>NC_084663.1:9721513-10024543 GCF_028389875.1 Rhea pennata
AGGGTCAAAACATTAAACTGCCTGCATCATCATCATCATCATCATCATCATAATAATAATAATAATAGATATAATTATATGTACAGGAAAAGTGCAGTCACTAATTTCACTCTCTTCTAATATATCATATATTTGCATCACTTTAATACTGATTTTCAAATGGGTTTTTGCAAAAGCAGCCACATCCTTTCTCTATAATCTTTCCTATCACTGCTGTCGTTGTGCAACTGCTTATGAGCAGAGTGAGGGGGGTACTTCAGCGTTCCCTTATTTCTGCCTTCCTTCATTTGCTTGTTGTTTTCTCTTTGTTCCCACTGAACTCCACTGCCATCTGCTCTTCTATTTGGTTAGGTCACGAGGCTGGGATAAAACTTTGGGGTTAACTATGTTTTTATCAGGATTTGAGAAATGGAAGGGAGAAATGCTGATGAGAGATGATTTTAATGCTCCAAATCACCGTCTTGTGCACCATGGTCATTTTTGCCTGTTTGAGAGCAATTATAAACATTTAGAGTACTTTGGTGTCCAACTACTACTCCTACTTCCTGATAGAAGTTTGTCTACCAGGTTCGGTTACTTTGTTGGAGGTTTCATTTGAAAGCCAAAATTACAACCATGTTCATTAAATTTCATTTCTGGAGATTCCTTACAATGACATTGGGCATTTTTTAATATCAGATGAGTTTGGTCTCATGCGTTTGGTCTCATGGGTTCAGTCTCTATTACCTTTTATAATTACGTGTTTCAATTAGCTCCTTTAATATTATAAGATTCAGTGAAGGAGAACCCCTGCTTAGATAAATAAGAATAGAGCTTATTCCTTGATGTCATAGGGGAAAAAAAAAGAAAGAAAGAAAGAAAAGAGAAGAAAAAAGAAAAGCTGGGCAGCACTTCAAAAGATTTTAGTACTTGGAAGCAACATTCAAGAAAATTAAAAATTTCTCTGAGGTCACTAGTGCATTTCAGTTCCTCCAGCATCTTTTTTTTTTTTTTTTTTTTTCCAGTAGGGGTCCAAACATTTTGGAATCTGGGTGGCATACTAATATTGATTAGGGAACTCTTAAGAAAATAAGCTATACTTCATCCTTTTACTTAAGATAGAGTTCATTTGAAACATGCGCTCCCCACCCCCCTCCAAAAAAAAAGCTCTCATCAATCCATCTAAATTTCAGAATAGCATTGCATATTTTAATGGCATATTAGGCACCGGCAAAGGTGCATGAAACCACCAAAGAAATAAATATGTGCCCCAATTTATAGCTTAAACTTCTATAAAGTTGGTCTGAAGAAGTTCTACTAGATTTATCTTCCTATTGTGTTTTCCTTTGTTTCTGCATTCCTATGCTAGGAATTAGGGCTAAGAGAGGGAAAAATATACTTTCAGCCTAGCCAGAGGCCAAGTACCAATCAGTCTATCTGCACATTCCTCTTCTGTTAAAGGCAAACCTCACTCTAATAGAAAATCTCAGCTATGTCCCAGGACAATGCTACTTCAAAGGTCAACATGTCATTCATGTCTAAACTGCAGGGGCATAGTAAAACTGACATTTGAAACCACAAGCCACAATGTTTCCTTGTTTTTTTTAAATGTAAACAGGAGTGGCTAGAGAGTCACACAGTCAGAAATGAAATGTGGACACAATGAAGAGTGGCTTAGGCAGGAAAGGAACAGCGAGGCAATTTATGCAAACAGAAATTGTTTCTAAAATGCCAAAAGAACATTAGTTGCTATTCTATTCTCAATATATGGTAGCTTGATTCAAGGGGGAAATACAGATTTTTAGGAATGTCAGCATGAAGATAAACATCACACTAGTAGGTCAAGGGGCTGGGGAAGAGGATATGTTCACCACATTTTCTGGCTTTCTGCCCTACCTATGAATCCAAGCATGGTTGTATAACAAGTTATATGTGGTTATGATAATCATATTTAGAGACATATTGGCTATTTTGTTATTAAAAAACGTACATCTGTAGCTCTCCAGGAGGAAATGCAGATTTGATTCTGAGCTAGCTGACACAGCAAAACAGAAGTCTGCGCTGCCCCTTGCTCAGCTGCACGAGGCTCCTTTTCTTACACGCTCACTGCCTTCTCTTTTGAGTCAGTGTGGGATGAACTTAATTGTTGCTTAATTTGTGTTTGCTACGTAGACTAACAGCTCGGATAGATCTCTATGACTCCTTTTACTGATTCAATTCTATTAAGTGATTTTTCTTTCCCTTTCTTATTTCTTTGTACTTTCTTGTCATCTTTTAATACTATTTCTTAATTATCCTTGCTTCATAAACACAATAAGAAAGAGACATGTTTCCATGGTACTGAGAGGACTTATTTATACTGTACATTTCTATATTCTTCATCCTACCATGCAGAATACGTTATATATAAATGCGCCAATGTTATCTCAGAAAACACTTCTAGTTGGAATTCTAGGCCATCAAATTTAGAGAGGATTCAAACTGAGATACTGATTTGTCTCATAAAAGATCCCTGTAATATGACCTAGATCTGAATTTGTTCTAAATTAATATGTAATTAGAATATAGATCTGTTGGTTTTGTTCTGTTTTTTTTTTCCATACCTCCCTCTGAAGCTTGCTTGTATAAGATATTTTTATGCTCCCTCATGTCAAGGTATAATCTTCCTAGGAAACACCTAAAATAAACAAACAATAACATATACATATGTAAGTCTATATGTGTATATATATGTATGTATATATATATATCTTTAGCTTTCATTATGAAAGTCATCTAGAACAGTTTTATGAGGCAACTTGTGATTGCTTCCGCTACTCCTTTATAAAACTTCCAAGCTCATCGGATCTTCCCTTTCCCACAGCTCTGGTGTCCATTCTCCTGTTAAGACTTCTCTTTTCAGTTACAAATTGGAGAATGAACTGCCTATGTGTAATGACCAAGAAACTGGGTCTACATTATAATAGAAGTCTCTATATCTTGTTTCAATATAAGTGCTAAATAATAATTTAAGAAAGTCACACAAACATGTGAATACATATTATCGACTCTAGTGTTAGTGAGGCACTGACAGTCATCAATTATCCTTCATATCTCTGAAATATGAGTAGACAACTAAGTAGTATTAACTTTTTCTTAAAATTTATCTTTCCAGCTGGAGCAGTGTGAAAGGCTACTAAGAAAACTATGAGGGATTAAAAAAATAAGAAAAGTAGGGAAAATAAAAGGGAAATAAAGATTGATTTCTCTTGCCTTAGCGAGTGTTAGCAATTAGGTAAACTGATTTGCAGTGAGGTCATCAGTCACAATTGGAAGCTAATTTGAAAATGGATTAGCTTAGAAGTAGCAATTTCTGCTCCATGGGTTTCAGCAGCAAATGATTCAATTTTGTAACAGAGCTCATAAACCGGCGGAGATCACTGCCTACCTAATGTGCCATTACGCACTGGGCATACTTCAGCGACTGCGAGCACAGCTGCGGCTTCAGGGAGTTTCCCTGTCGGGTTTCCTCTGCTCTGTACTCACTTTCCACAGGTGTGTTATTTGATTATTTTGCCTGGGGGAATAAACAGTTTAAGAGAATTAGAATGGGTGAAATGGTTTCCACTTCTCTTGGGAAGGATGTTTTCAGTGCTAGGATCTGTGGCAGCAAGTGAGAAAAGGTTAGTTAGCAGATTTTTTGGAGGAAAGGATTGAATCTGCTGTGCGAATACCGGAGTCTACAACAGCACAGTATAGTCCAAAGAGGACCCACCATTTCCAGTGGCAGGAGACCCCAATTCTGGTCAAGGTTTTGCGCTGTGTGTGCATAAAGGAAGAGAAAGGCTCTTTCTCATGCTTTGTCCCCAGGTTTCAGGTCTTCACAAGAAGACTCAAGACCATCCACTACCTTCTTTGAACTGCACGTTTTGCCTCCAGAAAATTAGGACTACAGTTGCATTATGTTGTTTATCCTTCTTGGGTCTCCATCTGCTTTCCCAACTCCTACAGGCTGAGAGTCAAACACATTCCAAAACTAGCCAGAGGCAAAATGTCCTGAGGAGTTTTGCATATCACCAATGGCAGGAACTCCACAGTTCAAGATAAAGTGGAACTAATAAACCTAAAGGAATACGTTTTTCTTCCAACAAGAATTTTTAAAATTTCAGAGACCTTTCAATCCTAAGCTTGGGCCAAATCTTTGTGCTAAAATATCTAGAATTTCATATTAGAGGTCTAAAAACGATTGAATGGATCAAATACCTTTGTTTGGATGCTTCTATACTGTTTCATTTCAATTTTGACTTCTGAAGATTGCATTTTTTAAAACTGTAGAAAACTAAGTTTTGAAATAGAAACTCATCTTGAGCAAAGGGAGGGAACCTTTCGTTTAAAAATGTGAGAATGTCAACAGTTCCAGTTACCTAAAATGGAAGTCTGTCAAAATCACTTTTTTTTTTCTGAAAAAGACTTTCAACACGCTGATTATTTCTCAACTGTAAAAATAAATAATGAATGTCATCTAATTCCTGACTTATAATGCTAACATAAATTTGAAAGAAAAAATGCATAAATAATTGGAGGAGATAAGACTCCACATTGGTAAGATGTCATATATTTTGAGTTTGCTAATTCAGCATATCTAAATGTATACACAGACATTGGAAAAGGGCATTAAAGGCACCAGTGAAAACTAGATAAAGTAGGGCATATAATTTGTGGTAACATTTTGTAGTGGAACAGGGAGACACAATCCCAATACGAAGTCATGCGATTTCTAAAACTCAGAATCTGTTTGCCTAGATAGTTGTGATTGTATGAATGACACAATCTAAGTCATATTCATATAGCACATCCTTAGACATAGTCACTAACTGTCCTTTTTTAAAGCACTACTCAGAAAGTTACCAAAAAGATTTTAGGATAAAATTTGAAGGGCTCCTTAAGTTCCTTAGAGACATGAAACATTCCTATTAGGAGAAATTAAATAAACTCATGGAAAGCTATGAGACTGAAGGTTTATTTGTTTGGGGGGTTTTTTTGTTTGTTTTTTTTAAGCAAGCAACTATAAATATGACTACAGTCAGATCTCATGTGCCATATATATACACACACACACACACACACAAAATTTAATCTCTAAAGTGACTTAAATGATGACTGGACTTTAGTATTAAAAAAAAAAAATCTGAATAAACAGAGCTGGTGTACTCTCTAACTGAACATGAAACAAACTCCTATACACTTCCTTCCCTGGTGAGGAAATATCTACCTAGACTGGTAGAGAGTCATGGTATTCTTGGGCTAGGTCTTTTTTCCCAGATGGCCAAGGGACCAGGACACCAATGCGCTTACTGTATATTCTATGCAGTCTAGATATACACTTAGAAACAGTCTCTTGTGCTAAGTGCTAGTTCCCTTTAGGCCTGCTGTTATACCAACTATAATGAAATAAATACAATATGATCATTGACTATCAGAGTAAATGTTTCTGATTGATTTGTGTGGATATAATTCCATTGTTTCAAATGTATTTTTATCTATTAACTTAATAATAGTCATTTTCAGAAAAACCTATTCCATGAGGCTCCTTCTGAAAACTCAGGAAAACTAGTAGTTTTACAAGCTATTTTGAATGTGGTTTGTGTGAATTGGGTTTGCCATCAAAACAACAGGAAAAACAGATCCAACAGAATAATGGAGGGAAAATGGGAGAAAAATGAGGGGACAAAAACCACCCCATTTTAAGATAACGCTTGACTAATTTCCAAGAGAATTCCATGAAATGAATGACTACAATAGTAAGGAGGTAGATTTAAAGAGCAAACATCTCTTCCAGTACCTTCTTCCCAGGCTAGCCTTTCTGCATTTTTCACAGCAGTAAATAAGTTTTATTTTCTTCTATCACTCCTTATTTATAAATTAGAGATTGTAATTGAAGGAACTATAAGATTTTGAAACCAAATACCTGTTTTGATTTCTGAAGTAAATATTGTATGCTAACTGTCTCTAGAACTGGGTTTGCAAAGACTCCTGTGGAACCAGCAAGGACTGTACTCCTGGTTAAGGTTTCTTTCTCTTAATTAATAATATCATGTAGGAACTGTCTTGCTCACCGACCATTACCCTCATACAACTTCCGCTTGTCTTTGGCAGCAGGGTGCTGAGTTTGTCAACTGGAGGGGCCTGTGCCTATTTTCAACAGAGAGAGTGGCATTATTTAAACCAAATCTAATCTTCTAGTGATTGCTCTGATTGGAGTGTGGGGTCACCTTGAGATTGCAATCAAATGTCAACATCTGGTTAATAAACAAAATGACACTTTGTGATTATTGCATAGCAAATTAGAAGTGAGGTGAAATTTCCTGCCATTTGCTTAGAAGAAAGCCTGTGATGTCAGTGACACCAGCTCCCATTTTCTGACCCTACAAAGTGAAAGAGGCTGGTTAGGGGATTAGCTATAGGAAAATTAGTTTTAGATGAAGTGTTGGTTAAACATGCCAAGTAAAACTCACCCTTACTATAGCTCCACTGATCACACGGGAATAACTCCAAAGACAAAATTTTTCTAACCTTAAAAACAAAGTTTCCCATTATTTCTTAACTATTTCCTTCAAATATCCTGAGGTTCAGCATTTCAATATGCTGGAATCTTCCATGCACAGAGTGAAAGAATTTTGCAATGACGATTTAGAGGCAAAGAACTGCAAGCCTTTTCCAGAAGGCAGATTAGCCTGTGAGAAATCCCATTCTCTTTTGCTCATGAAGTCACACGTGCTCAAGTACTTTCCCAACATCTTGCAGAATTAAGCCATCAGCAGCGCCTTAGTGGGACAGTCCATCTCCCTTGCACCAGCTGAGGCTTTATTAGGCTCTACAGTCAAGCATTGTGTTCATGGCCTTTCTCGTGCCTCCTTCTAGGCAGGGAGGCTTTGGAGTACTTGACTGTGAGGAGACCGTCGCTCACTGTGAGTTACAAAACCTTTAACTTATCCAGAATGCTGGCGGATGTTCTGGAGACAGATCCACAAGTCAGGATGCAGAAATAAGTATAGCTGCTCCCTGATTCTTTTTGCAGAGCAGAAATGAAGGCATTCAGTTTGCGTAATCTGACAACTCCACTAAGCTATAGGGAGCTACTCTGATTTGTATCATGAGAGTGTCGTCTGTGGTGAAATTGCATTTCTGGTCTTCTGGGCTCTTCAGAGGTAGAAAAGAATGCAGACAGTTGAGGATCTCCACTCCACTCCAAACAGTCTATTACATGTGGTATATGATAACATTTCCAAAAGAATGAAGAAATTCAAGATGGTCTGGGTGCCTCCTTTCTAAAAGATTCTTGAATTATATTCAAGTCATTCTGTAAATCACATTGTTGCTTCTGTCATCTTAACTTTTAATGAGGTTTACGTCATGAGGAGCTGGTTATTCAATTAAACTTCAACTTGCCTGAGTAAGGGGATCAAGATACATCATCTGAGATACTACTGGAGGAATGGGAACATATCATATGCCATTACTATATCCACTCTGCAATACTCTTGCACAAGCTTACCTTCTTAAGATCTCCATCAGGCTTCTCAAAATAGTCTACAGTCAGTGTCAGTGTTACTATCTGGCGGGGGGGTTATTATTTTTCTGTTCATTGTGCCTAGTCTCTTCAAAGACTGAATATATCATAACTGCTTGCATAAAAAGTTTTCAGCTTCATAAACACATGGAAATGTTTAAAATGAAATACTATTTTAGATAGTTGGATAATCACCAAGTTCTTGTTATATACGCTTCTTGGTTTTTGTGTGTGAACATGAATATAAAACAAACCAATGTCTAAAAATTTGTATATGAGTTTTCCTCCAAGCTTCTTTAGAGACCATTTGAAATCTACAACGGGTATTAAATTATAAGCCGTAACTTATTTCCCAATATCTAATCCAATACCCACAACTAACTCTTCAGCTATTTAAGACAACTTGGATGAAAACAATGTGTCTCTGTTCTTGTCAAAAAAAAAAACAATCAATAAAATAAAAAAAATCCCTAACTCTCAAAGCTAGCGGAATAGTTTGCTTATATTGATAAGTATTTGGATAAGATATTTGGCTCCTATAGGATAGCAGATATTATAGGGTCATGGGAAGTAGATATTGGTTAGTGACATCTTTTAAGCAGTAACGAGTCTCTTCTGTCCTACTGTGAGAAAAGATTCCATCAGGTTTCAGGAGGCAAATGACAGAGACATTTTACTCACACCAAATTCCTTAAATCCTTTCTTTTATCATGCCTTTGGATTTTTGCATTGTAGAGAAGTCAAAGCTCTATGGGCTGTTCATATACTCCTCGTAGTTTCCTCTACCTTTGGGGAATTCCCAGGTACTTAGTAAGTGTAGTTTCCTGATTGTTTTTGTTCTTGAAATGTCACAAATCTTACTTGAGGATTTGGCTTCTAGCAATAAAGTCTTGTTGGGTAACCACACTCCTTTCCTTGTAAATAGTGACTCACTAAGTCTCTTCCTGTCAGATAATATTACCAGTACAGTCAGTGGGATGAGAGTGCAAGACATTAAATTACCACCCACTGCATTTGTAAAGGACTTCCAGTAATCTACAGCAGTCTTTCCCTGATAACCCCAACTATGAATTAGTCAAACGATTTACAGATTCTCAGTTTTTGTTGTTTTGATATTAACTTCATGTCCAATCTATAGCCACTAACCAATTCAGCATCCGCTACTGAATAGAAGTAATAAATGCTCCACTCCCAATACTCACTTTAAGCACACACAGTATAGTCTGACCACCTTCAAACTGTAGAGTGACTTCCTCACGAAGCAGTAAAGTCTGGAATCTATCCTCAATATAACTCTTCTACTAATTAAAAAGAAAAACTCAATGTCTTTCTGCCCAGATCCTATTTTTTTTTTGTTGAAATTACTGAACAAAAGGTCTGACTTGACTCAGGCCTACTTTTGCTATGTTTAACACAAGTCTATGAAAGTGGAAGACAAATGTGCATATCATCCTTTCATAACGCTTAAGAAGTAGGCTTGATACGTAGTAAAAACAGCGTTCATATTCCAGAGTCCAGTGTGCTACCTGGGTTCAAAAATCAGCGTTTCCCATTAACCTAGGATCCGCTAAGGTCCTCTGCTGACAAACTGCACAATGGGCAAAACCTGTAAAGCAAGGTAGGACCATGACGGTGGAGGTGAAACTGCCTTCAAGCTCCCTCTCCTGGCCGGTAACCTGCTGCGTTTGCTGCCTGTGTACAGACAGAGGTGGCTCAGGCCTTTACTGCACATGCTTTCCTTGTGCGCCCTGCTCAGCGCTACTTTGGGATGCATCTAATTACACTGCTTCTTTAAAAGGTAAATTTGATATTTTTAATAAGCCCTTTGAATTCCATTCTTCAGGTGATTTTGTAGTTATAAACTGTTCGTTCATTACTTTAAGTTCCTGTTTTAAAAATTGTGTCTGCTATATACTTGTATTTCAATATTTCATTTAATAGTTTTCTCTTTTTTTTTGTCTTGTTCTATTAAACACTCTCTAGAATATTGCTTTGTTTCCCCACACACAGGTGTTATGAGGGTTATTTATATTTTAAAGGCTATAGTATGGTCACTGCAATTTCATATTCTCCTCTCCTTCCAAATGAAAAAAATACATTTTTATTAATCATGAATGGTTTAAATTTGTCTCTTTAATGCATCTCCCAGGAACTTGAAACACCTGTTGTGCTAGCCTATGCCTTAGAAGAATGGAGAGATTGTATATTAGATTTAGGCCCATGGATTAAAATAAAGCTTTTCTTTATAGGAGTTTCACTTGGGAATGGCTGCTCCAAGATTCTATAAAAACAATGAGAAAATTTGTTTCTAGACCTGATTGCTTTAAAAAATAAAAGAAATTTACATGAAAATGTAACTTAAAGTTGACAAAAAGTAAAGTGCCATGAGAGAATCACAAATTTTGTCCTGCCAACAACATTTTGAGACCTGCTGTTTTCCTAGTAGGTGTCCACATGGCTTTGATTTTCCCCTGATTTTAAAAAAACATAAACATTGGCAAATGCGGTGAAGAAAGAGTGGTGACCCCACAGTGTGAACTAGCACTTGATGCTGTTTGCCTCAGTGGAGTCTCAGTTTGACTGTAAAGATGAGTTCATTTGGTTTTAATTTGAGGAAGTTTTATATTTCAATAAAATCAAAATGAAAATTCCCTTTGTTCAGATTAGTAAATTGTGACAGTTGAGTTTTACATAGATTTGCTGGCAGTTGTTAACTGTGGCTCTATTTTTTTTTTACTAGTATTTCAAGGTATATATAACTTTATTAGGAATACGCAAAAAAAATCAAAAATTGAGAAAATCTGTAGCACAATAAATCAGCGCGTTGTAATATTCTTTGTAGCCTTTGTACAATGGGAGAATCGAGTTTAGGGTCATACTCAGGGCTACAGGCAGCTAGTTGCACGAGAGGAGGTGACAGATTTAGTCATAGAAAATGTTGGCCTCCTGGTATTGTGGCTGCAGATGCTGTTTGGCTAAGTTATGGTGTTGGCAGTGAGAACAGATTTATGCACATAAAGCTGCCATTCTATTAGAGCTTTTTTAACACAAAATGCACTTCTCAAGTTGTACCTTGGTCTGAAAAGAGCTGAAAGAAAGACGCGATTGAGTACCAGGAGAATGGTACCAGATGCTGGCCTTTTGACACCAACCAGCGGGCCACGGCTGAGCACTTCCTCAACACACCCTGCTTTCAGCCGCTGCACCTACCTCGAGAAACACTCGCCGTGAAAAAGGCTATCAAAACCAAAGAGATTCGCAGGCCCCAGGCTAGGAAAGAAGGAACTAACTAAACAAGAAGGTGGTAAAGCATAATGCCTGCCGCTGCATTCGGTTCCCAAATCAGACGCCTGGGTTTTTTGGGTTTTTTTTTTTTTTTTTTTTTTTTTGCTTATCTTTACACACCAGTAGAATCAGTAATTGGACTTCATAGCCGGACAGTGAGGAGACGAGGGACTGTGCTCACCCGAATATCCTCTACACGAAACACTGGGTTTGCGATTCAGAAAGTCTGCCTTCACCTCCCTGCGTCTGCTGCTCTTTCTCAGTGAGCTTAGAAAGAAATATATTAAGCTGTCTGTGCTTCAGTTCACCCCTATAAAATGGAGATGACAAGTTTTAACTTTTTCTGCCCTTTTATCTGTATTTTCTATTCATATTGTAGGGTCTTTGGGGCTGAGTGTGTTTTTTACATCGCCGGATTCCAAGAGGGAGAGGTGAAAATCTTGCTCATAAACACAGAAAGATACATTCGAATTTGACTCCTGTAGTTTCAATTAACTCCTTTTCCCTTTTTACATTACCTTTTAGCCAAAAATCTCTAAGCGGTTTACAAACAATGCTATATTCAACTTCACAATACTCTTATGAGTTCATTAAATGTTATTGCAGTTTTATAGTTGGAAAAAACAGGGGGACATAGGAAGTCTGTTACAGAAAGATCCATAGATTTTCAGGGAGTCTGTCCTCTACTCTAACAAATAGACCATCCCTCTTCACCTACCCTCTGCCAAAATATTTATAAAGTAATTGTATGGGGAGATAGTGGAGACGCATCAAGCTGCAAGTGCTGCTCCCTCTCTAGCGAAAGCCACAGGCACATGTTGCCAAATTTTTACGACACCAACCCATGAATCATATGAGTGATGAAATATATGGAAATAAGTTTAAATGGTGGCAATTAAACACCACTCACTCTGATTTGGACACAAAGAGAGAGAGGTACTCTTCATTCATGTAGCAAAGTTGCTTCTTACTAAGCTATGGTAATTTTGGTCTTTGTCTTAGCAGGACAAAATAAAGTGGAAATGGGCAGATGGAGAGCAGAAAGAGTGATGGTTAGAGCTCACATTTTATGCCTGTTCAGCAAGTCCTCACCTCTCTCTGCCCATCAGATGACAGAATAGTCTGTCAACACCTACCTAGAAATATTTTTAGTACTTTTTTCCTCAAAAAAAATGAGTTTATTTTCAGATATGAGATTATAATATCATATTTCTTTATTATAGTATGTGTTCTTCATTACCTATTCCACATTATTATTGCATATATAGATTTTTTTAATACTCTGCATTATATTCCATAATATTTCTTCAGGGGAAAAAATGATGTCATGCTTAAAGCTGAAATCTTGAGACTTGGGTTAAATTCCCACTTCTGCCATAGGCATCTCATGTCACTTAATTAGACTTTCTCAAGTTTTGTTCTTTTCTGCTTCGCGTATTACATAATTCTCTAGAAAATACAGCTAGCCCAAGTTGAAAAATATTTTCTTCTACTGAAAAGACTCTCCCAGTACGTCTCTAAGTGTATGTGTATATCACACCGACTATCCGAGCAGTGTAAATAAATGCACTCGTGCACAAATGGTTGTGCAAGTATGTATTCCTACAAATAGGAATCACTTCCTCCATTATCAAAACCCAGTCACCTCTGAGGCGACAAACGGAAGATGTTTTCTGCTAGCAGTGTTTCTCAAGGACTTTTTGAAGGAAGATCTGAAGAATAGCTTATCCAGTTGGAACCTCTTGGAGAACTGAAGCAAACATAACATAATTACCTAAACTGGAATTAAGCCAGGACACTAGGGTTAACCCCTGCTCAAGGGAAGGAGCCGGGGGACTGTTTGTAGCTACAAAAGTGGTCAAGCACTGTGGTTTTAGTTTACATTCAAAATGCAGATAACATTGCTAAATGCATAGAATTGAGTACAGATTTCACTTTTTTGGTAAGGCCTGGAATATTTTTTAACATTAACTAATATTTAAAGCAAGCTTTTATAGTTGTTGTTGTCTGTGGTAAAGAGAGGTCAAGAAGCTAAAGACAGAAGGAAAAATTATATTCAGTCCAAAAAAGTATTCAGTTCCAGTCTCGGTGAGAACATCTGTTATGTAGGGGACATTTCTCTGTTACTAAGAAAAGCATCAGACTCTCTTTCAATTTTATCGAGTGTAGTGTTAGGTCACTAGCAAAAAAAACATTGGAACCATTCTATAGGAACTTGCAGTCATAGAGGCTCCTACAAGATAAATACAGATTTTTTTCTGCTGTCACTGTTATGTCTCAGTGTTTTCTAAATACTCAAGATTTGCTTTGGAAAGATCATGTTGCTGTGCTAAAAGTGAAGGGACTATATAGTAAAACTTTTAGATACTTGAAGTGCACTGTAGGGAAGAGTTTAGCTGTGCTGTTGACCATTCATATTAACTTTTCTGACTTTTCTCAGTGAAGCTGAGACTCTTTGAGATTCAGAGAGTGTGCATCCCGAACAAAGTATCCAAACATACTTGATATGTTAGGCAATCTTAGATCACACCTACATTAAGTTGCACTAAATTAATTCGAAATAGTAGTCAAACTGACATAACAGCCTAGTAGCTGTAGTATTGTAAAGACAAGACTTCTTATTTCCACACCCCAGTGCAGTATCCTTAAACTTATCTTTTATGATATGTTCTGGGTGAAGGGATTTTTCATCTTTTCTGTTAAAGTTGAGACACTTTATGACCAGCCATGTAGGAATAGTGGGATCAGAAGATGATCAGTAGGAGTCTACATCTAGAAATCAGAAAACTCACGTGGGAAGAGGAAGTCCTAATTCTACTCCTCATTGCCTAGATTTTTTTTTTCAGACTAATGATGTAAAACAAGAATATAATTTATCTAAAATGTCTAAACATGTCTAAGGTAATAGGTACTTTGTACTTGATAACAGAGTGCCTGTTAAACTGACTTGAGTGATTTTGCTCCAGAGGGGATGCTTACGTGACCCGTTCCACCGCTCCAGTGGCAATGGATCACAGCCGAGTGATAGTCACGAGCTGGTGGAGTCAGTAATATCCTACAATAGGACAATTGTTTCTTCAGTGAAAGTCTGGTCGTGATTACGCTTACAAATATAAATGGACAGGTGAAAAGCCAGTAGCACTGAAGGGAAGGAAAGATGTTAGGCAGTTTCACAGAGAAGAGGAGAGGACTGTCCGTGCAGACCAGTGTGGGCCTTTGGAAAACATCCGTGAGAGAGGCTTGTCTTTGGGTGATGTGAACCACGCCGTGTTTTGCTGTCCTCTCCCAGCCAGGCCCATTCAGCTAGGCAGTGCTCTGGCATGTATATCACAGTGGCTTCTGCCGCAGCCTGCGTACAGCTGTGCCGAGCAGGCACACAGGTGTTTGCGCCTGTATGCGCTGTATTGCCAACACTGGCATTTTTTATTTTTTAAGGGCAGTCAAAATTTTGGCAGTCGTACTCGGATGTTTTGCAGATACAGGGTGGGTGAGTGAATGGAGCCCACCCAGAGAGGAGGAATGAAATCATTTCTGTTCCTCAGCGACTTCCTGGTCGTTCTCAGCCGTTGAGGAAGAAGTCAAAGCAGGCAGGTGAGTCATTTAGGAAATGTTTCCATATCTGTATGCTTGTTTCACTGTTTTGTAGTTTAGTCGGAAAAGCTTTTGACACGGCATCTGGTTTTCAGCGAGGTCCTGCCTTTTCCCCAGCTATACCGCTGGCTTTCTGAGGCACATGGAGGTCAAGTGACTGTCCACAAGGTCACTCAGTGAGTCAGTGCCTCAATTCAGACTCAAATCCAGCATCTGCTTGACTCTTGATTTTTTGTTCTGAACATAAGACCCACCCTAAACTAATTGATGAGGAATTCAACATTGGTCAGAATAAGTAGGTCCTTTTATGTTTGTAACAAGAGCATGTGAGTGTTTTCATGATGAATAGTGGAAATACTACTCATTGGTACACAGTATCAATCATTATAGAAAAATTCAGTCCTTACATGAGGAACAAGCTTTAGAAACTCAAAAAAAACCTACACACAAACAAATGAGAGATAATCTTGGGGCTATTCATTGACTCAGTCAAAGACAAGTTTTCTTTACTAATAGCTCTTGTGCTTCTGAGACATTTTCTGCTTTGAATAAGGTCAGCATAGCATGGAAGAAATCATTCTGTGGTAGGAAAATGCATTGTTACTTCTGTTTTATATCTCTTTTCTAAATCTTATTTTTTAATGGTTGCTTTTTTTGAAAAATAAAGCCTACACTGAAAATATATTTAAAGTCATTTTTAAAGCTTTGGAAATAGGAATATTCAAATAACTGAGAACCTGATACTTCTGTAGTCAAACAAATGTCAAATACTTCTTTGAGAAACTCCAAACAGAAAATGCTCACCTCAATTTTATGTTTTCCAAATTCCCTTGATATAACATACAATTCTGTTAAATGCCTTTCAGTTATTATATTCAAGACAAACTACTGAAGAGGAGGAGCTAAAGCTGAAGGACTGTTTTATGAATGGAGTTTCTTGGAATCTGTCTTTCAGGCAGCTGGTCCCTTGATGAAACCAAGACCACAAGCCCTCTAATCTTATCAAAATAATACATACAAGTGCTGGATATTTACTTTTTTATTCAATAAATGCTTTCAAATTGTTAGTATTATGGTTAGAAAGACACAGGAAAGAGTGCTAAGAGAGGGGAGCCCACAGGAAGATGGAGTAATTTGAGGTCATGGGTGTTTTGGGATCAGCCAACTCTCATAAAAGAGAATTGCAGAGGTAATTGTTCATCCCATTACGTTAGGCAGTCAGTAACTTAAACTGAGCATATTTGTTCCTTTTGTAAGACTGGTCGGTAATCTTACCTTTTAGCTATTACTGTCAGATACTGCATTTCCCTCCCATCCTTGCTGGAGGCAGGAAGCTAAGCTGTCTTCTGGGTTAATCTGAAGGAGTAAAATGAACCTCATATCAACATGAACCATGAGGAATCTCGCTACCTTCCATTCCACATGGAAATAATTCTGCCTGCCTTTCCTCATAGATTTTTACCAGCATGGGGATTTAAAACGCTACCAAAGCACACACAGCACAGATATCTACACAGAGCACAGAGAGCTCTGAGAGCAGGATGAGGGAGAAGTAGTCGCACATGATGGGTGTCAGTCATATTGTCTAATGCTGAAAAACACTTGAAAAACACTGGGTTACTGTAGTGATAAGGGTGTCAAGAGAACATATAAGCTTTTGTAATCTGTTTTTACTAATATATCATTTTGATCATCTCTTTTAAATTTGTCTTCTATTTTTCCACTGCTACCAGACCCTAAAACTAATTATTACTTTACTGTCTTTGAAGAAATTTTAATTTTGAAGGCATTACTAATTTTCAAAAATTAGAAGCATATAAAATTTATGCATTCCTACATGATCAAAATGCACAGATTCTTTTTTTCTGCTTTAGAGAGGTATTTTTAAGCAGTTTTTCATGCAACACTTTACTAGCTATTTTTAAATGACTGAGGATGGAATAGCCTGCTTGCAACTAAGTGGCAGCATTTGTCCTGGAAATGAAATTCACATTGGCTAAGTGTTTACGGAATACTTGGAAGTAGAAGATATAAATCATGATCTCTCTTTATATAGTTCAAAAATAGTGATTTCAAATGTTGCAAGCATTACAGTAAGTTATGCTGAAAAATAATGCATTTCATGAGAGCAAATGGGATGACACTGAAGAAGCTTTTACCACACGTAACAAAAGACTAGCTTTAGGTATACCTACATAAAGGATACACTTGAATAGATTCAGTTGTTAGTCTCTTTTAAAAACTTCAGAGATATTACTTGTAACAGCACCGAGACATTTGTGGTCTGTAGGTCATATGCCCATGACTAGTTATTCTGGAAAAAAAAAAAAAAAAAAAGGTGGGGTGGGGAATGCAACACCGTATTTGCAATAATAAAAATAATTAACTTTCCACAAGGTGACTTAGCTTGGGACAATTTTTTCCGGTTCTTACTTAGACAAAACAATCAATTTCCAATCTTTAATTAATTGTCTTTTATAGAAGAAAAGGCAGGAGTCCATATGAGATTATTACGATCTTTTCTACTGAATCTATAAATGAGGGATAGTAATTTTTGCCATTTCCAGGAGTGTTGTAGAAAGCTGACTTTCCAAATGCAGCTCTTAACAATTATAACCAGACGGCAAGAAACTACAGCTCAAACTAATGCAAAATATAATGGGTAGAACATGGAAATTAATTACTTGTTATGAACATCATGGTTAAATATCTAAAAGAATAATCTCTTTTATTCACAAATACACACACACACACACACAGATGTATCTTACTATGGTATTATTTTAAAT
This sequence comes from Rhea pennata, assembly GCF_028389875.1. Classification (NCBI taxonomy): domain Eukaryota; kingdom Metazoa; phylum Chordata; class Aves; order Rheiformes; family Rheidae; genus Rhea; species Rhea pennata. Next base: position 9,738,707 of record NC_084663.1, read on the forward strand.
ACCATAATCAAGTTATGCATTCTAATTAGAGGGGTTTATATTCTATATTTGGGATTTTCTTTATGTTCCATTGTTTTTAAAAAGTGAGCACAGTTTTAAAACCAAGAGTCCCTGCCGTCCATTTCCACATACTGCTCCCAATTGTTGTTAGATAGCTTAGATAGCTGTGTTCACCAGGAGAGCATTTGGCTTCTCACTGTACAGTACATAAATCTTACACAATTGCTGTTTCAATTTTTCTCTTTCCTTTGAACTCTTGAATGGAGGGAAAGAATTTCTTAAGGAGTTCAGTAGGAATGTCCCATTACAAAACATCAATCATCGAATGCCCATTGTACACGGAAAGTGAGGTGACTGTAATAAAATTGACAGAACCAAGCAAGCAGCATCTGACCTTTAGGAGCCAGTGCTTATGATCAGAAGACCCACTCTTCCAAACCCTTAGGAGTTAAGAGTTATCATCTTCTCCCCCTAAAAAATACCTCGGTAAATGAAGTGCTACATATGAATGTATGTGATAAAAGAGGTGGAATAAATTCTTCCCTGACCCTTAGTTGGGGAGTGTTGACAGAGCAGAGGTAGAGAGTGACTTTTGAAAGGAAGGGAAAAGGAATGTATCTTTGGGTCTAGATGGAAGCAGCTGCTCTCCTTATCTTGCATCAGTGTTAAAATAGTTGCTGTTCCTTCCATGTCAGCCAAGTCACAACACAGCGTGCAACTCTGCCTTCAATTGTTGCAAAGAAAAGGAGCAACAGGTACTGTCAAAACGTTGTATCCACAATGTGAACATAAATCTTCCCTGAGCTTTGTCAACCTGTTTGCTTTTGTCTAAGCTCTGTTTTCCATGTAACGTGCTGTCACTACCATATTATTCTTTCTGAGCTTGCCAGTCCTTCAAGCATTTCTAGGGCTAGTTCGTGGAGACGTAGCTACTGTGAGTTCTAAATCAGCATCAGACTTTGAATTAATGGGTTTTTTTTAGGATTTTTTTTCTTTGCTTTTGTTGCTCTTCATTGCTTCTCTATATTTTTTAAGATGAGTCAACTCATACACAACTGATGTAACTGATTAGTGAAAAACAAAGCATTCCATGTTTTAAATCTTGGTGGAAAGCCTCAAACCATCCCTTGAAGGAATTAATGTTCCTATTTCAGGTGCCACAAACTTTTCCAAAAATGTGTGACCATAAAGTTGAATGTAATTTACTTTCTTCATGCATATTTTGGTCAAAGACATAAATGTTATAAGATTATATGTATTCCTCTCTTAAGCTTTTGTGAAAATTCATAACAGTGACCAACAGGAAATTACAGGAACATCAGATGTAACATTTCCAGAAAATCTCGAGAAAATTCTCTCCTCCTATTATGGAGACTCTGCTTAAAGTTTCTCTTGGTTGAAGATGTAAACTTTAAAACAGGCAGCATGATACAACAGTATACAGTAGAGTTGAACTGCAGCTGGACTATTCAGAGAAAATAACAATTTCAAAGAATTACAGCAGAGCCTTATAGAAAAAATAAATAAATAAATAAAAAGCCTGCTTTTGATGTATGCTTGACATTTATTACTTCCTCTAGGTCTTTCTGTTAGAAATACTTTGGTGATTTAGGATGATTGACTACTGGTTTCTGGGGGTTAACAGTAAACTTAGGTAGAAAATGATATTCCTGTATTAGTGCTCAATTCACAAATGAGTATGGAGATACTAAGGTGGTAAAAAAGTGCCTAGTAATAGTTAAATCCTTCTATTCATCTATCTTACTGTCTGTATCTGATATACTTGTGCCCCGAGAAATATTATATGGAAAGGAAAAAAAAAAATACCCTCTTTACTTCTCTATCTCCGTATCTCTATCTGCATGCTTATATGACCCCCTTTCTAAAGGTACTACAATATCTGACAATTTCTATGACAGTGGTATTTAACTTTAGAGAACCATTTGGGCAGATAACTCCTATGGTCTCCGTTTTCCAGATAGGACACTGAGGCACTGAGGAACTAAGCTATGCAGAAGGTCATCCAAGTAAGCTACCAACAGAGCAATGGCTTCAGTGCAAGCTCCTCGAGTGCTAGCCAGAAATGTTAACCACTGAGACATCTGGTCTTCCATTCTGGGCGCCTCTGTGCAGTCCTGGACAGATCCTTTCTCAGTCCATCAAGAAAGTCCTGTTTGGGAAAGCACTTCCAGGACATGCTTAGCTAGCCTACTACCACTTCTTCTCACTCTTTTTTTTTTTTTTTTTTTTTTTTTTTGAACACAAGGTTATAGAAAGGATCATCTGCCTGGCCTGACTTGCTAGGGTTTCAGTTCAGGGCAAATTTCACTCTAGAGTTCAGAATTCTAATTCACAAACAAGTTTATAAATAAAACAAAAAAGAGGATGCTAACCATATGCCATCCTCCAGTTTGTGATTTCAGGGAACACAGTTACAAGTTTTTCTTTGAATCTGAGAGCAAATATGCATTTTGTACTCTACAGATGTTACAGCAAACTATAACTCATCATTGCTTCTCTTGAGTACAGTGTACTGTGACTTTAATTCAGCAATTTATAGTATGTCAAATGTCAGGTTGTTATGACAGCAATAAACTTGTGATTCTCTTGAAGCAGATGTTTTAATTTGTTAGGTGTTTTTGTTGGGAAGGGGGAGGGAAATCTGCTTGTATTTAAATAGATGTTCAGATCGAGAAAGGAATTTGTGTGAAAACATCTTTCCCCCCTGTATGAAAACTATATCACAGAGGCTTAGGACACATGTGTGAAGCAGTAAAAGAAATCATCACAAGGATGGCCAAATTACAGAAATCTCTTTCACACCAGAAATATGACCTTGCTGAAGTCAGTTTGGTCACTCCATTGCAGGAGCAGAATCTAGATGGTGGGGAGACCTTGTTGTTTAATCTGGTATTGCAAAAAGAGTATTGAAATCAAGAGTCTGCTGAGTTATTTTACTCAATGGAACTCCAATTCACTGATCCTCATTGCCACTGTGAGTTAAAATTAATTTTTTAAATCCTTCATTCCTGGATGTTCTCTTGCTTTTACTCTTGTTTACAGTGATCAGTGAGGACTACAGTTTTAAAGCGTGGGCTAAAAGTGATTTCTTTGATGGTTTTCAAAGACAGGGAAGAATTATATACCTGTCTGAGCTCCAGGTAAAGAATGTTACAGCTGTGGGAGCACAAATTCAAATAATTAATTGATCTCACTTGGCGGTGAAATGCTTACTAGACCTTACTCTGTCCTCAAAAGATGGGGAAGGTTGTCCCCAGGCATGGGTCTGATTTGAAAGGTCATACCTTAAAGGATCCACATGGAAGGCAAAAGCTTAGGGAATAGCCTGCACCAGCAAAGAAAAATATGTATAGAAATATGTACAGAAAAATATTTTCCAAAGTTCAGTCCAGGATTTCTCTTGTGCTGGAATAATATACCTGGAATATGGCCATTACTATGTCATATATGTTGGTAGTTTAAATTCTTCTGAGTGTAGGAGTCATGCAAACTTCCTGGGAGGGGAGGTCATATCTTTTCCTTTAGTTATTTGTGTGCCCTGGTGAAGCCCCGGTTGCTGAGGGACATGCATGTTTTGCATTTCAGACTTTTCACCTTTGTAAAGTCCGATAACACCAAAAGAAGTAAGAAAACCTAAAACCAAGCTTGAATATTTCTAGAGTTTCTTCAAAAGAAAACTAAATAAAATAAAAATGTTGTCTGTAATGAGTCCTCTGTCTCTAGGAATGTTTTCAGGAATTAGCTGGAGTCCATCTAGAATCAAAATGATTCAGCAGAAGTAGGTAGGAGTATTCAACCCCCACTGAGATAATTCATCAGGTTCCCACTGCAGATTCCCAGAGTCAGACTCGGTGGTATGGTAGGTACAATGTGGATCAATTAGCAATGGGAGTAAGAGTATTTTTCCATATAATTTTAATGGTTTATGAGTTAGTAATGATATTTACTAGATAACTGCAATAATTTAATAGAGTAGTAAGTCAGTAACTCAGTAAGAGTTTTACAGTCAAAATGTTATCTACAGAGATTATAGTCTATGGAAAATTCATGCGTATTTCCTTCATCTCAAAACTTACAACAACTCATGTCTGAAAGCAATATCTACAGCAGCAGAAGACCTGTCAGAATGGCAGAAACCTTTGACAAGCAATTCACCTATTTCTGGTTTTGAAATATATTTGAAATATGAATTTGGACTTCGGTGCATCTGTAGCACTAACATTAACTTAATGAGAACTTATTTTGGAGACTGCTTCACACAGTGTGGTTCCTAGTGTGTCTTCAGGTACGGAGAACTCGATGCAGCAGGGGCTGTAGGTAGAGAAGGACTGTCTGTCTCTCCTTCTGCCGTCTCCCCCCTCCCATGCACATACAGCTTTGGTTGTTGTGCGGACTTTAAAACTTCACTAAATGGATGTCCTTCCAGGTCGTACATCATTGCTGATTTGCTGGTGGTATGTTTATAATTGAAAAGCATGACGTTTGACCTTTGGTCCGTGGCCACAGCACATTTGCATTCATTTCTGAATGTAAATCAAGTCAGTTTAACTCAGCATTGTGTTTACTCTGCATATTTTTGAAAAGACTCCTCTTGCCGCAGCATGTCTTTGTCCTCGAGTGCTGCACTTTATGATAATTGCCGAGCGTGCTGTCACCCGGGAATTGCAGGTATGGGTGGTGCGAGTGGTGATGGAGTTGGAGGAGTCTGGGGATTCCTTGGGTCTGCTAGCAGCCAAAAGTGATGAGATATTTTGAATGGCACAACTTTGCCTTTGAACTGTTAACAGCTCCCTAGAAGAAACTTTAATAGAACTAATATGCCTCGGCAATAAAACTAATACCTCTCCATTGAAGTTATTTACATTAGCTGAGGAGCTAACTCCCAGCTTGTTATACAAGTGAAGAGACTGCACGTCTGAGAGGCTCTGCCCCCAAAACATGCCCACAGAAAGCCATTCTTCACTGTGCCTTTGAACCCTCCCCGTGCCTTGAGGTAAACTCCTCCCGAGTGCCAGCGGGCTAAATCACCCTCCGCACAGGGGTGCACGAGGAGAAGCAAGGGGAATTTCGACTGTTCATTATCAATCATGCAGCACAAACAGTTTGGAGGAGTAATCAGTCTCCCTGTCCTTAACACAAAGAGGTTTACAGCACTGGAGGAGTTTATTATTATTGCTGGTCTAAGAGCATCAAAGTCATTTTGTTTCGTCTTGAACAGTAGTCAGAGGGGTTAAAGCGAGGTTAAACTGCCTAAACAAAATGGAAGCAATTACACAGTAGAATCAGGGAGGGCTGTTTGCTTTACCCTCGCTGACAAAAAGGTACTGTAGGAAAAAAGCGCCTTGCCTTTTTGCGGTCCTTAAATACTTCTGTCTGTTTAAGTTCACACCAAGCTTCTTTACCTAAATCTTTTGGGGACTGTCACCATTTGAGACACTATCAATTTGCTCCACAGCTCCCAACACAGCCCCCATTCAGCATCTCGTCGGTGCGGTGTTGTCATCACTTTGCAAGCTGCTTTGCAGGACAGTGCTTACACTGTGCTGGAGATGTGCCTGTAAAAGTTATGCGTTAGATTTTTCTACTTAGTGACTTGGCAGGGAAAGACAGGGGTATGTGGAAGAGCAGCGTGATCGGGAATGCAGATTTGACCCATTCCAAGCTTTAAATTGCAAGACGGGGAATTCATTCTTCTATTCCATTCAAGGTTATATCACAGCTGAATTGTCAAACTTGGCCTTCCAGTGACCTACATCATGTGATGGGATGAGATCTGCCCTTTATTAGTTTTATTTTTCTGTTCCTCAAAAAATGGAAGGTAGTAGCATAAACAGCTTTCGCTCTTACAATGTGAACACTGCTGTATTATGGGTCTAAATGGAGTCTTTATTGAATTCCCTGCACGTTCTTTGCTGTTAAGCAGAAAAACACTTCAAAATGTCCTAAGAAGGTGGTATATTTAAAGAAAGAATAGAAAAAAAAGTTATTTTAATTCTGTAAACAAGCACTGACACAGTGTTTATTGAAACTTCTTGGTCTGAAAGGAGACTGGGGCTTCTATAGATAACCCAAATGAAGAATTGTATGCCTAATTTTATCATTGTGTAAGATTCCAGTAAAATGATTCCACTGTACCCTGAAGGAAAGTTACTGAAATAACATCTGTATAGCTGTGAATCTTTGCAAAGTTAATGGTGAAATATTTCTGTGATCCTATGTCACACCTCCAAACAAGAGGTGACTCTTTCAAAGAGTTCTCTGTATCCTGTGAAGTGTTTATCTTGTTCAAGCTTGTTGCAAGGTTTAAGGATAACACCGGTAGGAAATAGGATAGGAGGAGAGTACTGTGCTTTTACATTTTGTAAAAGAGCTTGCAATTTTGTGGCATATATCATCTATTGGCAAAAACTTTCTTTTATGCAGAGAAAGCAATAAAAACATCTTGTCAACTGAGCCAAAATGTTCAAATACAAAAAAAGATTTAATGGGTTCACAGCAATAGAACTGAAGTTGCACAATGCTCTCACTTCTCAAAACATTACTGTAAATGGTAAAGACTAAATAATATTCTTGCGCAAATATCTGTGCATCTCTGATAATTAGCCACAGCCTGTGCATGAAGGATCATATTTTAATCTGCCTTATTCCACATTTAAAGCAATGGAAAAATGTTAGCGTCCATGGGACTAACCTTTATTTAAAACTCTAAAGTTGCAGCGTGCCATATGAACACACCTTAACATTTATTGGAGGCTGCACTGAAAATACTGAGGTTATAGATGAAAATTCGGGTTTATTTATGTAATGAGACACTCTTCTGGCTAAAGTTCTGGATGCATAGAGGTTCACCTGTTGCAGCTTATATGCTAAAAGAAAATAAGCATCTAATTCTTTCCAACTCATCCAAGAGGAGGAATTGAGAAGGTATGATGGAAATTTGTTTCCTGTTATAATTTAAGAGCATTTTAATCTGAATAGCTAATAATAAAATGCCAATGGATCATGTAACCGTAGTGTAGTAGGCCACTCCATTAATTAAATTTCCTTCCCCTCTGCAAGTGAATGGACTACTGGACCATGGCATGATTTCTGTATCCTCTACTAATGATGCCTGAAGCACAAGAAGGAAGTAGATGCGAGGTTGCAAACACTATTTTAATAGCAACTAGAAAAGCACAACCAGGCATGAGAACTCAGAAGTAGTATTGGCAAGATCCTTGACCTTGTGCCATGTCAGGCCTGGCACTTCCTAGCGGAGCTGAGAGGGTAGCTGTATTAGCCTGGCCTTTAAAGAGGAGACCCAAAGTCAGCATGAAGCTGCACCCGAGTTAGGAAACCTGTGCAAGCTCCAGTTCAGCAGTTTGTTTAATCACACCTTGCACAGGATCTCTGCGTCACCTTCTGTCAATGCTTTTTTTTTCCCCTAATGCAGTCCCAAAATATAAATTGTACCAGCCTGAGTGTAACTGAAGGTTAGCCTGGAAGGTAATTCAGCCTGGCGGGGTTCAATGTGGTTTAACAAAGTTTAGATTACAACTCACTGCCAGCCTCACTGCTGGCTGTGCAGGAGAACGCAGGTGCTGGACTGCCCTGCAGGCTTTCTGCCACCAGCGAACCTCCTTCTTGAACAACTCGTCCAGTGACGGCTTTTTCCAGGTGAAAGGATTGGTAGTCTGAGGTGGGAGCTGCTGAACCAGGTTGCTCTCAGTAAACACCCAGGCTGAGTGTCACTGATTTTCTTCTGCTGCATGGGCAGCTTGATATCTACTGTATGTGAGCACAAGACCAGAGCAGGATGCTGCTGTTGGAAGAGGGGACACTGTGTTTGCCCTTGGTTCTAGCACCAGGAGGGAGGACTGGTTTAGCAAAGGGAAAGAAGGAGGAGTGAATTTGTAGAGTAATGACTTTATTCTTGATGTGCTCAGAGAGAAGAGACGAGACTTTTGGACTGCTCCCCAATAATCCGTTGGGGTTTCATTCCTTCCCCTTAAATGGGCAGGGAGGATAAGACCGATAGCTATTTCCAGGGCGCTGCTTTGCATTAATGTTTTCAGTGGCAGGCATTGTAAACAGCCGTTCTAGGTTGTGCCTTCTGATCTCCCCCACCATTTAGAAGTTCTTAAAGCCAGCTGATCCTTTTCTTTTTCTTTTTCCTTAAAAAAAAAAAAAAAAAAAAAAATCTTACCACAGTTCAATTCCAAAGGATACTTAAACTATAAAAATGAAATTGCTCTCAATAAAATATAATTAGAGCTACACTGTAGTTCAAGTGACAGCCAGATGCTAGAAAAAAAAAGTCCCAAACTATCGGTGCAATTATATAAGTTTCTTAGTGCTGCCACTGCATTAAATCTTTTCCAAAGGAGATTTGTTTCTAGTAAGATCTAGCTGGTAATTTTTATTCCCTCTTAAAGGCCTTTTGACAGCTTTTCTCTTTCTTTATTTACATATTTTCTTAAAACACTGACACTATACACATATGTGTGTTTTGTAGACTGGGAAGAAAATTCATAAGAGTGATAAGCATTAAAGCAGTGTGTATAAAATGCACGGTGGCAACTGCAGTGGCTCCATCCCTACCATCACTTAAAAGCAAAAGTCATATCACCAGGTCAATGGATTTCTATCAATGTCTAATAAATGTAAAATAAAGGAGTGTCAAACCACATAAATTTGCAAACCAGGATCTTTTTATTGAGTAAAAAGATAGATATTTGCAGCTAATTAAATAGTCTTCTTCTTCTTTTTTCTTCTGTGGGTAATTCTAGTCCCTTGGTTTGAGTGCCTGCCCAATCCACTAAAATTCTGCTGGAAATGTAGATACTGTTCTATCTGATCTAGTTATCTATGCTAAAAATAGCATTAATAAATATGTTTACAGTCAGGTGATTGCAAGAAGCTGAGTAAAATGGTTGCACTGTATTTGTCAGTGTGGCTGAGCTGGTGAAACAATTCTTTTTTTCAAAAAATTGGAATTTGAGAGTTCAGTTCCCTTATTGGTTGAAGGTCTCATGGGATGCAGCTATAATGGGGATTTTTTTTTAATACTCGATATTTAACTTTATAGGAATCTCTAAATTCTGCTCATTGGGCTGTTGTATGAATTAGTAGCTTAGTGGACAGTATCCCCATTTCAGATGTCTGAACCATGCAATAGTGACTTGCTGTACTTATACAAAAAAATCTGATTTTTAAAGTTCTTTTTTAATTAGTGGAACTTGTTAATTATACCACTTGTGGATTATGGCATTTTCAGCTTCAATAATAAAGTAACTGACACATAGGAAAACATGTTTACTTGTTTTGAACCCAAACTCCTCATTCTATTGCTATTGCATTTCACAGATGTCCAGGCTTCTCAAGCAATTTGCATTACCTAAGGCCAAAAATGTCATCTAAAATTTAACCTGAAGTGGGCCAATTTGCACTTAGAGGTTATCAAAGACAAAACTGTTTCTACATTAAATATTTCTTGCGAAACTGCACTAGCAGCACTTTCAGAATATCTTATGGGCACAGCAGCAGAGGGCTGAGCAGTAATACACCTTCAAGGTGATAAAGACACAAATGACTATTGAGTGGTTGAGATCCAGAAGATAGTCTGTCTAGCCTGTTGCTACACAGTAGGATGTGTGTGCTCTTTGCAACTTTTACTTCTTAAACAAGCAAAGCAGCTTGACGTGACCAATGTGGAAATCCTCGTCCTTCTGAGTGTTGGAGGTTCCTTCTTACTAACTGATAGTTCACATAGCTCTCTCGTGTCTCTTTAAATGCTCGGAGATGACCGCAACGTGTTTTCTGTTTCTGGAGACTGGAAGTAAAACTTCTTTTTCTAAGAGAGAAGAAAATATAGGAGTGGGAAACTGTAAAACTGTCTTTGGATTTTTAACTTAGCTCCTTTTGAATGAACTTTAACAACCACAGCTAGAATACGACAAACATCTACCTAACAGCAAAGAGAAATCTGAAAGGCATGTATTCTGATGACTGAATTGCCTTGGTACCAACTGTCAGAAGCAGCATTTTAGCAGGAAGAACCGCTATTAAAACAAAAAAAAATCTTTGTTACATTTTGAACTGCCAACAGCGTATGTGACATTTCTTGCAAGAGGTAACCATCTAAATGATATACATCATCTGCATCACAAACTATAAACAAACGAATGCAAAATCACATTTGCAGTGTTTTTAATAAGGCTTCTGAAGTATTTTTTTTTTCATTCCCTAGCTCATAACCTTTTGCATAGAGTGACTATTCACTAGTCATGCAGGTAAACCTGATTCCATCAGATGCTGGCAATGGAAATTCGTTGTGTATCCATGCATACACACTCTTTGATGGTCAGTCTGTCCACCCACAACTGTGTGGATATTGAAGCCATAATATCTTAAACAATGCTACGTACTGTTCATGTCCCTATGTAATTGCCCTGTGTCCCCTTGATGACATATCCCCTTAAAAACAGAGTCAGAGCACTTGGAGTATGCAAAGCCGAAATTCCTTTAGGGTAATAGTGCCTGCATCTGGAAAGACAAAATTCAGATTTCAAAGAGAATTCTGAATAACCAAATGTAATGATCATTCTGTTTATACACCTAAAATCTGTGGATGACCATGATTCTTTTGTTTGTCTTGTTTGGTTCCAAATGCTGCGAATGTCTTAAGGTTTTAGGCATAGCAACTATTTACATTGATGTCTGAAGGCCTGAAAAGGTGTCTGGGTTATGTATTAATGGTCCAGAGGTATACATTACAAACTTTTTGGAGCAGGCAGGGTATCTTACCTGGTATACATAATATCCAAGTCTCTGAGGACGTTTGGTGAATTCCAGTGTCACGCAAACCGCAAACACAGCTGGAATACAGCGTTGGGCTTACGTGGGCTTCGGACCGGGCATCTTACTGCTTGAAATGCAAGATGCTAATAGAGCTAATAACCCTAGATTTTTTCCCCCCTGAGAATTGCATATAATCCAAACATGGCTTGTCTTTAAGTCAAGCTTTAAATTTTATAATAATATACATGCCAGAGAGGTTTGCATGTAGATAGGTTTCGTTACGTTGTCAGTAACAGGATGGGAGAGTTTGTCTGCTGTTGTCTGTGCTCAAATTTGAGAGATATTGCAGAATCACAGTTAACATTCATGATTTTCTGAATAAATTTAAGGCTTTTTTTTCCACATCTTAGAGGAGTTATTTATTTGGTTTGCACTGAGCTTTGAGCACTGCCTCTGTGAAAATGAGTTCAAAATAAAACATGGAGGAGAGCTGCGCCAGCTGCAAGCTGCAGCTCAGACGATCTGATTACAGGATGCTGGGAGGATGGGTCCCTTCATTCTCTCCATTTTTCTTATATTATTTCCATAGATGTCTACTAATATCTTCCACAAAAGGCCATTCATCTGAACAGCTACGGCAGTTTTGAAGCTGTTAAATGGGGACAGGTTTGTGTAAAAAAGGCACTGATCAAGGTGAGGAAGACAATTCATCTTCATTAAATAAGCACTTTAAGAATGGAAGAAATCTTGCAAGAAAAAACAAAATGAAGGGAAGAAAAATTGAAAGGTTGAACCAAAAATATTGCTGTTGTCTTGTCACATAGAAGGACTAATATTCGGACAAGACTTTAGACTTATTCCTGCCAATAAATTTCTTGTAAAGAGACCAAACAGATGTCCCATCTCATCAAATGTATATCATGACTGGCTTTAAGCCATGCTACAGTCTTACTCATAACCGATTGGGCATTTCAAAAATCCCTGTCTCTCAATTGGGAGAATCAGCTTTAGGAACAAGCATGTGCGTGACCTGGAGCTGCCCTTCAAATATTGCTTCCCCCCCCCCCACAAGGTATACAGGCACAGCCAAATGTAGCCTGAACAAAATGGCAGAGGACAGTTAAAACCCTCAGTAAAAACCTGCACAGCCCTGATGAAACGATACCTGGATGGTGGAGTCTGATTTTGCAGCACTTTTTTTTAAGTTTACCATGAAAATATGTTGTTTGCTTTTCACTGTCTATGCTGAAGAACACTTGAGAGCTATTGCTCTCACTCCCGCTCTTCAGTTGGACTCAGCCTGCATTGTACAGCTGACTCAGTGGCATCTCTGGCTTCAAATGTCTTACAAGAGGTTGTAAAGGAGCAGAAAATCTTTTTTTTTTTCTTTTCCTTTTTTTCTTCTGTAGTAATGTGATTATCAGGGTGAACGTTTGTAGCTCAAATAGTCCTTTTGTGGGGATAGAAAATGGCCCAGTAGGTTTCTGTAATCCTTCTTGAGAGAGACATCCTGGGGCAATCAACTCATTTATACATTCTCTACATTTTTTTTTCTGAAGAAAAAGGCTGGTTTGTTGCCAAGACCTGTTTAAATGGTAACCTATGCAATTCATTCCAAAAACACTCATTTATCATCCTCAAATTAATCTTGTAACAAGATAGCTGCTCTTATTTTCATTGTCATTTTGCCCTTTGGAAAAGAGATCACAAACCTGTGGATATCCGACCCCTAAATTCTAAAAAGCATATATAAAAGAGGGAAAACAGGAATGGCATCACTATAATTATAAGCAGAAATAAGTAGCCATACATCTTCATTTCTCACATATCACATCTATTAATAATAGAGTGAAATGTAATTTGTGCTGAATATTGTTCAGAGTCTTGTGCCAGAAGCATAATTGTTTTCAATTAGACTGGTTGTTGAGGGAAAAAGACTTTTTTTAAACCTACAGTAAATACTCAGAATTTCTTCAGAATGATTAAAATGTGATATAATCTATTTTTCTGGCACACAGAATGCATTTTGACATGAAAAATTGCATGAACAGTGAACAGTTTGGTATGAAACTACCGTGCAGAATTTTAAAATCGTACATACATACACACTGTTGTGAGGGTAGAAAATAATATCTTGGCACTGGCAGGAACAGCTTGCCTCAATGAAAAAGTTATAGATGTAAGTTTTTTACTGCAAGCCTGCAGCCCTTTTCAAGCTACGTCTTGTAAAAGCATTGCAGACAAATTTAAATGAAGGGCCGAGATTTCTGTGGCAGGTTTGGACTCTCGCTTCTTCCTTTTTTTCGGGGGGGGGGGTGGATGTAAATTTTTATGGGTTCTGCTCACACACTTAGAGGCTTTTCTCTCAAAGGACTTTCTTGTAGAGGAACACACTGCAAAATGTGTGATTTCTGACACCTCTCCTGTTCCCAGCAGCACAGGCCTAAATTTATGTTCTCTGTCCTGCATCCCACTCTGCAGGGACATGAAGAAAATAATGTCTTATTTTTCTTCATTTCCCCCCACATAGCCTTTCCCTTCATGTGGTGACATATTTCTTCAAACTGACTTTCCTTGTCTTTGGATATCACATATTGGTAAGTGCTTTAAAAAGATGGTCTCTCTCCTTGTCTGGTTGGAAGAGCTAGAAAGTATGATTTTCATATATGCTTGAAAGCAGGAAACTTTCCCCAGAGCCACTAAAAACAGGACAGTCTGTCCACCGATTGCATTAATCAGGACCTTGATCATCAGATACCTTTGTTAATTGTTTACAAACTGAGTTGCTTCACTAATTTATGAGTAATTATTCATTGAACAGTTTATCTAAAGAAATGTAAGCCATGCATTTCTTTTTTCAAGCCAAGAATTTGCTTTCTTTATCCATCTCTTACTTCTCATTGGCTTGTCTGTGATGGGTCAATTAGGTCAGTGGTGTTGTTTCTGCTCCATGAATAGAAAGATTCAAGGGTTTGAAAGAGACTAATGACTCTAATAGCCAACAAAGGATAAATTTGCTTATGTATAAACATCCTTGTTTGTATGCCAGCTAGGATGTTTATGGCACAGTACATCTATTCTTCAGACATAGGTGCATGCAAATTGCAAGAGAGCTGGTGGCGAAATGGCAAATGCAGCTTACATCGGGGAGACTTGGGAGCAGCCCAAATCCCTTGTAAAAAAAGACCAAACAGGGCAAGAGGCACCTCCTGTCCCCTCCTCTGTGTCCTGGGTTTCACAGAACGAAAATTGCTGCAGGTCCCATGCAGGCTGCATGCTCTAACAAGTCCCTAGCTAAGCTCTGCAGAGCGGTAGGACTGCAGGGCACAGCACAGTACAGCCCCATGGGTCAGGTTTTAATGAGCTGGAGATGATCAGACAGACACAATGGACAATTGCAATTCATGGAAACAGCTTGAGCGCTTCTTTGGTGTGTGATCGAGAAATAAAAGATAAACATAATAGCAAAAAACTTTCAAAGTTATTCCCTCTCTCCTCCCAGTTGGAATGTTGTAAAATCTGTTTTCTTATCACAGGGGTCAACTTTTCAATGTTCATCTTTTTTCTTCACTCATCAGAAGTGACTTCAGAACCCTTCCCATTTAAAAATATCATCAGTACTGAGATGTTTGTGAGGAACATTTTAGCTTAAGTGAACCAGCTCTTCCCATTATCTGCAAAGACAATCTTTTTTCAGATATGGTCTTCCAGTTTTAAAATCTTAAAATGATTACTTTTTAAGCTTTTGAGGATTTTTTTTTGTTTATTTTCACAAACATCTCATTTTTTTAAAAAGTTGATCCATGGAAATGTTGCGGGAAAAAAAAAGGGGGAGAAGGAAGAGGAAATAACTTACATTGGACCAAAGGATATGTTCCGTAAAGAAAAGAGCTAAACTTGAGTAACTTCTGCAACAAATTAAAAATGGATCACTTTGAGAAAATATTTACATTTGTTCCTGATTTTCTCTCTTTTTCAGTGAATCATTTCATATGACTTGACCCAAAGTCTTGTTTACAGCATATTGGTTTTGTCCTTACTTGCTTCCTTGGTCAAATGTGAAGTATAAGATAGAGCTCCACAGCTCACATGTTAAAATCTTCTAGAGCTCTAAGGGTCAGCTTATTAGAGCAGAGCAGAGGCATTAGCAGGGGTAAAGAGGGTGTAAGTGGTTGAGGTGGTTTCCTCCTGCTCTAGGCCCCTCTGGGCCCTTCAAAGCACATTTGAAAGCAATAAGCTCAACAGGCCGGAGCCGAGGGCTCCAGTCCAGGGAGAATATTTCATGTAGATATTTGCCAGCCATAGTATATCTCTTCTAGCATGTCTTTTCTATCTGTAACCTTGGTGATAGTAAACTTCCACCCATCTCGTACTTTAATGATAGTATGGTGGAGAACAGTGAAGCCCACACTTTGGTACCAAGTCTACCGTCAGCTCTCAGACTCTCTCACAGAGTGTAGCTTAGCTATTTAGGGGTAATGAGATCATACTGTTTAATAGCATGGAGACCACATACTGATGAGTTTCCATCACTTTCAGGAACCACAGGTTCAGAATCATTAAGCTAAGTTAAACCCTGAAGTTGATGCTAACTGGTAAGATGGGTCTCTAAAGTTGCTCCTCTCTAAGATGTGCAAAAAGCAGTATTTGCTGAACTTTTTTCTGCAACAATATTATGACTTCACTAATGCCTGCAGTAATGTATGCGAAGGAGAGAGCAAATTCAGGCATGATTACTGTGGTTTTCAGTGTCAGCTTTAGCACTTTCAGAAGCCTAAAATTTGTCTGTGCTTAATACGTGCTTTCAGTTTATCTCAAGCTGCATCTTTCCTCCCAGCTTATGCTGTGTTTTGTCTATGAATCTGCACTGTGAATTCCCTTCAAGGGATGTTTGCCTTTTGTGCGAATGAGAATTGGTGGTACGACCAGGGACAATTTTTCTCCTTGGGTTTCAGTGAGACACAAACCCCTGCACCTCTACACAGTAATATCAGAAGAGATACCTGTGCTGTAGCACATCTCTTTGCAGAGGCATCAAGGCTGAGCATGAATAAAGCTGAGCAGTGGTTATATTTGCCTATATTTGTCTGTGTGGTGCAGACTCCAGGCAAGGCTTGGATTTGTGGCTGGGCTCTGAGCCTGCAAAGGGAAGGATTCAGGATTTGGCCTGAGTATGCCTGTGTATTTACATAATGACAGAAAAAGCAAATTCCTTACAAGCAAATATGAGTCAAAACAAAAACATTGTGAAGGTCAGCTGAGCACACCAGTGAGATGATGTTATCCCAGCCATACGTTCAACTCTTGAGCTGCCAGACCGGCCAGTGGGACTCACGGCCAACAGGCATGAGAAGATGCCAGCTGGGAAACCACCCACCAGCACCACAGCTGGCTTCTAAAAACAACTGGAGCTTCAGTGTTTGACACCAGCTCCAGGCACAGCTGCGGGGCATAGCACAACCACAGAGCAATACCAAGGGCTTCTCATCATCGCTTCCAACAGAAATACTGCATATGGGCAGCACTGCCATAAATCCTAATTTGAAAGGATTTCTTTTTTTCATGGGAGGAACAGCAAGACATATTAGGCTAAACTTTTTTTTTTTTTTTTTTTTTTTTTTTAAGAGGGTAACATAGCTGGCATTGTGTAAATTCAGCTTAAATTCATTTTAAGGATTTTTTTTCCTAAATATATTAGCTTCTTGCTTTTAGCCAAGATGTTACAAACAATTCACAGACATAGACCCAATCTAGATTTAATTAAGGCTGATCAAAGCTTGTGTGCAGTCCTCAACTCCTAGTGTTGAGGATAAAAGCACTGAGGTCTGAGTTAAGGATGCAGTGTCCTTGGAAATATATGCTCTCTCTTGTTGGCCTGAATTTCATTTAATTTCATTTTAACCTCATGTCTATAAACATCCTTACAGTATTTCTTTTTTTTTTCTTTTAGAGATGTTGTAATGTGTTTGCTATATTAATTTTGTGAAGTTACATTGTATTATAATCACCCTTTTTTTTGTAGGAAGGCTCCAGCTATGATCAGTCCTATTATGTTAGGCACCATACTTAGGGAAAGACAGTTCTTGCCTGGAACAGATTACAAACTAAATAGAAAAGATGGGCAGGAAATACTGTCCACAGTCTATGGACAGATCACATAGTCATTATAGAAAAGTCTCAAATTAAAATCTAAAATCCTGATGGGAGCACTGCCTACCTGAGCTGCCTGTCCAACCTTCCCTCACCTGTTCTGAGGCAAAGTCTGTGTGTGCACTAGGCATCTATACCTGCATTTCCAAGTAAAACAAAATAATCTGAAGTTTGCATGCTAGGTATTTGAAATTCAATTTAGAGAAAGTTGAAGGAATTTAATTTATATATGTGTGTGTGTGTGCATAAGCAAGGTGACTGAGCAGGGGCCTTCACTGTGTACCACCTTTGTCTCTAGACTAAGTTGCCTTCTGTAGTTATTGACACCTATTGCAAACAAGACGGCACCCCATGGTCTCAAGTAACACCTTCAAAATGTTTTACTTCTTCAACTTGCAGGAGGTATTACCCTCTGCTTAGTTGTCCTAAGCCATACTCCTTTTTAGGGCCCTCAAACTGTTCTGGACCTAGAGCATCTTTATTCCTGAAATATATACACAGAGTAAATATTTCCTCAAACGAGGGTAGTAATTTTCTCTGTAAGGACAGAATCTCACTTGGAAAGACCCTATGCCTCACCCTTTGTCAATTTTTCCTGTGAATACCCCACAAAAGAGGTCTTCCAAGTCATTTACCACTATAGATCAGATTCTTTCACCCTCATCTTAGTTAGTTCCAAGTTCTGATTATGAGCTACTCCCAGCCAAATACTCATGAAATTGCTTTAATATAGCATTAATAATGTAGACTGAATATGGTTCCCTCTTAGAAATGGCAAATGGAAAATCCTAGCTCCAGTCTACCAATGAAATTAGAGTAGCAGTATGTGTGTGTGTGTGTGTGTGTCTGTCTGTGTGTGTGTGTCTGTCTGTGTATCTGTGTGTTGATTTTCTCATTCTTTGCATGCTTTTTCTGCAAAAATATGGTGACATTTCAGTTCAGTTCCACAGAATTCTTTTGTGTCCGAAATTTCAGCACACAAGACTTAAAGAGTATTCCAATTTTTCATGCCATTTAACCCCAATCTTTCAAGTATTCACTATTCCAATCTAGTAATCTCCATTGTGACTTTAATGTTTTGAACGCAAGGTGACTGCACAAAAAGTTTTAAACATTTGAGTTTATGCCTATATTGTCCAAGCTGGAAGTCAAAATTTAACAACACACATAAAGAACATGTGTTGGGCATGCTTAACTCCTGAGGAACATAGCAGGAAATATCTCCAAAGACAGCAAAATCAGTGCATTTTCTCTGATGCCAGTATTAAGCTATACAGTCATCTATTTTTCTTCACTTTTATTTATGTGTATGAATTGTGATGATTTGATAGCCCTTCAGGACAAAAGTTCTCATTTATACTAGGGCAGCTGTAGTTCTTCACAGAATCTATGTTACATGTGAAGGCTGCTACCTACTCTTTTTCTGTTACTGAGACTGTAAGCGGGTGTGCAGATTTTGCCGTGTGCCCTGAGGACTGGATAAAAGTCAATAGACATATTACAAAGGGCAACTGTATGATCTGTAACCAAAACGGTGTTGCCATTTGCTAATGATGGAATTTGGTTTTGAACGGAACCAAGAAGCAGAAAGATTTTCATTTGTATTGTTCTGAGTCATTCACTGTTCTTCAATTAGTTTTACTGTAGGGAGGAAATGGAGCCGACCTGCTGGAGAGCAGCTCTGCAGAGAAGGACCTGGGAGTGCTGGTGGATGACAAGCTGACCATGAGGCAGCAATGTGCCCTTGTGGCCAGGAAGGCCAATGGCCTCCTAGGGTGCATTAGGAAGAGTGTTGCTAGCAGGTCGAGGGAGCTGATCCTGCCCCTCTACTCAGACCTGGGGAGGCCTCATCTCAAGTCCTGTGTCCAGTTCTCGCTCCCCAGTACAAGACAGACATGGAGCTACTGGAGAGAGTCCAGTGTAGGGCTACGAAGATGATCAGAGGGCTGGAGCATCTCTCTTGGAAGGAGTGGCTGTAAGAGATGAGACTGTTTAGCCTGGGGAAGAGAAGACTGAGGGGGGATTTTATCAATGTCTGCAAATACCTTAAGGGAGGATGTTATGACGATGAAGTCAGGCTCTTCAGTGGTGCCAAGCAACAGGACAAGAGGCAATGGGCACAAACTGAAGCACAGGAAGTTCTACCTGAATATAAGGAGGATTTTCTTTCCTGTGAGGGTGACGGAGCACTGGCACAGGTTGCCCAGAGAAATTGTGGAGTCTCCTTCTCTGGAGATATTCAAAACCCTCCTGGACATGATCCTGTCTCACATGCTCTAGGTGATCCTGCTTGAGCAGGGGAGTTAGACTAGATGATCTTCAGAAGTCCATTCCAACCTCAACCATCCTGTGATTCTGTGTGAATCTGAGGAAAAGATTATTGTAAAGTATAAAGTAAAATGGTAACATTTATTTTGATAGTGTCGTTGCAATAGGAGCTGATTAAATTGATAAGGAGTCTGAAGCCTTGTACTCTCAGTCCTTACTGAATCAAAACTCATGGTGAACTCGTTCTACCTCAAAAAACACTTCAGATCACTTAGCTACTGTATAGCCTAGACTATTTCATCCTCGCTTGTAGAAGTGAGGATTTCTCTTCTTCTTAACTGTTGTAATAATAGAAATAATAATCTCTTTAGTGAAAAAAAAAGTATGCCATCATTTTGTTGAAACATTCTTTAAGTAGTTAAGAAATTGTAAACATTTCATGTAGGTTTTATTTAAGAAAAAAACATCAACTCCTTGGACTTGGATGTATTTTCTGTTAGAAACAGAAATTCTGTGATTATATATGTTGTGGAAAACCAAAGATAAATAAAAAAACACTAGTGAAAGCATGGCATGATGAAATATCATATCAAGTCTCATTTGAAGGAAGAGGAAATGTTTCTGTTTCATCAGAATTTTTCTATCGAGCACCTGCAAGGAAAACATTTTCTTCCGCCTTTAAAACAGTTCTGATTCCATGTTTCTTCCTAAATGGCTTGCTGTCTATCTATTAAGCGTGTTTTCACCGCAGTCTGTGAGAACATCTCCTGCCGATATAAGCATTGGAGTTCCTTTGGCGTTTTAGTTGGATGTGTCTACAGTGTTGTACTGTAAGTATCTCATTTAGCGTTGGTGGTTTAACATCCTCCAGAGCAAAGTGAACCAATGACTTAATTAACTTCCACTTGGGTAGTTATCTGCGCGAAGAGCCTTCAGGAAGTATTATTCTATTTGAGGGTGACAAATGAACATACATGAGGTACCACACGCCACCCAGTGGGAGACCTGACAAGAAACATAATTTATTTCATTAGTGGTGCCAAAATGGGCTTTCAAGCTGAAAAACTAAATATGTAGCAGTGTCTTCAAAGAAGAGGAAGCAGCATGGACTTTGTCTGAAATAATTGATTGTTCATAACATATATTTCCATGGGAAAGTTTAAGTTTAGTGTCACTCTTAATCCATCGTATTGTAGTTTGTTAGGTGCTAGCCTAAGTGGTATGAAAGAATAAACAGTCATAAATAGTTTTGGAGTTGGTGTGTTTATCAATTGCATTATAAAAATAAATTTAAAATAAAATAATGATAGTTGAGACAGAATTAACTGTGGTGTTTTAGAATATAATTATAATTGTTCTGAAAAGTGTGGATAGTGAAGCAAGGCTACGGTCTCAAAGATCCTTGGCTTTCTTCAGATTTATTGTAATTTATAGAGCAATAGTTAGTGGCAGCCTCTAATTACCCACAGAACCAAAATTTCCTGAGTGAAAACTTGAGATCAAAGGGCATGAATAATAGCCTTAAAGGCATCTCCCCTTACACAGACTACTCTTAGCCCCTCTGCTGTCCTTTGGTATAAATTAAGCACCTTAGGATGAATAAAACATGAAGCACAGAAGGTTTAGATTTCACAGAAGATGAATGGTTGGATTATTGATGGGAAAAGGAGCATGGGAAAATATAAACCATGTAGATCTGAAAACTTTAAACTCTATAAGTAATCACCTTTGCTTTAGTAATTTTTTAATTTTTTTTTTTAATTCATTTCTTCCGAATCCTTTCTGCTGATAAGGCAGCTGTATTGTTTTGTGCCATTGAGCCCCGCTTTTAAACAAGCTCAGCAGCCTTTAGCAGTTCATTGTGCTGATTTCAGTGGGCATGCGACCAGGCCATAAAACCGCAAGAGCAATCACTGGTTGTTAAAAACCATACAAGCACTTACGTTCAATTATAATGAAAAAGGTGCATACCTCTTGTGTCTCATGAAACTCAGACTTGAAGGCTGTTTGCTTCCTCATATATATAACATGAATCCAGTTCCTTCCTGAAGTAAATTTCATTGCCTTTCACTAGTGTTACACATGCTGAATTTAATTCATTTCATATCCCATCGCCGCTTAGGCATATGCTACCAAATGTATTAGGAAAGCAGGATCAAAGCCATTTCTGCTGAAGGTATCTGTTCTCAGGACAAGATTTGGTAGGATGAGTGAGTATACAAGGCAAAAATTGTATGTTAGCTTTGAACAAATTATGTGTGCATTTTCTTTGTAGGGAGAATGTTTTTGTTAAGGAAGAAAGAAGAGTCAGATTGGTTACTGTTATGGGACATGATAAAGTGAAGTGTTTCTGCGTGATGTATGAAAATGACTGACTCTTCATTTTGGCCATCTTTTGTTAGAAATTGAAGTTGAAATTGTTGGAAATCTTGACATTTGAAAAATGACGACTTTTTGTCTACCTGCATTGCAAGCAATCACACCATTCTCTTTCTACTGAAGGCCCCTTTCCTAAATCAGTTTGCCTTCCAAACTAGGGATAGATATTACCGTTATCTTATCTCATTAAATCTTGTGTCCCAGTTATCAGGTCAACCACAGAACAGGAGAAGGGGGTTTACGCACTCCTTCTGCTTGATTAACATCAGGGCTTTGTATGAAGGTCACCTGCTTTCCAGGAAGTTGAGTCAATCTTTGTCTCTCCTCTTAAAGCTGCTCCACTTTTTATAACACAATTAAAAATTCATTGGAATAGGAACAGAAACCCAGGTGTCTCATGTCCCTTGGGAGTGCTCTAGCCACTGTCTCATAGAGTCATTTTCATGCTCTCTCCCTGGCTCAATAAATATTAAAGTATTTTATGCAAAGGGGAAGACTTTCTGTAGGAGAAATGAAGAAAAAAAAGCTTTCTAAGAATACTCTAGGTTATAGTGCGTACAGAAGTCTCCATCCTGCTTTAAATCCTTGCCCTGAATCAGGACAAAAAGAGTTCTGAACCATTCCTACCTATGCAGGAGGGTACTGTTACTGGAAAAGGGATAAGAATAAATGAATGAATAAAAATTTGAGTTGATTTTCTTAATCTAACTGAAGAAGGAAGATAATTTAGAAAAATGTAATAGCAAGGTCGGGGTGGGGGTCTTTAAACAAAAAAATGGCATAAACTGTTCATCCATTCAGTACCATTACGCAAAAGGCTTTAAAACTAAAACTAAAACTAAAAAAAAAAAAAAAAAAAAAAAAAAAAAAAAACCTAAACTGCATTTTTCTAATATTTTTAAGTAAAAAAATGAGGAAATAAAATAAATAAATAAATAAATAAATAAATAAATAAGATTTCCATGACTTTCTATGTTTTTTCTTTCCCCCACCCCTACCCCTTAGTCACCTTTTGGGTGGACAGGTAGATGCTGTGGGTCAGTCTTTTGATTACATTGCAGTCAAAAGATTGAAAACAGGTTGGCTTTTTTCTTCTCTGTGAGGTATGGCGGAAAAAGGGGGCATTTCTCAAGCAATTTTAATCTTATCTCTGAATAGGTGTAGTTATGCTTAAATTGTCAGGTTTCTGGAAAACTTTGAGCTCCCAACGCCTCATCTAAAGCCCTCTGAGTAGGTGACAGTCTTTCTGTTGACTTAAGCTGTCTACGGAGGGGACGCTATCATAGTTAAAACCTACTGACTGAGAACTTGTTTCTGTTTATATCTAGTACGTTAAGGCAGTTTTACAGGAAAGAGAGATACCACCAAGTTATCTCAACAGTGCAGAAATATAACTACGCTTTTGAAGTAAGGGTGTTCCCATTTATCGTTTTTTCCCTACTACATTATGGACGTAAGGTATTGATGTGAGGACGCTGCAGAGGCTAATGAATTCCGATCAATACGAGCACAACGAGCCGGGACACGTGCACGGTCGGAGACCCACAGCGGTCAGACAGCTCTAACAAACAAAGCCACTTTAGCGTACGTTGGCACATTCATTGCATGACACTGCGGATTAAAATGAGCAGTTAGCTTACGTGATCACGAAAAAATAAATCTTGAGGAGCAAGTACGCTCACTTACAGCAGTTCTGTAACGATCCGGCCGTTTCAAAAGGAAAAGGAGTTCACAGGTCATTCTTATTAAGTGTGTGACTGATTTATTTTAGCACAACTTTCCTTTCGCCTGGACCTCACAGAGCTGAGACACAATTTTCCCCCAGAAGTGCCTACTGCAGCGTGCGAGGCTGCTGGAGGCGGAAGGTGAGCACGGCTATCCCACTGCCCCAGTGCAGCACACTTCCCTCAGCCCAGCCAAACGGCTGCGGCTGCGGGAAGGAGCATTTGCTGCCTTGAGTCCCCTCCCTCTCCACCTCTTCCTGACCTCTGGAGTCTGTCAGATGTCCCTTTAGGAGGAGTCGGGTGGTAATTTTGCTTGTCCTTACCAACTGGATAAGCTGCTTACTCTCTTCACTGCCCTTTTCTACAATATATATTTAATTCTGCCTCTAGAAGCTGGTGGGGTTTGATCTGCGTTAAAGTATATGTGACGTCTTCATGCAAATTCAGACTTCACTGCATATTTAAAAGCATAATGTAGGATGCAATTCTTCACCCATATCATAAACTGTACCTTTCGGGATTTCAACTTCTTTTTTAATTAAATCATTACCCTAATTATCTTATTAGCATCCTCTAGTGTAGGCAGGCCTTTATGGAAGAATGAAACAAAGATTTTTCTTTGCCCTTGTGGCAGGATCCCAATCAAATATTCAGAAACTATTACAGTAATCATAACCATTTTGCTGTTATCTTCCGCTCTCCCCATCTGCCTACCCACATACACTTAGACTGTAAGCTCACTGAGGCAGGGGCTGTCATACAAGAGCTTTGCATAGTTGTGGTTTTTTTTTTCCTTAATTGGGATGTGTGGGTGGCAGCAGAGTTATAATGATAGATTTGTTTTTCAGATTATCAATAACATAATTATGTTATGCTAAGTTGTAACATTTTTTGCCAACGCACTTTCTTATCTCATAATTTCAGAGTACTGTGTAGTATTGCCAAGCCATTTGGGACCTGCTACTCATTTACTAATTAAAAGCATTGATATAGAGCAACTGAAGCATTTTAACTGGCTACAGTAGAGGCAAATGTTTCTCCCCTTAGTGCTAGTCATTCCTGAGCTCAACACACTTTGCAGAAGTGAGATTTGAAATGTTGAAAAGAGCCTTTGATTGTGTGTTGGCAGTCCAATTCTTACTTCTCATTTCTCTCAATTAGTTCAGGCTCTTCATCTACTCATGCTGTCCACATATCATTTGTACACCCATTGTTTATCATCCTCTTCATTTAGTCCTGCTTTACAAATTTGACACTTTTACATTATTACTTAGGAGGAAAGTTCAGATCAGAATCGCGGGTCACGTTTTTAGTTTCTTCATTTTATTTAAAGTAAGGAGAAATAGGAGTTGAAACCCGTCTTCATCAAAGAAAATATTGGTTTGAGAATACTTGATGTTGGTTTCAGTAGTATAAGGAGTACAAGACGAAAATATGATACAGCTGTGCCGACCCCTTTGCGATCGTTTTGAAAAATTGGCTATCTGCCTCCTCTGACAGTTTGTGAACATGGCAAATAATTTAACATTCATGTGCTCCTGTTTTGGCATAATACATATGAATCATGTGGTCACCACTTTCCAAATTGATAGTAGATCAGAAAAGAGTCAATGACTAAATTTTTATTCATGACTTGTTTCATTGTTCCATAAAAACAAAGGATTGTCATATGAAGTATCAAGGCATAAAGGACATTTTGTGTCATGACTCATAAGTCATGGGAGACTTCTTTTTTGGTCTGTCTTAAGGAGCTGGTTTCTAATTTTGGAAGTTTCCTGAAGAACTGGTCAACTGAATATCCCTGAATGCCAATCATATTCCAAATATTCATGGATTCTTCTTTGACTCCAAAGGCTGCTATGCCACTGAATAATCAATCAGTCATTTCACATACAATCATCTCTAGTGAATCTCAGGAGAATATATTAGATCCTATTTCATCTGTTTCAAAAGCCTATGGAAGGTTTGCAATTAGATTTTCTTAAATTACAAAATATTCACTTATTATTTGTCTAGATTTTTTTTAATGTAAATGAAGCATGTGAGAGTGGCAACCCTGATCTGGTTATGTAGAGGAAGGATGATTTTACTCTGAACAGTGCTCCAGCAAAGATTGAATAATCTGGCTGAGACCTGGAAGCAATTCTAGATGTGTGTCTTCGCTACATTTGCACCATTTATGTTAAGCAAGTTTGAGTGTGAAAATCCCCCCGGAGAACAGCACTCACTTCCTAGGTCCACCTGGGCACCTCGCTCATCTGCATGTTATCTCAGACCAAAGCTGATAAACTAATTAGATGACATGCTGTGTGATTCTGAACACAGCACTAAGCCATATCCCTTTCCTGAGTCTTCCTTAGTGATTCACCATTACCTCCAAGCACATGTGTGAGCGACTCCAGAGAACAGATTCAAATGGTGCTTGTCTGTATCAGCATCACAACTTGGCCATGTTAGAGGACCATGAGTTTGCACTGGTTTGAATTTTAGCTTTTGTCCTTTTATTATGATTATTATGAGTGAGCTTGCTCAGGTTAAAAGCAGTGCAGTGTTTGTGGACTTATTTTCAAGGAAACTGGGAGTATTCGGATAAGGACAAGCCCAAAGAGGCAGAAGAAGCTCATCCAGCCATGGCAGTTATGGCCTGTACGTCTGTGCTTTGCATGCAGATAAGTAATAATTGCAGCACGAGTTGCTCGGTCCTTTTGCTTGTGCGTGAGACTGTAGTTAAGACGTGTACAGGGTAACATTTACAAAGAGGGACAGATAGCGGTTGCTTCTGTATGCACTAGCATGACATGGATTTTCTTATCTGTCGTCATAAGCAGCAACCACAGTCTCGGCTTGTGATTGCACAGAGAACAAGGAGGAAGGAGATACAGTCACCAGCCTTCCTAGAGGCCACTGAAGAGCCACATCTCATTTTACACTAAAGCTGACGAGCTAACTAGATGAAATGCGTCAGCCTTTTTAAAGAACACAGTGGGAATTTGCCTGACGTTGGTGCAGAACGCACTTGTACACCTGCCACAAATTCAGCATCAAAGGCATTGATTTTAGAGCTTCTGTGGCAAAGCAAACATATAATGGATAGCAAAACACAGCAATAAAAAGTAGACAGTGTTTCAACTTGATTTAATGCAAGAAACATGAATTTTAACAACTGCACTATTTTTATTGCTGTCTTCTGGCGCCATATGAGAACATTCTTTTTGATGATAATTTGAACAAACAAGATGTCTGTGGAAACTTCTGCTGTTAGAATAACACAGAATCACAGAATCACAGGGTAGCTGGGGTTGGAAGGGACCTCTGGAGACCATCTAGTCAGGAGCTGGATGACATTTTTAACTTTTTGTTTGGTTGTTTGTGTCAGTGGTGCAACATGTTACCCAAGATGATGTGAAAAAATTAACAGTGTCACAGAAGTACCCACAGCCTCCATCCATAAAAGAAAATATTCTTCTTATTCGTCTGTCACATTTCATACACCTGCAGGCTTGATTTCAGATTTCAGATTTGCAAAGGCTGTCCCTTGGAATTAACAGTGTTGCTAGGAATTGCATGAGAGGCTTAAAATCCTTGACTCAGACTTTATCCAGCTAATGCCTGATCTGTTTTAACCACCTAATCTGCCTCTGTTTTGCATTTACATATCATACCTATGATAAAACAAGCCTCTAGTAAGATGAACAGTCATACAGTGAACATTAGAAACATTTGGGGAAAAAAGGACGGAGCCTTAAATTAAGAGTTCACATTAGCTTCCCACTGCAGCAAGAGCTATGACTGGAGGGCTAATAAAAGGAAGTCATGTTTTACACCTTATTCTTTGAAAAAAAATCTTATAGCTGTATTTATATCTAGATTCTTAAAATCCGTTAGCTAATTTTCTTAACATTTTCCATCCAAAATATTGTATTAGCGTCAGAACAGGAAGGAAAGAATCAGGAAAAGACAATGTTAGGATGATGGTAGAATCAATCCCCCCAGCAAAGGGAATTTCCAGCTGAACTGGGTAAGACATCAATAAAAGTACTGGGGTGATAAACCAACATTGTCAGGGCAGTGGATCTTGTAATATGCACTCTGCCGAAATGCCATTCAAAGACTGTAGTAGGTTTTCGGGTCTCCTGATGGTAATTGATGACTCAGATCCCTTTCCAATAAAGGAATTGCAATTGATTTCACTTTCAGTGTGCTCCTTGGTCAATCATTATTCTGCATGGAGTTTTATACACACGCACTGAACTGAAACTAAATCAGCTGCAAACACGCTTTTGAAAGCTTGGTAGTGGACTGGAAGGATAGGAGGAATTTGTTATTAATGATGTTCATAAACAAAGATAATAGATCATAAGGGATTTTAGGCAGCAGGATAAAAGCTCCAGCTATGAGAATTGCATAAACTGCTACGTGAATTTTTGCTTTTATTGTATTTATAAGAGAGCCAACCCACTTGTGATGGTACAGGTATGCCAACATTATTTAAAAAATGAGACATAGCCTGATATAAGAGACTAAATCAAGGGCTGAAAGTAATACATGAACGAATAATATCCTTTCTTTTGGAGATGCTTCTTTAGAAAGCTTGTGGCTCAAAGACTTATTCTTGGCAAAAAAGGTAGAGAGTCCTCCCAGCTTATACTACCCATGAACAGCAATATGTGTGTTTCCATGTGATCCAAAGAAGCAGTGAGGAGCCTACTCCTTGCAGCAAGCAGGCACATCCTGGTGGTGTTAATGACATGGGGACATCACCGGAGACAACACACTCGCTGCGGGGTAGGGCAGCAAGAGAAGCATTATTCAAAGCAACAGCAGTGAATGTTTAACAAAAGCACAGGAAAATCACTTGAATAACTGTCTTCTAAAATAAAGGTCAAACAGTTCTTCTGCAAGGCACTTTTAAGCATTTTTGTTTTCTTGCTACTCTAACTCCTCTTTTACTGTTAATGTTTTAGCCTATGAGATTGGGTATGTGCACCTGTTTGTGCTTGTCTTACTCTCGAATGGGCAAGAGATGAGAAATGAGGATAATGCCCAGCTCTTTTATAACTATATTCCTCCAATATTGCTCACAGTCCCGAAATCTGAATAAGCTGTGCATCGGTTAGTTTCTCGATTTTCTAACTGAGCAATATTGTTCGTATGAGACATCACATAACTTGAGTACTAGTTCAATAGACGTGTGACGACTTATTAGTAATAACCACCATGCGCACAGCATTCTTCTTTCTATAGCCGAGTATAAAAACACAATTAAGAATCATCATTAATATAATACAGAATTTCAAATATTTATAACCTCTTTTCTTAGTTATATTTTATTCATTAGTTGCAACTGCTCTAAAGTGACCGACAGCCTCTGACATGCTGTCCCAGAAATCTTCCTGCCTTCCCAAGGGGGATTTATTTATTTTTGATTTGCCATGCCACAGGTTTCACTGTGTCATTGCACTACAACTCTTACCTGTGACACTTGCTTAGGGGAAGTGACTTCTTTAAATATCTCTCGGTGATTTGCAGATATATTCCCCTTTCTTCAAAGTATGTGCCAGTCTGGAGTGATAGTTTTATTCAAATAATGCTATTTGTGACCATGTATTCTCACAATATATTCTCCATTCATTTTCATAAAACGATGATATCTCTTGATGACATCATATCAAATTATTTCGTTCTTTTCTTTTCTTCTCTTTTCTTCTCTTTCCTTTTCTTTTCTTTTCCTTCCTGTCTCCCTATTGTTAGTTCAGGGTGTGACATCCTACTCTTGTTTTTGCATGGGGTACATATTATGCCATACCAAAACCAGTGGTGTTACACAGGTCACTCATGCTTAGCATCATTAAGAACATGACTCCACAATGTGTTTTTTTTATTATTATTATTTTATTTTGGCACCATTTTCTTGCTAATCTATAACATGAGGGATAGTATCAATTAATGGTTGCATTCTAAACCTATACTTAAAAGATAACACCAGCTAATCTGTGGCAGAATTTACTATATAGTAAGTTTCTATTAGAGGTAAAGCTGACCAAAAAAAAAAAAAAAAAAAAAAAAAAGAGAAAGAAAGAAAGGAAAAGAAAAGAAAAAACATATGGCTACACTTTTAGCTGCAGTATTTTGTGCTAAAAACATCTCTAGGGAATCAGCATTATACTCTAACACAAGTATATTTGTCCTAGCCAATATAAACAACATCACGTGTGTCTGCTTTCCTTCAAGGTGCTGATTTTCCTTCATCATTAGCACGACTTTATCACTCTTTCACTTCACTTGGGCACATGTGGTAAGCTCTGCCAGCGTTCTTGACTTCACTGCTCATTTTGGGTTGCTGTAAAGTACTTTTGTCGTCCTCTGTGGTGCTTTTGCATCATAAAATGACTTTCACATATCCTTTGAATATATGTTCTTGTAGCACCTTAGAAACTGCCAGGTTGTTTCCTTTGTACAAAATCCACCTAGTACTGAACAGCTTGGAAAGCTCTTGGAAAATTCTGATCCTACCATCCCATGCTGGTAACTTTGATGATTTTCCACAGTTTCATCTCAGATGCAGCTCTTGCAATCTCAGTCCGTGTCTAACCTGAGACCTGATGAGTTCGTTCTTGTGTTGCTAGCTCCGTAATCTCAGCATAACCATTTCTTCATTGTGCATTTGCTGAGAGAGTGCTTCTGTAGTTACTAATTCTTTTTATCAGTTTGAAAGTGTAGATTTGTATCTGAGAAAAAAAATCATTTCCAGGTTCTCAAACACTGGAGCTATTTGCCAGATCCCGTTGTGATATTATTAAATAGTAAATGGCCAGTTTCACATAAAAAGAGGATAAGAAGAGTTAGAAAGAAGGATATGAAACTCCTTATTTCCATTGCTAAAGGTCAAAGGCTCTATTTGAGCAGACTGAAACCCAGTTTTGGTTAGTGGTTAGTGTGGTTAGTGTGATGCATAAACCACTGCTGACCAATTTCAATCATACTACTGTGAGTAGACTCTGCCAGAGACTTTCGTAGAACTTCCTTAGAAGCTTTTTTCCTCCTTTTGGCACAGTAGCTATGTATTAATGTTTCTCTGAATAAGCCCATCAGTTTCAGAAACTTTTTGAGCTTATCTGTGATGACTATTAGACTATTTCACTCAGTTTAACTTTGGCAGCAAGATTTATCACAAATGGCCCTGTATAATTTAGCTTTCTAAGGGAACTTGGGAAGCTTTTTATTGCATCAGGCATTTTAGTGATGACTTCAGGCTTTTTACAATCTACATATACAGCTGTGTTAAGGTCACCACCAGATACATTATATAGAACTTATATTGTGTTTATTCAGCTTTGAGCCACAGTCTCTAGTTCTTTCCAGATTTGCTCAGAACCATTGCTCATGGCTGTCTCATGTTTTATTTTGTTTTTCTCAATCAAAATATTACTTGTGTCGGTCTTATTGATATCTATAATGGTATAGATATACAACACAAGTTGTACACCTATATATTTACAGCCAAAATATGGGTAGTTAAAGTACATTTTAAACCTATTATTGTATACGAATGCAGACATCATAAGTGTCTATTTTGTGTGTTTTATTGAAAAATCTTTTTGTGCTCGTATCCAGATATGTACATTCAGATGACCTGTGAGTCTCGCTCTGCAGCGGAATTAGCACTATATGTAAAGCCAAGTTAAAATCTCTCTCTCTTTTTTTTTTTTTTTTTTTTTTTTTACATTTACCTACTTCTGATTCAGCTACTTTCTTTATCTGAGCTGTTTATTAGTCACTCACAGTTCTTCCAGATTTCTTTAACTCCTATATTTCCTTTAAGCTTGCAGGATTTTATGTGCATGGAAATGCAGTATACAGATTATTCATGGCAACCTAAGCAGCTCCATGGTGGCTGAGAGGAGACATCTACCTCCACTCCTGAAAACAAGAAGTGACAGGATTTTTTTTTCCTTCTCTTGATGGCATTATTTGTCACCACATCATTGATCAGTTTTCTGATGATTTAACGTCTTCTTTTAGAGTATCTCAGTTCCTTATGAAGGCTACTGCTCTTGCATATGTCAGCTGCATTATTTCTTTTGTGCTGAGTGTAAATATCCCAATAATTTTTATGTGAAAATCTCAGAGCTATCTCCACTACCAAATGGATAGAGTATCCATTTGTTTTTCAAAACAGACCTGTAAGATAATTTTTATTCAAATAATCAGATATCTATGAAATAAATCATTAAAGACAATTATTCATTGTGTTAGAAGATACTTAGAAACATCAGGTAACAGCAGTATTCCATTTTTCTGAGTCACTATAGATTGGCAAATGGTTCACACAACTTTTGATCTGTGTCCAAAGAGATGCGACACAGGGAAAATACCATACCATTTTAAACACAGATACTTAATGGTACATAAAGGCTGAAGTTTGTCCAAAACTCTGTAACTCCTCTCTAACAAAACTAGCAATTAAATGCCTGTCTTTACTGAAAGAACTTTGTTGTGAAATGTAGCTCAGCTTCCAAAAGGTGTAGATACAAGAAAAAGATATTCTTTTCACTCTTGATTTTTGTAACCATCTGCCTTCTCAGCCCTGGAGGCCATTCACCTGTGGTCAGTAGAAACACAGAACAGAAACACAGAAAGAAACAAAGAACTGTAGAAACGAAGTGGAAACAGAGAATCTCCGATATAATTCTTTCTTTTCCCCTGAAGTGACAAGACTCTTCGTGTTCCTGAGACATTGGGGAAATATCTTTACTTATGAAAGTTAGGCGAAACGGTGTCTGAGAAACAATTCTTCATTAAAAAAAAAAAAA
The DNA here is from genome assembly GCF_028389875.1 of Rhea pennata. Classification (NCBI taxonomy): domain Eukaryota; kingdom Metazoa; phylum Chordata; class Aves; order Rheiformes; family Rheidae; genus Rhea; species Rhea pennata. The sequence continues at coordinate 9,770,841 of NC_084663.1, forward strand.
TAAAAAAAGTCTTAGGTGAAGCAAAGCTGACTTTTGAAAGAGAATTTATTACCCACTGAAGATTGCATGTTGAAATGCCTGAAGAAAGACGTCCTCTTACGCACATAGAGAGAAGTAGCGTAGACATAGCAGTATATGCAGCCAGTCTTGCCCGCTCGCTTCAGCTGTGCCGTAGACGGATCACCTTCTGGCAGGATAGTGCAATATAGTCTCTGTGCTTGTGCAGCTTTTGTTTCTCCTCTGACAATCAGTGATATGACAGTATTTTTGCAGTGAACTGTTGTCCAAGATAAAGTACTAGAAAATCCTTTAGATGATAAATGCCGTCTGCCTTGACTAGACTGCTTTGGTGACCTACAGATCTGTATCCCGTACTACTGGCTGTTCCGAGCTGAAGTCCGAGTTATTTATTTATCAGCATTAGGATATTAACTTGTTCTGTGCCAGATACTGCTGACATCCTGCTTTACATGTAAATAATTGTTTCTTCTGACTGAGAGGTATCCTCCCAGTATAAATTGCTCAAATGAAATTACAGCGCTTCTACTGACACCCAATGAAGGAGACAAAGCCCTGCTGTTCTCTCTAACACAATTTTCTTGGTTCCTGAAAACATCTTTTATCTGATAGTAGCTGTGGTAGTAAAAATTCAAAATCGGAAGTGGATCACAGCCAACTCTTCCACCCGTGCAGAAGATAAGTATGCCATTAACCATGTCTCTTAAAGTTATTTATCTCGAGCAAGCAAATGAGTTCAAAGCCCTCCATTTACTGCTATATGACTGTAGATATCTGCTATCAGGTCTTTGTCAGCTAAAGCTGGGCACTTGGTAGGAACAGAGGTAGAGTATACAGAGCAATGTAAGACATGCATAAATATGTAAAATAATATCTCATAGCTAGGAAAAACACATACTGTATGTATATTTTAATAGGGCAGTGTGAAGCACAATGTTATCATTAGCCTTCTCCCTTAGAGGTGTGTGTGTATATATATATATATATATATATATATATATTTTATATATATATATATATGTGTGTGTATATATATATATATATATCCTGGCATTATGCTTCCTCAGCTGGGATCTCTCAGAGACCCAGGACAGTCCAATATATGTAACACTCATATTGGGTTGAACTCAGGGCACCACCACAGTTCTCCAGTGTGAGAATGGGATCGTCATCTCTGTATCTTTAATTTGACACTTGCCTTTTGACTATTTCAGATCCTTTCTCTTAGAGAATGTACAAGATATCATACAAACTCAGCTTTCCATAAAACCAGAGCTGTTTCTAAGCTCTTCTAATTAGTTCTAATTAGTGCTCTTAGTGTAAACTAACACTCCTGATGGCCTTGAGTGTAACTCTATGCCCAGGTCCTTCCATGCCTTGTGTCTACGTCATACCAGCTCTGAGTAGGTGCTCTAGTTTTGATGACTGCAAAGGAAAAGATTTCTTAGAAGATATCAAAAGTCCTTATAGGAAAAAAAAAAAAAAAAAAAAAAATCCGGTGAAGACAACCCTTCCTTTTTGTCCACTTGCACAGAGAGAGTCACTAGCACAGAATTTTAAAATTTATTTGCCCGACTCTTTAATCCACACATAATTATTTCCAAGAGATTTTCAGAAGTAATAGCTACCTTTACTTGCCTCCAAATAATAAAAAGACATTTTTCAGGACACACATTATTTGAAATTCCTATTCCTTTAATTTGTTTCAGATGGAGGCACTCAGAATCAATACACATTTATGAAGATGATAGTCCACACTGCATGAGAGCAGATGTGTCAGAGAGAGCTATGTAACACATTTTTCAACTGTCAGCCAGAGTATGTTAATGAAATGATTGTGTGTGACTTCAGTCTTTTAATTGAGCTGCTCAGGGATTTTGCCTGCAAAATGCCAGGTACTACTGTGATAATGGTTGCAATAATAACGCTTGAAATTATTAATAATAATAATAATAATAATAATAATAACAGCAACAGCAATAATATCAGCTTGGGTTTCTTTGTTCCTCATGTTAGAAAAAGATAAGGAAAAACTACAATCACAAAATGAAAAAAAAAAAAAACAGTCTATAATGTTTTATAAGGCGACATCTAACCAAAAGGAGGAAAAATTAAAAGGTCAAATGAGTGAGGATGAAATATCTTGCACAGAAAGCTAGCAGTGTCCAGACTTGAAAATGACAAAAGAGAACATGTGGCAATTACAGAACCATTTTTATTGCCTTAAAACAACACAGTTTAATTGCTTTGATATAAACATTGAAGCATATCTCAACTATGAGCAAAGCAGTGTACTCAATCATGTTACTTTTAATGAAAATAGTCTTGAAAACAGGTTGGGCAGAGAACGTTTGTCATAACTGCTGGCCTAGCAAGTCATGCGAGCACAACGAGATAAATAGCGCAATGTGTCCTGCCACTTGTAACTTAATCCTCCCGCATATTTCATTAGAAGGTTCTTAATTTTCATCTGACTGTCTCTGTCTTAATGAGAATGAGACTTGCATTTGGCTAGAGCCCAGATCAATTTTGTGCAGTAACACAGTAACCATCTCAAACTTATCCTTTCCAGTAATTGAACTATATAATATGTTAAGGGGGGGGAAAAAAAGAAACAAATAAACATGCAAGGCAAGTTAACATTCTTCACCAAACTGTACTTTGAAAATTTTGTTTCAGGAGTCTTGAAAATGTGATCAGCAAAGAAATATGGCTTTTGAGGAAATGACTGTTGCGTATACAAAATATTGGAAAAGATTAGTAAAATACGTTTTGCATTTTTCACGCTGCTTCCACAGGAGATGTGCTGAAAGCCATAAAGATATGCTTCTTTCTCCAACTAATTTATTTCACATATACAATAATTTGTGGTCAATAAATCTAGGATGGATTTCCATGGTATGGGATTGGTGTGGCAAACAGAATGGATAACTTTATTCATATTGTGGTTGTGGTATTTTTATAATTAGTTTTGTAATGTGATATTGCTGGAGAGTATCATCAAGCAGTGCTCAATATTAAACAAAGTTTTCCAAAAGAACACATGCTATATACTAATTCATGTCATCAGGGATCCATCTTATGGTGCAACAGTCTCATCTTGTGTGCACATGGCTTCTGAGGAGATGATAGCACTTAGAAACTCACTTTTACATTTTTCTAGCTGGGCACTCCAGATGGAATATTTTACCATAGTAGGACATTTTACCAAGAGGAAAATAATTCCTTTGCCAGTTAGAGTTTTCTTGACTTGTGAAAACAAAACTTGTGGAACAGGGGGAAGTTCTGAGCCATTTAATGAGAAATAATGACTGTAATATAACAATTTTCCTAGGGAATGTTGACAAAATCTTTGTTTATTTCTTCCACCTGTTGGTTTGTGTGTTGAGGCATCTTATAAAAAGCAAAATATTTAACTTGAGAAAATAATTCACTTAGAAACATTTATTAGAGAAGGAAACATTGAATCTGATCATTAAAACAATCCAGAGTTTAATATTCATTAAAAATAATTTACATCTCAAATCTCTGTATAAAGGTCTATTTTGAGAAGCTAAAAATCTTGGTCCTGCATCTGGCTGAGTTAGTCATCAGACTTAAGTTTAGCCATAGCTTGCCATTTTTCTAGTGTTTTCAGCTGCGAGAGAGAAGGTCCAGGCTACGTAGCATCTAACAACCCGTTCTCACGGATTCCTGTTTTTCCTGGAGGTCCTTCATAAAAGTGCGAAGTGTGCTAAAGAACAAAAATTGGCTTTCCCTGGCTCTGGATTGTACTGGCAACGCTATTCACAGCACACGGTTTCAACACACTTCGGTGCAGCTCCAGCAGAGCATGTGCAAACCTATGACTAACTCCAGCTAACGCTGCCAAAGATGGCAGTGTGAGCAGATAAACCTCTGAGTTTCAGGGCAGCACCGCAGGACAAAGTCTTACCCTCAGACTCCACAGCTCAAACTTTAGAAAGGTACCACATTTCTTCATCCTTTCAGTGCTTGTCAAGGATGTTGTTTTTCTGGCTAGTCTTAGAAGTCATTATAGTTTTGAAAAATTATTTATGATTCCTGGGAAATATTTCAAGTTTGCATTTGATTTTCCTTTTCCTAAGCTTCTGCTTGTTGTGATTTTTAATTCCTGTGGAAGACTGGATGGAATTGTACATGCAATTTTTTCTACTTCAGCAAAGTCCTTAGACTTACATAACCCAGCACTGGGTAGAGAGTGGAAATATTTTTAAAGGTCAAATCATAAAACTGTAAACTCCAGAGGGAATTATCTCTAGGGAGTTATATCAAGTGTACCACTCCCTCGTATGAAAACTTAATTGATGTCACTTGGCTGAAATTATTATCTCCGAGCTGTAAGCTGATATGACATTATGTAAGATATCAGAGTAAAATGCATTTTTCGGATCAGATTTTAAGCCCAGCTTGGGGTATCACAATTGGTCATTGTAAAAATGATGATCGTGTCACAAACAGAGGATTACGGTGTCAGGTGGGGAATAAGCGCAGAGGCAGATCAGTTCTGAAGAAACAACAGTGATTCTGTTTTAACGCACTGTCTCCGTAAAGGAAGAACGAGAGGAAAGGAGTGCAGGGACATGCATGGCACAGAAGAACTCTTGTTTCCAAACAAGATATTTCCCAAAGTTTTCCATAAGGTAACAGCTGCTTTTTCCAAGAGCCACATTCTGTTCTCCATTACAGCAGTGTGAATCCGGAGGACCTGCATCTGAGTTGTTGTTGCTTAGGATTGGCATCGGGGCGACGGAGAGTAAAATTTGGCTTTAACGCATTTTGTTTCACAAGTAGGACCCATTTATTCCCCTCAAAGTAGAGAAGGCGGAATTACCACACATCGCATGACATCATGTATCATTCAACACTTGGGAAGAAAAATGGAGAATAAGATTTGTTTGAAGTGCGGGATGTGTGGGTTTTTTTTTTCTTTTCTTCCCCTCCTCCTTCCAATTTTCACAATTTATTGTGAAACTTCCCTTTGCTGAAGCATGGCGTAGACCTTTCGGGCACATGGGAGCTCTCTTAACGGTTGGTTTTGCCATCATAATAAACTCTTTATGGAGCCTAATTCTAGGCTTCAGCGCACCCTTCCCTATCGTTAGCAATATCTCGCAAGTCGTTTCCAGACTCTTTAATAGCAACCGTAAAAAATGGTTTTGAACAAAATTAGCTCGGGTAAACTTAGGTCTGAAGAAGAACATTACTTAAATGACTAAAGACTGGACTTGCGCGCGTCATCTTTGTCTGAAATCCCCTGGAAAGCAGGCTGCCAGGCATCACCGTGTTTTCCATACCTCTGTCCCTTGGTGGGGGGGGAGGACAGTAAGGCTTCAGTCGCTAAAAGCAGATGACAAGGAGCTTCAGAACCTAAATACTCGCACACCAACCTGCTGTCTTCATTTGTATTCAACAGATGCCTCGCTTTTTCCCCCTGACTGCCTAGTCTGTACCGATCAGTATAAACAATGGCATTTTTGTCTTTCGTGAACATATTCTTGTTCTGTTTCACTTGAAGGTAGGGATAAACACGTAAGGGGAAAAAAAAAAAAGGAGAGGGAGGAGGAAAGCAACCTTCATAGACAGATATTTATAGTTTAAAGAATGTTATGTAAAGCTTTAAGAAACACTCTGTGATTTGGCTGAGAGATTTGTGAAGCAAGTGTAAGATGCATACAAGCTTTAAACAGAAAGAAAAAAAAACAACAAAAAAGAAAACCTGAGACTCCATCTGTGAGATATTTTGAAATGGCAGGGAAAATGAAGAAGGCTAACTACGCTATTTTTATGTTATACTACACACATACAGAATGTATGGCCTCTTTATACATATATTTTGTGTGTATTTATGAGTCCAGTCTTCTCCCTGACTATTTATATATATATGTATAATGTAAAATATGCTACAATTACATTATTTTATATGTCAGAGTACCTGGCTTATTTGTATATGATTTTTTTTCCTTCCTAGTCTGATCACAAGTCATTAAGGTGTTGCTAAGTAGCTAATTCTGGCCCAGAATTAAGAATTTGTGTTGTCACGGGGAATATTTTCAGTGCCAGCATCTTTGTCTCTCCTTATACTCTGCTTCGGGGAACGGGGCGGCCGGCGAGCGGGCAGAAAGCTGTTAGACCGCCCGACCCGCTCGCCCTTACCTTGCGAGCGCTCTCGGGGTGGTAGGTGGCCCCGGCGCAGCCCTCCTCCTCGCCGCTGGCCGTATGTTTCCTGCCACCTTCCTACTGCTGCCGCTCGGTGGGATGCTGCCGGGTTGAAGCTGCACCCTCTGACCCCACTCGGAGAGCAGGGAGGGGGGGAAGGAGGAAGGATGGACCGCAACGGTTTAGTCTTAGTCTTGACCTTCTCACTGAGCTCCAGGAGTGGAGGATGTGCATTTTGCTATGTGATGTTCCTTCTGGCTGTCATCTCCTCCTCACAATGGGGGAGAAATAGAACCATGTTATTTATGGGCACCTACAAACAACAAAGTAGCAAAATACGGCAAATTTGAAGTATTCGTAGAATGCCTGAGAAATAGAGCTGGATTTTTAGTTATTTTCCTTGAGCCTTGTTCTGACAGTATATGTGTGTGCAAGGGTCTAACGTACACTTGAATTTCCATGGATAAGATTTATGGGACTGACTGGTCCAGCTCCATCCTAACTTGTTTTGGATTTCAACACTTTTCAGGAGATAGAAAGAGTCTTTCTTTCCTCTGTCTGTATTCACCTGCCTAAAATATCAGGAACTATGATGCCATAGGAAAAGCAAAAAGAAAATAATGTAATGGAAAGCTTTTCTGAAATGGTTACAAATTCAATGCGGAGGAGGGACACAGCTCTCCTCCCCTTCTGAAATCCCTATTCACTGGGGACCGAGAGGGAAAGAGAGAGTTAGTTAATGCTTTTCTAGAGCTTGTTTTCCTTTGCATCCCCTGCTCCTCTTCTAAGAAACACTTTCACATATTGCTGACGCTAAAAGCATTCACAGAGGTCAAATTATTGAAAGTTCAACCAAGTTTCCCTAAACTGTCCCGACTTGCCTACCCTCCCCAGTTTCCACAGAGTCTCTGAGCATGATTGCACAGCTAGCAGTCTGGGCTTCAGAAGCCACGCACCAACTTCTTAGCCTCACGTTTAGCGTATATTGTTTGATCTGCACAAGACTGTTTGCACCCACGTGCTCTACTCAACAAAACCAGGCTTCTAACCACCTCCGTGGCGGGGGGGGGGGGGGAATCCTCACTGAAAAGAGTTTTCTCAGGCTAGGAAGTTTATTGGGGAGATGTAGGAAGGTGACAACCCACAGTTATAGTTTTGTCACTCTTGTGTTTTTGTCAAATACTAATGAACCATTCATCATAAGAAAAAAAAGGGGGGGGGGTCCAGAAGAGAACAATGATCACAGCAGATGCTGCATACGCTTTTAGTCTGTGGTTTGTGCCCACGACTCTGTGGGAATTCACCTGGAATATTTAAAAGCCTGTGATGAATGGGTGGCACACAAGATAGCATTGCGTCTTTCAAGTCTTTGACAGTCGGCAGGAAAGGTTACGAAGCAAAATTGCGCAGGGCCAAAAGGTTGGCCGTGATGGATCCCAGATACAATAGAAGTGGTGATTTTCTGTATACGCAGTGATAAGGAGGGACTTTTAGGGCTGACAGCAACGACTTGCTTACTATGACAAATGAAGAGGTAAGGATGAGGCCGCTGGCAAGGCACGGGAGAAACGCGGCATCAATTTCTTGTCGTGTGGAGGTCTTAGTGTGTGGCCCTGAGCAAATCCCTTAGGATCAGACCTTGAAAGGTATATAGGGGTCTAAAGCTGCAAATCAGAGCATAAGGGGACTTTCAAAGGCAAACTGGGAAATTCTGAAAATTACTGATTTTTTGAAGTTTTGACATCTATCTGCGGGTTTCTAAAGGCATAAAAATAAGCGCTTATTTTTCCAATTTATTTCTGATTCTGGATTTTATGTGGAAAATATTTCTGTTCTGTCCGTTGTTTTAATCCTGCAAAAATGTGGATAAAAAAAAAGCTTAAATTGGATATGAATATCAAAATAACTGAATCTGTAAGACATCTGTGCGTAGTATACTTTGCAGGTAGGCTCTTCATCCAGCAGTCGGAAAAGGACAGGACTGACTGATGATTCGTCTCTTCAGAGATCCATTAACCATTATATTTGTCAGGTTGGAAGAGCAAGCCATTCTCCAGCCTACTACTTGGGTTAATAAACCCTCCTATTTAATTTGAATTCCCTCAACAAAGACCAACATGTCAAGACTCGGGTACGATTTAAGGAGCCAAAAGTTGCATGGTTGTAGTTGTTGCATTATTTTCCCCTTTGAAAATATTTTTCTTACATTGTTTTTTCTCTAAAGAATTAGAACACCAAAATTTTCCTTTCATTTCCCTCATCCCCTTAAAAATATATATATATCCTTGCCAGTGTTTCCTCAGCAAAGGCCCAGCAGTGAATAAACATATGCAATTGGAGGGATGGAAGCAGAGGTACTAAAAAGTTAATAGAGTTGGAACTTGTGCTCAGTTTGGATGAGTACTCTAGACCTAATCCATTGGAAACAGAAGCTATTGACCCATACCATGAAATAGGGAAAATAAGCTTTCTGTAATTCATATTAATGTTGCGTACTTGGCACTGAGCTATTACAGAATTTTTTTACCAGTGGCTCTGGGTATCACAGCTGCCAGACCATTTGGGTATGAGGATGAGCATCAGGCAGCAGAGTTCAAGGGAGCAGAAAAGGTTTATTTAGGTTTGAAGAGCAATCTGCAAATACAGCTGTTCAGACGGGCACATAACCTGTCTACAGAACAGGATGCAAAGGATATTTTTGAAGAATTTGATGAAGTGTTTAATAGACTTGAAAGTATTGTGAATAAAACACATCATCCTGATACAGATCCTATTATGCTGCCAAAAGTACAAATATCACATACAGTACAGTCTCATTAGCCCTGAGAAATGAAGGAAAAGTTGATTGTGACAAGATGGTGAGATGCAGCGTTACTGAGAGACCGCAGGTACTAGCTGGCTTGGTTAACAACCTGATCACTCGTAGTAATACAAAATGTTACGGATTTGTGTAGATTCAGGAGATTCAGATAAGGCTACAAAATGCAACGTAGCCCAAGGGAGCATTGGAGAAAGACATGTCTAGACTTTCAACAGCAAGAATATTTCCAGCTCTTGGATGCAAGCCAGTGACTTTGGCAAATCCAGCTTGATAAAATGTTAAACTCTACACCTTCGACTCCCTTTTTGCTGATGCATTTTTAAGTAACTTCGCTCTGTGATTGCGTCAGAATGTAAAAAGTGCCACTACCTAGAATTTCAAATCCCTTAAGATACAGGTGGAGGCAGCTATTTATAGCCTCTCGAGCTATTCTGATAATGATCAACACTATAAAAATAAATAAATGAAAATCTGATATCCAGTTCAGCAGGTCTGGATATCAGAGCATTTTTCTTCACTATATAGGCCTTTTATTTATTTATTTATTCTTTTCCTTTTCTTCTGTAAGAAAGAGAGAAGAGCATTAATGCCAACATCAAGCACTAGGTCAAATAGTTTCCAGGTTTAAATTCCTGTCTGGTACAGACAAAGGACTTGAGCTTAAAGGTAGAGTTTCACGATATGTTGCATTCAGGAGTGAGGCCAACATAGGAAATTCTTGATCCCCTCCGCATTGCGAATTACTCTTTTTTCCCCCAGTGCCAGTTCACAGCACTTTCTGCTCCATAAGTTGGTTCCCACACTGGGTCTGTGAAAACCCACCTGCTTCCTACCTTCACAAGCATTATTTTTAAACCTTTTTTTTTTTATCGTGTTTTTAGTAAAGTCTACTAAAAGTAGACTCATGAAGTCTATATCCAAAGTGTCATCCCAGATAGGAGAATGGCAGCCTGTGACATAAACGCAAGAAGCGGCAGCTGTGGTCTGGATCTTCTTAAATTGGATTTTGCTTCTGAAGCTAATGTATTGTGAAGCTGCATCCTGAGGCTGTCACACATCGTGTGACAAATGCCTTTATAACTGGACTACAGACTGAGCTGGCTTTTGGCCCAATAACCATTCAGTTATTACAAAGTGTATCGAAAATATCATTATGTGTACAACTGGAGCAAATTCACAGAGACCCTTTGCAGAACTGTACATATCCAGAACTTGTGAAGCAGCTCACCCGCTACGGGGGAAAACAGCAGGAAGTGTATCTGAGTTAGGATTTCACATTTCCTACAGGAGTGCCTTCTCTAGGGAGGTATTTAATAAACAGGTACAGTCTCAGGGTTTTCTTCCTCTGATTTTATCCTGAAATTCCACATTGAGCTAAGAAATCTTTTGCTCAAGTGTTACTGGATTAGTATTGCCTATCAAAAGGGGATTCTGGTAATTCCTGCGCAGTTCTGAGAAGCACCTGATTGCATCAATATAAACAAGTAATGACTCATCTGAAACACAGGAAATGATTCTGGAAACACATAAGTACATTTTTAAAGCATACTAAAGACTTTCTGGGAGCAGTTAAGCTTTCAAGAGCTTCTAAGTATAAAAATCACAGCAGCAGTGAGAAGATTTGAGGCAACCATGAGTCAGGTAATACTGTTTCTCACTAACAAAAAGCCTCAAATGATGCCAGCTTACAAGAGGTTGAAAGAGTAATTCTGAGTGAGTGGCCCATAGTGAAGGCCCAGGCACATCCAAGTATGCAATTTTATAGGATCAATGAGAAGTTGTTGCCCATATTGAAAAGCAATATTAAAAGAAATTCCAAATTATAATGCCACACAGCACGAGATCAGAACTGTTAAACAGAGTCTGCAAGTGCGTATCTGGATTTTGAGAGGTATAACACTGTATATAAATGCCATTACGGAAAATAAAAGTGAAATCTGCAGCAAACACAGAAAGCGAGGCAAAAGAAATGCTGCTTGTTTTGAACACACTGGGTAATAATGGAATAGTTAATTCATTAAGCTAATAACAGCAGCGGATGCTATCAGCACTTCTGCGCTCAGTAGCAGCAGGAGGACCCGGGGGGCCACTTGTCACCCTTCGCAGCATCTCCGGGCTGGCGAATCCCCCAGATGAAGGCAAAATGCGAGCGGCCTCCGCGCGGAGGGGTACGAACCGAGCCTATCGCTCCTCTCGCCCAAAAAGTGCCTTCTGCACTTTCTTTCTCCAAATGCAGTCTTATCTACGTTAGTACTTATCGTATGCAATCCATGTGCTTTCTGGGCAAAATATATACTGGCTGAGAGCCATGATTTATTTATTTGGTTGCTGGAAAATAGCCTAGAGTGTTACACATTCATTCCACATTAGAAAGATGCAATTTAGATTCTTACTCTTTTTCCCTTATGCAGGAAAAAAAAAGAAAAGAAAAAAAAAAAGTTGTGCCTTCTTTATGGAACTAGAAGGAAATTGAGTGTAACAACCTCATTGTAAAATTATGTGTTTTATAAGGTCCTGAATATGGTGCATCTTTTGTGTTCTGCTTCTAATTGTTTGCCCTATACAAAAGGATAATTCATTAGGCCAAGTCTCCAAATAATCTCAAAGTGACATGAATTCCTTTGCAGGGTGAATGTCTGTTGCAAGTAATCCATGGAAAACAGACAGGCGTCTCTTGTCATTTTGGAGCTCTAATCCACTGCCTGGAGCATGAAAATGCTCAGGATAACAACTGTGGGAATGACCAAGATCAACATTATTTTGGGGGATTTTGTTTTCTTAACAATGCTACTAATCAATAGAGTTGCTGAATCTGGCAGATACGATGCCACAGGATTAATGAATTAACCTCAGAAAGCAAAAGAATTTGTTAAAGAGGAGCGGGGAAAAGCCCCTTCTTTTCCCCGTGTGTGCATATTAAGCAATGAAAGCAGCAATGACAGAATTTCTAGCACTTGCTTTACCACCATACCAAGCCTTATTCTGCATGAGTTTTTACATTTTAATTAGAACCACACTGACACCCACATTTTCAACTATGAACTTCAGTTTCAAATTAAGGCTATTTTCTACACGCTAGTTTAGTGTCAAGGTGTGAACACAGGAAAGAGACACTGCACTGCCTAAAATTCCAAGTGTGGTGCAATTACCTTTGGCAGGACTACGTAACCGATCTTTAACTCCAGGTAAATAAGAGCAGAATGGAAAGATCTCACTCAAATACTCCCTTGCTATAAAGCATTTGCAGACTCCTTCTGGAAAAGCAGAGGGCAAAATAAAGAGGAGTCACTGCGCGTCTTTGACGATGATGGTGTTTCGTGAAGGTTGGCTTCCAAGGCATCTGTCAGTATTGCACAGGGATGCAATGCATGTCACCTATCAGGGGAATACAAATTACATTCCAAACTGCATATTACACTGGATATTCTGCACAACATGGAAAATTTAATCAGTTGTAGCTTGCTAGAAGAAGGGTGTTCAGATGTGTGGGAGGAAAGAGTTAAGTTTGCTTATATGTTTATACTTACAGCTCCTTAGCATTTAGAAGACCTCTGGGGATTTTCTGCATCCTTTTGTTTAAACAAACAAACAAAGATCATTAGGTAACTGCATTGTATAAAAATGCAAAATTATTATAATCACAGAGTCCTGGAAATTGGAAGGTTTGGAACGTTTTTGACTTACAAGAATGCTTCGGAGAATCCTCCAGTATAATTTATAAGCCCCTCTAGACCTATACATGTCTTGAAGTGATTGTTGAAGTGGGCTTTACTAGGAATTTCTTGCGTTGAATTGGAGTAGTGCAGGAGGTGGGGAGGGCGGAGGGTTACAGCAACCTTCCCTAACAAGGCTTTAAAAGCTTCAGTGGCAAAGTTACGCTGATGGAAGACTTTGTTACTTGTTTTTAACCGGGAGCCATCCGGACGGGATTACGTTATGGGCAGGAGATGTAATTCATGTGGGTAACAGTGTTGTGGCTTGTGCTGTGCTGTCGTTGTTTTTAGAGGGGGGCCGTGCCTCTTTGAATGCGAACTGTAGGATGAAATTAAAAAAGAAAAATACTGTAAAGTGAAATCAACTGGCTTGTGCCTTTGGAGGTAAATGCACAGCTCCACGCTTCCCCCAGGCTCGGTGGAGGTTTCTGTTCCGTCTGATCTCTGCCGCGATGGGGTTTTTTATTATTATTTTGCTGGATTTTTTTGTTTTTTGCTGGTTTTCCCTTTGCATGCGTTGTGTGACAGCAGGGGGAGGGGGCCGGGGGGGGGTGGTCGCGCTTCCCCGCGCTCCCGGTGCGGCCGCTGCCCGCCGTCCCTCGGCCCATGTGCGCGGGGAGCGCGGAGCCGCCGCGCCCGCCCCCGCCGCCGGGGACCCGCCCGCCGCGCGGGGAGCGGGGCGCCCGCCAGCGCCGGCCCCGGCCCGGCCCGGCCCGGCCCGGCCCGGCCCGCGCCGCCGCCCGCATCATGCCGCCCCCCCGCCGGCGCCCGGGGGCTGCTCCTTTTCCGGCCCGCGGCGTGTGCGTGAGAGGGGCTTGAAGTTGCCCCGGCGGCGGCGGCGGCGGCGGCGGCTCCGCGGGGGGACGCGGCTGCCGGCGGCGGCGGCGTTGGGGCGCGGCGGGGCGCGGCGGGGCGCGGAGCCCACCCCCATCACCTGTTACCTCCGCTCCCCCAGGTTGCCTGAAGTTCCCCGGCGGCGCCCGGCAGGACGCGGAGCGCCGCGGCTCCGGCTGGCGCCGACCCCGCCGCGGCTGCTGCAGCATGGGCTGCCTCGCTGGGATTGCCTTGCTTTCCTTGGGAGTATTCCTAGCAGGACGAGTGAACTGCCAGCATGGGAAGAATAACGTGCCCAGGCTCAAATTATCCTATAAAGGTAAGTCTGTTGTTCTCTCTTATTCTCGCTTCCCCCCAATTTACCCCCCCGCCCCCCGCCCTGCTCCCCGGCGGTTTTCCTTATCTTTCAAAATGGAAATCAGCATTAAGAGCAATTTCTGAGAAATACTTCAAGAGCCCCTCGGTGCTACCGTCGGTACCACGCAGTTTGAACACAGACAAAGAAGAGTTAGTTGCCTTTGCCCGCAGGGACTGCGGGGCGTGCGGAGCCCTGGAAGAACGTTTCCAGGCTCGTGTCATTGCACCGGACTTTTACTGAAAACGATGAGACGGGTTTGGCCACCCAGCTAATCTGCCGCTTCTGGGCACGTAGTACGGCCACAGTACCGGAGCTCTTTCGACCAGCCTGCAACAGAGGAAGATTCATATTTTTCCCTTTTATTTATTTGATTTTTTTAGGCATGAAGTGGTTAATTTTCGAGTCATGAATATTCAGTTTGTACAAATCTGACGATCAGATGCCTAACATAAGCAGTAGATGGTGGGTTTGCCAAGAAACTATAAACTGAAAGGAACAGATCAGTCCAGAAAAGGAGGAAAGGACTGTTGTGCGCTGGAAAATGCTGCCTATGGATGTTTAATGCAGTGCAGTTTGTTTGAACTGAAATTGTTTTCGGTATAATCTGATGTATTTAATTAGTGATCACAGGGAAGGTGTAACTGAAGGAAGGGATCTTACATTTATGTTGGAAATTGTGTAATGCCACGCACATTGCAGTGTCAGTAGTTAACTTACATATCATAATGCTTGTGTTAAAGGAGAACTCTGATGTAGGCAGACTTTTATCAGTATAGCTCCTCTGTAAGTACATTTTAGGAAAAAAATTATGAAATCTGCAGAATATGCAGCTGGGGTAGAAGTTTAAACTGGAGGAGTTGTGTAGTATTTTCACTAAAAAATGTGAAAGCTCTGAAGAGCTGACTTCATTATTGTCAGATTACTGAAGGCTGAGAAAAGGAGAAGCGGTTACAGTTCAGAGAGGAGGGAGAAAAAGTAATACACTGCTTTTGCAGTGGAAGAAAGTGAACATGTGTATGCATGTCTGGTCACAGATGTCAATCTCAGTTTACAGTGTAGTGTCAATATACCTCTTGCCAGTAGAAATATGTTTTCTCTTTTTTTTTTCATCTGTCCTTCTTGTGCTGCAAATGGAAAGGGTAAAATGCTCTCTGATACAAGGCAGACGTCATTTTCACACTTAAGATCAGAAAATTAAACACCTGCAAAACTTGGATGCAACATATGAGATAAATGCATGTGCAGTTTCATTAAAGAACACATATATGCATATTTGTATGTGTTTAAACTTGAATAGATGTACATATATATGAAAAGAAATGTTTAAGGAGTTCAGAATGTGTTCATTTAGTTTTCATAAGAAAAATCATTTATATTTAACATAATCTGATTCTTTTGAATAATGGAATCTGAATAAAGCCATGACTACATGTCACATTAAAAACTCATTAAAACCCTCTTAATTGCTTCCAAACTTTCACGATCATACCGAAACTTGGATTAATATAGAGAAATATAAATCCTATAAAAATATCCTGTAAAGGGCTTTAATGGCTAATTAATTATTGTTTATTATTTTTCACCCTTTTAAAGTTTATTGGTGGCCCAAGTCTGCTACCCCTGTGCACACAGGCAGAAACTAATTTCAGAGAGGATGACCAGATCTGGCTCAGAGTTTTCTCCCACTGGTACTGTATCCATATACAGTTCAGCAGCATTTGGTTATTCTGCTGATTGGTTGTTTTCCAGTTCTGCTCTTGCTGGGAGAAAGGATCTAATTTTCATAGTTTAAATACATCAGAGGTCAGATTTTAATATACAGTCCTACATGAGTAAAACAGGAGACTGAAAGGAACACTAAAGCTGTTTTGTTATTATTGGTGGAATTATTGTAAAAAAGAATGAGTACAAACCCCAAGCAACCCTTTTTTTTTCACAATCTAGAAAAGAAATTAAATGCATACTTAATTGGAAGCAAGTTAAAGTAAGGTCTGAAGACTCAGGAATTCACACTCTCACTTTTGATTCATATATGTACTTAATCACATTTTTGACTTAAAACATGTGTAACCCTGCAATTCAAATCAGACTACTCACATGCTTAAAGTTAAGTACCAGTGTAAATGCTTGGCCAGGTCAAGAGGAACGTGTTGAATGTCCTGCTGCATTGATCCCTAAGTACAGGGATATCATTATAAGGCAGGGAAAATTAAGCCTTAGCAGCTTGTGCTTTTCAAGACAAATTTTCGTTCCTGTATAGTACACTATAGACAGATAAATGTTAACACTTCTACAAATTGCCTTAAAAGCTGTAGCTATTGAAAAATACGTCTTTTAGACACTGATTGAGTGCCTTACCTATTAATGTGTATCTCTCAGGATATATTACTGCTGTATATATTGGTATGTGATTCATCTCTGAATTCAAACTACTTGCAATTAGGAAAAGAACCTATCCAGTTACTTATCCACTCTGCCTTTCCATAGAGCTGTAGTCTAGTAAAATAAACTTATGATATTGAAAAGAGTATGCAGGGTAAAAAGAGTGACCCAGCTGACTTCTCTTTTCAGTTGCTGTCACTGTGCTTTGTTGTAGCATGCAAGCTTGTTTTTTTGCCTAAACAAATACCTTGCAGCTAACTGTCAGTGCCTTTTTTCAAAAGAATAGCAGGGATGTATTTTAACTTCTTGTTTTTCTCGACTAATTAGATGTCAAACATGGTTAAGAAGCTCAGGCATTTGCTTTAAAAGTTACCAAATGAGTTCTGAAGGGTTAAATCCCTGCCAACCTTGATTTCCTATGGTCACTTGTTTTCAAAGGTCCGGTATTAGCTCTGCCATTTCCCAGGTTACTGGACAGAAGTTTCAGTGAACTTCCATCCTTGCTTCCTCCTAACTTCTTGTCACTCACAGCCTTGCGGCAGATTAGAGGCATCCAGCAGGGCACATTACGGATTGGAAAAGGGAGGGAAAGTGTATGTGCATATATTAAGGTCATATCTGTGGTCTGAAGAGGTTCTTTCTGCTTGTTGTAAAACAAAGTCCTGGTTACTTGGTTTCTATAAGTGTGATTTTGGTGGTATATTAGAGGAAGGAAATTTCAGGAGAACGCTCCATGTCCTGCTGACATCAGCGGCAAAAGCCATGTCCCGTAGCATCGGAGGTTTCTTCATTTTAAGGCTTCCAAGTATTTTGATCTGAGTGCATGAATTGGAAAGGTGATAATACTTACCCAAATGATATTTATCTACTTATTTCAGTCAAAGAGCATGACTATGATTAAGGGCCTGATCCAAAGTTCCTTAAGGTTAATGGGTGCTGGATCACAGCCTAAGTGTGGTAAAACCAACTACAGCATTGAAGGCTTAGCTGAGCCCTTCTACCTCTGTGCTCCCCCTTTGGTGTCCTGCAGATAAATGACACTGCCAATCAGTCAAACAAAAAGTAAGGAATCTTTCAATAAACTCTTAGGAAACAAATAATCTTTTTTTTTTTAATCTCATTGGCTTGAATTTCAGTGTCTGCTGTAACAGTCTCTATATTGTGTCATTAGGTCATAGACTCTGTTCAGGAAACTTCTGCTGAGCATGACCTTCTCGGTAAGACAGTGATCAGGTTGAGCGTGCAAAGTTCGAAACAACAAATACGGCCTTTATTCCAGGTGGATTTCTCTTATCATTTATTGCTTCCTATTTTATTTTACTGTTCTCTGTATGGTGAGGTAAGGGTAAAAATAGAGGTAGAACTAGTTATAGTCACTGCTAGATATAAATATATAAACGCAGGGGAAGAGAGTTTCCATCAAGATGCCTTGATTCACAAACCTTTCCCTAAGGCAGCCCTGATTTTTGTCCCTACCTGAGCAAAGCCTGTGAACCCAACTTTCCCAAATCCATCTGTCGCGTCCTATTTGTTTATTGGAAATTACTAAATGCTTTAAATATGTTTTGTGAGAGTACATGTGTGGTTCTCTTTTGTTATTGTTGCTCAATTGGATACATATTACTTGAGAATAAGTAAACTGGAAAAACATGGCGCACAGATTTAGCTGTATTACTCCTTGGCTCCAATTCAAGCCATATTAAAAATAAGTGTTTTGTTTAAAGTTGCAGTGATAGTAAGAACTGCTTCCTTCTTGACGTGCGGCTGATTTACGTTTTTATATGATGGATTTCTGTACGGGTGACATCCTGGCCCTAGAGAAAGCAACGGCAAAACTTCTGTCCTCTTCCATCAGGCCAAGGTGCCCTTACGAGGCAGGAATGACACAGCGCTGAATTACCTGCGTATACGTTAGTATAAATATCATACTTGATTTATGGTTTGTTGACCTAATCTAGCTGGAGCTGATGACCTGCCAGTGGGTTTGATTGTTGTTTTTTCTTTCAATCAAACTCCATAACTCACAATCCAATAACTCCACAAATATTGGGAAAGCAATTGGGAGGAGGAAAGGGGGAGAGAAACATCGGGGAGAGAGCGGGTGTCTCCTGGGTTGGGACTGGTATTAGAGTTTGTCTCAGATTTCAAGGTATTTGTTTAAAAAGCCTCTTGCTTAAACTGCACTGTGCGGAATATTCTCTGTATAATATTCTCAGGCTGTAACTTGCCTGAAAAGGAGAGAGGGGCACCTCTAAATTTAGGAAGAAGGCTGGTAAGAGAGAGGAGCAGGTGACCTTTGCAGTTTAGGCAGAAGCTTGCAGCATTCTTCACCTTCCACCCTTCCTACGTTGTACTTCTGTGCAGCTCCGGCGGCGCTCTCTGGCCTCGTTCCGCAGGAAGGAGGCGACGAAGGTGTCTGATATCTTATTTATTTATTTATTTATTTTCCCTACCCGTAAGTGTTGAACGCTTTGGAGAAGCTCTCTGTGCTGATCTTTTTTTTTTTTTTTTACCTTTGATTGACTGAGGTCTTCACGAGACCTAAGAGATGACAGGGCAGATGTCCGAATTTCCCAGCCCCGTCCTTCCTGCCGCCAGCGTGCCCCACACGCTGACAGGAGGCAGGAGCTGGTGCAGGAACTGCCGAAGCTCCAATCTTGCCTATATAGGGAAATTTTCAGCTAGCTAATTAGGGTTGGAGACATGCGGAGTAATTGGAACAAGGAGGGTGAAAACTTAGCCCAACGTTTTCATTTTGCATTTGCAACTTTCCCATTTAATTCCAGTGGAAAAAAGTGGTTTCCGTATTACAAAGCTTCCCTTTTTCTGAGAAGCTTAAGTTCGCTGCAATTATTTTTGCCATATGGACTGCAAATGACTGAATTATCCATGGAAGGTGCTGTATTGACAGAAACGGGAGCTCTGCTCTTTCACCGTGGACAAGGGGCGTAGTGCTTAGGGGAGCGGCTTGTTCCAGTATCCTTAAAACCCTGATCTGTCAAAAAACTTAAACACATTAGTAGTTTCACTGAACTCAATCTACTGATACTTGAAGTCTACCTCAAAAACTATTTCTGTGCTTGAAGTCTTTTCTTGATCAGGCCTGAAGTATCTGTCTGTATGCTATGGACTTATTTAGGTGTGTATTTATGCCATAAGACATAACAAAGCAATATTTAAAATAAGAAACCCAGTCTTGCAGGTTGCTACAATGTACCTGCTTTATTTATGGTAATCTCGCCTCTGTGTGTATGTCTGCATGTGCAGAAAGCATTTACATTGAGTTCCCTCTGAAAAGAAACCAGAAAAATGATTTGTGTTTTTAACTCTTTATTTAAAAGTGCTTTCCAGGTTTTATTTAGTGCATTGCTATACTGTGGCACACTCTGATACTGTACTCTGTGCTGTGGTTTGGGTTTGACTAAAATGATCACTGATTTAGCATATGACCTTTAATCCTCACAACTGATAGTAGAAAGATTTTTATTTACTTCTTCTGGGACAGACACAGGCTTTTTATCTCTTTCTCTTATGTGCATATCTGGAACATTGTAGTGGAAACACAAGTAATACAAAGATGCTCCAGGATTTTGCATCGTTTCTGTATCAGCTGGGGCCTGACTTGACCCTTGTTCAGTCTGAAACAAAATAAGATCTTCACCTGAGGCAGTGCCTAAGCAACTGAGATGAAAACAAATCCTTCTAAGTGGTGTCAACGGTTGTGACATTTTCCAGTTGTTTGAAAGCTAAAAAGGATGAAGTTGTCTTCAGGCTCCCACACACTTATTTTTAAATGTATGAGGTGGACCCTGACAGCTCTAAGTCAAAATTGTAAATGAAGCCCTGTAGCACGTCTCGGTGCACTTGTTGATTAAGGTTACATGTGAAAGCTGGTGGTGGTGGTGTGCGGTGGCTGGTGGGCGATTCAGCGCATTCCTTCCCGTGCAGGATTAAAGCTCCCGGCTGGAATGTCTGCAAGTTCACGGTCCTCCCACGGGCAGCCTCCACATAGGTTCACTGCTCTCTTACGGTAACAGCTGTGGATGGTGCAAATAGCTGGGGTGATTGGACATTTACTTTACATTTCCTTTTTTTTTTTTTTTTCCCTTTTCTCCTAAGTGGGACAGTGCCCCAGTGTAAGAGTGAGGAAGAGATGGCCACAGCTGTTGAGAACATCAAGAACCTTAAGAGCGTTGTTGCCTTTCTCCTGGACTGGAGGAGCTTCTCCGTGGTGTCCCCTTCTCTTTTCCTTGACCGATTAGTCAGACACATTAGACTCTTTTTACAGTCCATGGAAGATGAGCGGTACCTCCAGAGCGCTAATCTTGGGTTAGGCTGGCTGAATGAGACTCAAGGGTGCTCATTGCTCTTCAAAGAAAGGAATGTAAGCTCCTTCTTTATTCATTTACTTTCTTTCTTTTCAGGAGAATATCAAAAGAAGGTACCAACTAAATGTTTTTTTCATGAACTTAGGCTGGATTCTGATATCAAAACACCCTAATTAAAGAAACTGTCTCTGTCCAGATAAACATTTAAATCTGTGTAAAAATCTCACCAATTAAACCTGTGTATATCCTCAGCATCTGTTATTTTGAGGTTAGCTGTGGTCATCTGAATTTCAGGTCATCTGAATTTCAAGTCATCTAAATCTACATCACACTTTACATCATAGCAAGAAATACATAGTACCATTCAAATTCTTCATGTTCTTAAGACATTTACTCACTTCATCTCCCACATTTCTGTATTCTCCTCCTTTTACAAATGATCACACCCCCAAATCCAGTGCTACATGCTGGAAATGAATGTCTGGGTCTGCGGAGCTTTACTGATCTATTGGCTTTATCATTCACAACTTTTGATAAGCTGTCCCCTAATCACTGTCAGATTCTGAAAGTTTCTACACTTTAAATGTAAAATATTTTCACGATTTAATTTCATAGAGGATGCTTTGCTTATGCATATGCATATGCATATGTGCAAGTTAAAGGGCAGGTGCCTGGTCATTGCTTCTCCCCTTCATTTGAGTTATTGTTAGTGAGAGTAGGATGAAGTCTAATTTAGATTTGTTTCTAAATATTATAAATACTCAAAACTCAAAATCTGGGTGATTCTTTTCTCACTTTGGTGAATACAGATCCCCCTAGAGCTAGACTCATATACAGAAATCTTTGAAATGTGTGAGCCCTGCTCTGTTTTGTGGCTCGTCCAGTTTTCATCCTTTGCTGTTCGACAGCCAAACACTGTAAAGCCAGAAGTTTTTGCCATTCTTGTAACGCTTTAAAATTGTTTGACATTTGCTGGGCTGCTTGCTTATCTCTCCGGCTGAGCACTGCAGAAACTTTAGAAGTGAGCAGTCCAATAAAATTCTCATCTCCTGTAAATATTTTTGTGCAAAGCTGGATCTTGCAGGGAGCAATCTGAAGAATGGAATAGTTATTTGCTTTCATCTAACTTGTGGAAGGAGGAAAAAGAAAGCTCTCCTTTAGTCTCCACTCTAATGAAGCAAAGCTCATGTTGGTTCTGGTGGCCCCTCTTGGCTCCTTTTGAAATCCCAGCCTTGTGTGAGAAAAGGACACAAAAAAGCTCTGTGAGATAATTTAAAGGATTTAGAGCTGTCTTTCAAGGGGGAGGGGTTGGTGGCCTTTTCTAGAGGCAACAGACAATAAATACAGCTCACAAGCACCCAGAAGAGCCACAGAGAGAGCAGCACAGCTTTCATCACCAGCTGACACCGGACGGGCAGTACCTGACAAGGAACAGAGCAAGGTCTCTTCAGATTAAGTAAAGAAATCAGGATGTTAGTATTACTTTTACTTCCTTCATGGATTACCCACTGAAACCTGACTGCTTTTGCATGGATTTGAAACAGCTCTGACTGCTGGAGAAGCTCTTTTTCTCCAAACGCTGCAAGGTTTCCTTCAGCGATGATTATTGCTCTGCAGCATCCGTAGGCCGACTCATGCCCGTCATGCTAGGTCCTGTGCAAGGTCTCTATCTGACTGACCTATGCGGTAAATGTCAGTTCCTATCAAGTGATGAAAGAGCAGAAAATCTGTGGGATCCTGGAGAGAAGACTTGTATCTTCCAGATAGTTTTCTTTCCATATTCCTTTCTATTGCAGCAGGTGAAAGGCAGCATCAGAACATACTGCTTAGATCTCTTTGCAAATAAGACTATAAATGAATTCCTTAGCTACCTGAAAATTGTATAATCATGAAATTCTTTATTTTCTAAAATACTGCTCTACTAAGATATGTCAGAGTCCATCCACCAAGAGCAAGTGTAGATCCAGAGGGAAGTGTAGGAATGCATGATAACATCTTTAAAGTTTGTCTGCACTTACCTGAACCGTCCTAATCATCAGCGAGGGAGTATCCACAGTATGTTGTCTGTGTAGTTGTCAATACAGTAATCCTCTCTCAGTATTGCTGGTATAAATCTATGCTCAGTTGTTTGTACTCTAGTCATAACTATAACATAACTCCTGACTCCCAGGAAATAGGTGAGTAAGATTTTGTCTCAAGATAAAAGATTTAGGGATTTGTTACATTACAAGAAAAAAAAATATCATATAGCTCTTTTTAAAGGAATTTTGTGAAATAAAGTCTCTTTGTAATATGTGTTGGAAATTTTGTTTCTCTCTGCAACCTGGAGCATTCAGATCAAATGTATCATAAATGTCTGATTCTACTTTTCATATTTTTTTCTGTTTTTTTTAATGCATTTTATATTTTCATCCATGATTTTCTTACTATAATGCAGGGAACTGTAATCTACTGCTTCAGGTATGGAATTTATGAATCCAGATTCCTTTTCCGGCATCCTGTTAAGATTTTGTGTCTTTCATCATTCTTTTTACATCCAGTGTACCTCACACCCTTTACCAGGCAACAGTCACACAAAGTAGGAACGTTTTGCTCCCCTCGCATACAGATCGAGGTTGGAGGTTAACTGAAACCCTGCACCATGTCTGATGATGCACAAGAAGTCTGTACTGCAATAGGAATCAAAGAAAATACCATAAATGTGAAATCCCATTAATTCTTTGGCTCTTACGTGTCAGATTTCTCACCTGTAAAGTGGTATTAAGTGATCTTGTGAGGAACTGCTTGAGGTCAGAGACTTGCCATGCTTATTCAGAGCTGTATCCTACTCTCAGAAGAATCCCATTAATGTGTATATTCAAAGTTTAGTCAGAACTTATTTCTGACCAACACACATAGAGGCTTATAATTGCTTTAAAGTGATTATAATAATTATAGTCACAGCTGTGTACTCCTGTTACATGAAACACATGCTTATTATGCAGAAAGTCCATCTAATTTGATGCTGAATATTCCAGACAATTCTATACAGGAACCTTTTTTGAGTATCCGCCTACATTTCACATTAAAGATGCTGTGAAGGTGACTATGGATAATTCCGACTGGAGGAAGGTGCCTTGATGCTTAGTCTTTGCAATATCCTCTCCCAAATGCATGCAAGGTCCAGGCCTGTTTCTCGGAGTTAAAGCTAGGCTTGTATTTTTATTTATTTATTTATTTATTTTTGTAATCAGAGTTGATAATCAAAAAAAATCCACTTTTGATTATCAGACTAAACACTTTATTTTGGACAATTCCTCTCCTTTCCACTCAGTCTGCACATATGCCCCAAGGCTTTCCAGCCTTTTCCAGGAGCAGGGCAGCCTTTCTCTGCCACTTGGGGAAATGCTCCCTAATCAGCTCAGTCTAATTGACCATCATTTGTGACTCACTTGCTGCAAAACTGTTGCTTAACAGCCCAAGTTGAAGCCTAATAGTGAGGATTAACGGCCACAATAAATTCAGAAGTGGAATTCTGCATCTCTAAAATTCACATCCTTCATTCCTAAAATAAGTATGAAAGCACCTGTTCCCCTCATCAACCTGGTGTGTGTGAAAATAAAATTGGTTGTTCATATATTCCACATAGCTTAAATGTAGCATTTAAAATTACTTGTAGTGAGTTAACTCTAAGAGCGTTACTTGTTTCTTTGCTTCTGCACTTCCTCAAGCACCTCATGTGCTGTAAAGGTTGTTCTGAGGCACGTTCTTTTTCCATAATAATATACTTATTTTCCTTCCATCAATTAAGAAATATAGAGACAATACAAAAATTTCTAAGCTTTTGATTCACTTTTGGACTTCAGACACAAGTTAGACCAAGGTGTCTTACAGGACCATTTGCTAGCTAGTTTTGTGCCAGTTATACTAGTGCTAAAAATACTAAACCCAGTTCTTGATGTTAGCAAATAGATCAGCAGAGATCAATGTAAAATATTTAGGTTACTGAAGTAAAGACACTTTTACATTTGTCTTCGAGAGGAGCAGTATCAGGTCTCAAATGTATTATTGTTCTTCCCTAGAATTTTGATCTGTCACTGATTATTCTGGTGCAAAACAAGTGTAATTCCTTTACGATGTCTGTAACTGTATTGGTGGAGAGGACCACCGATACTGTTAATTTATATGGCAACAGAGATACCGACAAAAGACTGAGCAGTACAACTTTTATTAAAAAGAAAAAAAAATCCATAGCTGAGACCTACCACAAAAAACTAAAAGGATATTTCTAATAACTGCCATTCTGTTAAAAATGTTTTCTGTCAGCATGTAGAAATATGACAAAAGCTGAATTCTGTTTCACCGTGGGTTCAGCCCCCGTTACTATGCAAACAAACTAAGGTAAAAACCTTATGCCAGACATATGGAAGTGATCAGTGTATGTAAATTAATTATATGAGGAGAGGTGAGGGATAGCTTTTTAGGCTAGGAAATGTCTATTTGTTTCTGGTTATAGGACACTGATACCCCACCAGAATAAAGGAGGCTTTAGGTTTTGAGACAGGTTTTCTTTTGAAATAACCACTGATGAATGGCTAGAATAGCGCTGATTTTTGATAATCACCGTGAAAGCGTAATATTGTCTTGAGCTGAGCCACTCAGTTAGGTCTTTTGGACACACGAGTTTGGAGAGAATTGCTTGCATGTGCAGGACCAGATTGTGAACCTATTATATGCAGCAGTGAACTGCTCGGGGGCCCGCTTGTTAGTGAGAAAATACCAAATACCAAAATACCAAGCAAGTGCTCCATGGTGCAGGTCCAGGTTCCTCAAGCACGGGCTCAGCAGGCAGGACCGGCCTGGGCGTCCGCTCTTCCTCTTCCTCGCCACGTGCAGTGTTGGTGCAGCAGTGTGTCCACCGGGCAAGGAATTGGGGCCGGTTTAAAAACCAATATTTTGTTGGAGGGGGATAAGTTAGTTTGAGGATTGTAAGTGGTCAAGGGAGGGTAAAGCAAGAACCGCTTAAGTCAGCACTGCCTTTTCAGTAGTTTGTAAAACTACACTCCCACAGGCAGAACCTAAGAAATTAATTCTTACGTTGTGACAAACTTGCATTCACGGTGCTCCCAGAATTTTCCACTCAAAGAAAGTTTTATCCATATTCGCTATTGCAGAATAAGAAACAAGTCTAGAGTCTGGCAGAGCTTTATTCTAAGACATTGTCATATCTTTCATTCTGAGCTGAAAAATCGCTGGGTTTCATAAATGCATGCAGAAGCTGTCAAAGCTCCTATTTGCATGTGAATGGTCATCGGAGGTAGGGAGGGAGATATGTAAATAATTCTGTAGCTAGCTCCTGACAGAGATAGCTGAAATTCAAAGTGCTCTAAAAAGCAGCACCATAAAACATTAACCTATTCACAGGTACAGAAACTCCCATGCCTTAAATAGATTTGCTGTAATAATGGCCACCTGGGGAAAAATGAAACTTAAAAAGCAATGCCAGCTCTCCCACTGCTTTACATTTTCTGGCTGTTTTAATATTAAAAAAAAGGAAGAAAAAAAAGAAGAAAAAAGCTAAAATAACCCTTCCTCTGCCCTTTCCTCCAGCACAAGACCTAAGCAGTAAGCAGATGTAGATGAAGAAAATACAGCAGACAAGTATCATGGGAAATGAACAAATGTAAGGGACCCAAGACTATTTTTCTGAATTTTGCCAGTATCTGACCCTATAGGCAGTCAAAACAGTCATTATTTTAACTACCCTGCATGCTGCTCAGCATTTCTCTATTTTGTTCTGCTCCTGTGCTTTACCCATAACCACAGGAAAGTGGCTAAATGTTCTCATTTAAAACTAAATATGCCCTTCAAAAGATATGCTTTTTCATGCACCCCCCCAAAAAAAAAAATATGAAAGTAAACAGTAGAAGAATGAAAAACACATAGTAAACTAAGGATCGTAATAGGCTCTGAGCCAGGCGATTTTCTACATGTTTTATAGTACTTCGTGTCTACTTAGATAGAATTGGCATGTGTGTGTATGGGGAGAGAAAGATTTACTAAGCCATTTATGCCTGAAGCAGGTCCAAAATCTGTGATTAGGCAGGCACAAGGACTAAAAAATGTTTCCAAAATAAAGTTCACATCAGAAGGTGATGTGAATTATGTACTGATCCCTTAATCATGAGATAACATGGTACCATTGCAGTAGTTTACTGGGCAATAATCATTTTCCCTGATATTATTTTGTAGTTTCCATCTACTTACCTCCGAATACTATGCTGTATTTCATTCAAGCTCCATAATTCAGTAAATAGCTTGTGTCACCCCTGTAATCATTTGCAGCACACATTTTCTTTCTCAAAAAGCTTCTGTGCACTAATTTGATCTGGTTAAATTATGCTGAAAGGAACTCACTGAGACAAAGTTAAACACAATTTCATTCACTGCATTTATAAAGGGCAATTATTCAAAGGCTCTGGGATTTACTCAATCACACTAATATTCCTATAATGAAATGTGATTTGTCTCGGTATTTACCATGAGATTAAAAAAATGAAAAGAAAAAGAAAGAGACTGATCTTATAAACTTCTCCTCACATGAGTAGTCCCATTGATTTCGATATACATGGCACTTGTGGCGTGAAGTGGCCTTTGGGGAGGTTATATAAGTTTTTTTTCGCTTATGAAATAATAATCCCGCAAAACCAAGCGTTTGTTACCATCACTTGAAATTGTTGAGCTTTGGCCGGTTAATGGGAAGAAATGAGGCAAAAACTATTCAAAATATTGCTCGGTTCCCAAATGAAATACTTTTCAACCCGTGACGATCTCGCTTGGTCTCGGTTGCTCTCCGGTCGTGCTGTGCTCTGAGGTGCCGCAAGGAGAGCGTTCCTGGCCTGGCCGTAGTTCAGGACGGCTTTACGGCCCGCGCGGTCCTGAGGTCAGTGCAGAAGATGCCCACGCAAGCTGGGGAGCTTTCACTCCTTTTACAGGAGTTATATCAGTTTGATCAAGTGTACGCAATGTGATCAGATATTTTCAAATATCAAAGGAAGCCTGATCTGAGTTTTTGAGCAAAGGAGCAAGTCTTACCTTATTTTTTTGAAACCCTCTGCCATTTCCCTGTTGATAGGTCTTTCCATTAAAACGTAAAAGTTCATCTGTGTATATGTAGCATTAAAAACACACCTGCCCCAAATCAGCCTTGAAGTAGTTTGATTTCAGCACAGCAACTGAAGATAAGTAACACTGTAATGTTGGAAACAGCGTTTCCATCGTGCACTTGTTCTATTCCAATAACCATCCCGACATACATCAAAAAAAGGGCATAGCATCATGGAAACTTTTATCCCTTACTGCGGTATTACTTCCCTTCTGGAGTTATAGCTCCAGGCACTTCTATTAGCCTTGGCCAGAAATTGCTACTTCTCGCCCGAGCACATCGGAGAGTGGCCTGGGAGCAATCCCCGCAGCGGGAGGCCCTGGGGCTGCCTTCCCCTGCTCCAAAGAGCTACTAGTGCGAGCGAGGCATTCCTGCAGCTTCTCAAACGTCAGCCTGACAAAGTGGGACAGCAAACCCAGGGCCATGTGCTCGCACGCTCCGCACAGCTTGTCAATAGTCTCGCCGTGCTCTTTGCAAAACGGCGAGGGAAATCTCAGATTGCAGCTGCTCGGCTGGAGCCGCTTGTAGAGATGCTTCTGTTAACCTCAAATTTATTGTGTCCTGTGTCACATGTTAAGAAAATGCAGCAAGTCATGAATATAATACAGGGTGATGGGACAATAAAATTTTCCACCTTTTATGATAGGCATACATTTGAAGAAGGAAATAATAAGAATGTTTTCTATTAAAAAAAAAGAGCGGAAACCATTTGTGGTGTAAACGCCAATAGGAAACACATTAGCACTGCTTCTGATCTCTGCTGCAGTTGGCTGCGAAGCCTTTCCCCAAGCTGGAAGGGGGAATCAATGCAATTAATTGGAACTCTTACTTAAACTGTGTTAGCAGTCAGCGAACAACCCACAGCGTACCTCACTAATAAACATGTCTAAATGCCTTGCAGGGGAGGCAGCCTGACACTTCTGTGCTCCTGGGCAAGGATGAGGTTCCTGGGACTAGTTAGAAGGTACATTGTAAATGTATCAGTAAATATAGGAGATTCGTGTATGTCAGGAAGACCAGTTATTGTCAGAAGGTCTCTGAAGCTGTTCACCTGATAGCTAAGGGCCATGCAGACATCGGCCAGCTGTGTAAAGGCAGCAGCAGGTGAAAGACTGCATGAAGTGCAAGAACAACATGGGAACCTCCTTCACCTGCTTTGCCCTGCTTAGACCAGAAGTTCTCTCCTACCCAACTGCTCTTCTGATGGGTTTTGTGCTCATAGCTAAGCTCAGCCCCTCTCTGTGTAGCTCAGCCAGGGGAGCAAACTTCCCAGGCTCTCTGGATTTGGAAAGTATCCTCATGCGCATGCATGCATTTACTTACATAATGTACACAAAGACAAAGTTATTTACACAACCATATTTGGATCAGACCCACAAACAGTGCAAAATTACACCATGCCCTGCTATGAGTTATTTTCAGTTGTTTTCAGCATAAATACCTAATTCAAAATTGGGTTTCCAAATAACAGATGATGTGTTTTGTATTTCAGTGGGTATAAACATTTGCATAGCACAGTAAATGATTTAAGCATGAATGGTCTTGCATTCCTAAATCTGTTACAAAATGTGGGTGGGAGGTGGATCTTTCTCCTTTGCTCCTACCAGAAGGGAAAGAATGAATTATCTGCCAGTGTTTCATCAAGACAGTGTTAACATTAGTGGAAGATACACATGTGCATTGAGGCGAGAATGACAGCTTTCTTGCAGGAAAAAAATCGGGTGCTCATTGGCTTTTAGTGTTTATGAAGGGTGTAGGCAGTGCTGCTACTGAAACTACCCAGACGTGAGCCTTCTGCAGTAGTCATTTGGCTAGCCCTTGTGTGCGGGAGACCAAACACTGTTTTTTTAAAGCTGGAACATTTTTTTCAGCTTTAATGTAAGGGGCTAAGAGGAACTATCTTGTCCTGTCCTCATACTCTTTCCTTAAGCATCCATTACTGTTCATCAGCAGTTACTGTATTAGATTGGCCTTTGGTCTAACTGGTTGTTACTGTTCTTCTGTTCCCATTTGCAAGAGCAGATTGGTGATTTGTCCACCAGTGTCAGGATTCATGCTCAGCCCTGCCCTTGGGCACGAGAAGATCTCCATGCATACCTGTTAAACAGCAGCAAAATTTAGTCAGTAGTAAATAAGTTGCCCAGAATTCTTTTTATTTTCTTTCTTTTTTTTTAGCAGTCTCCTTGTTTTTAAACTAGAAATGGAATGAAATTTTATCCTTATGTGCATTAAAAAAATGAAGCTTTTTCTAATAAAAACATTACTCATACTAGTATCATAGCCCTGATTTTACGTTTATTGGCAAAGATGCAAACTTATATAGCTGTGTGGATGTTTGCCATATGCAAATCCATGCATCCATAAATCAGCGCGTGGAGTGGAGGCTGCACAGCTGAAGTGCCTGCGATGTTAAAGCGAACCTTTCGCCGTCAGGTCAAACACAGTTCAGCGTGCATAGTAAATGGAAACCCCTATCATATCCAAATTGACCTCTGGCACAGGTGAGATGAGTTTCTGACCAGTTCGTGCCACCACGTTCGCTCCAAGTCGGGCCTGGCATAGAAATCGGTGCTGAGCTGCATGGGCAAAGCGCCGAAGCGGCCAGGC
Source organism: Rhea pennata (assembly GCF_028389875.1). Lineage (NCBI taxonomy): Eukaryota > Metazoa > Chordata > Aves > Rheiformes > Rheidae > Rhea > Rhea pennata. Next base: position 9,801,223 of record NC_084663.1, read on the forward strand.
TGATGACCGTGCTCTGAAAGGCATGAAGAACCAGAGAGTTTCCTTCTGGGGTTCTCTGGTAGCTTATTGTGAGAATTAGACCAGCACTTCCCATCAGAATGAATCGTCGATGAAAAATGAAGTTTCCATTTAATCAGGATTTTCCACCAGCTCTATCCAAATGAAAACAGTACTTTGGATCGTAGCGCTGGTCTAAGACACACAACTTTGCATTCATGTGTCGTTAACCTCAGTGTGTTCAGGGCGACACCATGATTCATAGGGGCTTCGTGTAGCTATAAGTGCTTGCTTCCCCGTTCTTTTCTACACAGGGTCACAATTTCCATTAAATCTTCTTACATATTACCTCAGAAATTAGCATAAGGATTAAATGATAACAGCAAGGCACAAGACACGTATCCCTGCCTAGAATTACAGCCAAAAGGTAAGAATCAGGCATAAGGCGTATTTATGCTTTCCCTAGATGCAATTTATTGGGATTTACGTAGGATGCCCTGTGAGATAGGACACTCAGAAGCATGTCCAAGATTTAGGGATATGACTTGGCCGTGTCTGGGTTGTGGTGGGCATACACTGCTTTCCCCCATTCAATCCCAAGAAAACTGAATGTCCAGGCAGGAAGGACATAGACAAAACGATCAGAAAAAAAAGCAAAAACCAAAACCAAAACCATAACCAAACCAAACCAAAATAAAAAACCTTCCCAGATTTCTTTTTTTTTCCTAAATTGTCAGTCTGTGAAAAGTTCAGCATTGTGACGATTTGTCTTAATTTGAAAACAGATGTTGGAATATTGTAATTTCCCCTGAGACAAAAATTCCTTGCTTTTCTCAGGTTGTTTCAGAGAAATGCTGGCTTCGTAGAGCTCTGATGTGACTTGTGAAGCTCCAAACCATCTTGATACATGCAGCTATGCCTTAGTGTCAAAACATAGTCCTCAAAATTTATTGCAGAAAACAGCATTAAAAATAGATGTCTGTTTCTTTAATAGAATTTTAATACATTATTTAAAGAAATAATATTTTTATTGATTACAGTTTATGTGATAGAATTGTTATTTAAATAAGGTCTAAATTATTTAGTCTGTATATTTCATTATTATTTTCTCCCTAGAAAGCACTAATGTACAGTAAGGATAAAGTATTTTTGGTAAAGTAGTATAATACCACCTCCCGGAGCTCTTCCTCCATTTTTAAAGAGTATTAGCTTTAAAACTTCTAAGACACTGAAAGATTAAGATAAATGTTTGTCTTACATTATTTCATTTTCATGTTTAAGTGAAGTTCACAGTGTCAGGAAGAGTGGCCTTGTAGCTAAAACCTGACATTCATAGATTATCTTCCACTGCAGGATCTTACCCAAATTTTCTATGTGCCTATAGACGATCTTGCTGTGCCTGAACTTCCCATCTCTAGTTAGGAGCAATGCTGTTTTGCTTACCCTACCTTTTGCTTTATTTGCCATTGATACTGCATGTTTTTTGGAGGCAAGGACTATCTTTTTGCACAATGAGATTCTCTCTGGACTTTTCAGAACAAGTAGTACAACTGATAACTAACAGAAGTATTTAGTGCAGGGGTCAGAACAAACAAATAAAAAAAATCTTACTATTACTTTCTAGTAAGAAAGCAGTAAAAAGAAATTTGAACATTTTGAAAACCTTTAAAAAGTTCCTTCATAATATATCTGCCCTAATTTCACAGATTCAAGAATTTTAAAAATACCTTTCTGACTGCCTTACTTTAGCACCTGAGAAGTAAATGGTTTTAGAAGTTTGCCCCTTTTAAAGAGAGAGGGGGAAAAAAAAGTTGTTGTTTGATAAAAAGGTTGCTTTTATAGTTTCCTCGTGGTTTAGAAGGTTATATAGATGGTTATTACTATAGATAGATAGTCCAAAACCTGACAATTTCTATTTTCAAAATTTCTTCCTTATGTGACCTCTTCATATTATGCCATGTTCTGAATGTAAAGACTGCAAAATGTTTCAAGTTTCTTACCATCATACATTTCAATATGAAAAGGCATGTTTGTCTCATATTGCTGTCGAGGAGCAGCAGTTTCATGTTCATTTTTATTAGTGCTGAAACTTTGTATGTGAAGTCTCTCTCTCTCCCTCTATTTCTCTCTCTCTCTCTCTTTTTTTTCTTTTTTCCCCATTTCTAACCTGTGGTTTCAGGTGTACTTTGTTATATCAGTCAACTGGAACACTGTAGATTATCAGGGGACTTCCAGGTGTCACACAAGAAGAATGACTGTTTTATAAAACAAGCTGTGCTGTCCCCTAGGTTCTGGCATAGAAGAATATATGAGTGTTACTAGGCATAGAAAACATTTCTGAAAAGTTAATCCCATGTTGTGTTTGAATGTTAAGGAAACCATCTACTCGTTCTAAGGGATTTAACCTTTCTTCAAGAGGTAAGTCTGGAACAACAGTCCTTATTTACGAAAGGTTTCCTTTATTCTCCGTAAGGAATACCAAACTAGAATTTCTTTTTTTGCTGGGATTGCGCCTTCCTTGATGTAAGTATTCATTGTCGTTGTTGATTTATTCAAATACAGATTATCGCAGTAATAATAAGCGACAAGCTGTGTGTTATTTTGAAATAGCATGCACGATAGGTCATGTCACGTCTTTAGAGACCCAAGCAATGTGTTATTTTGCAAGTGCTCCAAAGTGTTGCCCTTATGAATAAAATATTATGCATGTGACCTGACTTTCAAGCGTGCACTGTGCAACAGAATTAGGATGTCCGCCTCACTACATCCTAAACCTCTGTCCTCTTCCTATTAGATTGGATACCTTCTACCTTGGTAGAAGGTAGATACCTTCTGCGCACTTGTTCAAAGCTTGTGGAAAGACACTGGAAGACTTTGATCAACCTCTTTTAAACTGGTCGTGCTTTCAGGGTGCTTCTGTGAAGTGGAATCTAGTCATCTGCTTGCTGCTGCCTCGGCCCCATGTTAGTTGCTGGGTGTAATTCAGATTCTTGGTATTGCTCTACAGAGATGCAATCTGAAGCCCAATAAACTCAGCAGAAGTCCTTCTGTTGACGGTGATAGTGTATGAATCAGGTCGGGTTTTGGTCAGTAGTGTTACAGCACTCTTTCCAAGCTCAGTCTCAACAGCTGACATTGCTGGGGTGATGGAGCAAAGTGTGACTTGCTTGAGCTTTCTGACTAAGTGGCACGTCAGCAGCACAAGGTCTTGCTAGGTAAGCTGGAAACTGCTTCAGCCTACAGAACTGCCAAGGAATGAAGCAAGGTACGGTTTTTGCCCAGGCATTTGGCGGCTTAAAATACTTCTTGTCATCCTTGATTTGGCCCTTTCAAACTGAGCTATGCATGACAAGTGAGAATTAAGAATAGTAACATACAGTAACATAGGCATCTGATGTTATGCAAGCTACTTTGGACTTTGAATGAACTAAACTGTACTGTTTGTTAGATGGTGCTGCAGGTGTCCCGGAGCAGATAAATCCATGGTCCAGGTGTGCCCAGGGGAGCCAATTCCATTAGACTGACAGTGAATTTGTTTTCATGTGAAAAAGGATCTGGGATTCTGTTTTGCTGCAAAATCCATAGAAATGTGAATCGATTCATCAGCACATCTTTTCCAGTTCCAGTGAAATTTGCCTCCTACATAACATTTCCAATATAGAAAGTATTTCAAGGGGAAAATCTCACATGGATTAATGTTTATTGGTTGTCAAGGTAATACTTTGGAGACCTCCCTAGCAGAAAACAGATAATATCGTAAGCAGAAGTAGATTAGTGTGAGGACGTAATTTTTAGACATCAGGAAAGACAATTTTATGGGTATTTGTTATGTCTTTTAGAGGTTATATTAATCTAATTTGGCTGTTTTTTTGATCGTTAATGAACTTCTGCGTTCCTACTTTTTTGATAGGAGAAATTAAAGCTCCCTATGAAAGCTGGACTCCAGTGTGCACTACAAAGCTACAAAACATTGTTTCTCTGTGGAAAACCTGACAGCCTGTTTAGCAAATCAAAGATAGGCAGCGGACTGAGACGCAACAGGGTAAACCACCAGGCCAAGGACATACCATGGCTCTTTGACAGAGATGAGGAAAGGACACAAGCACATGAGTCCTGAATTAAGCAGTTTTTTGGAAGGAAGAAAACCCATAAATATTAATTGATTTTATTCTTGAGGAGTAAAAATCAGTAACTTTAGCCACTACCATTGAGACTGATAGTTAAGGGGAAAAAAACATTGAAATATATCGAAGGAAAATAAATATTGCAAAATTCTACTTTTTTTTTTCTGTTCAGCAAATAAGCTTTTAAAATTTTCCTTCATAATCACAAAAGAGTATCTCTATGTTGAGCTTTTCCAAACCAAACATTACTGTGGATGGAAGCAAAAGAAGACATTTAAAATTAATAGCATTCACTTTGAATCATTTCAAGCCTAGCAACAGATTACAAAGGCATTTCTGACAGAAACTGAGAGAAAAATCCTGAGTATTTAGGTATGTTCATAATAGATTTTACTTCAGGGAGGATCTTCAGGAAGTATATAATAGTACAGCTCCTCTTCCTCCCCTTTTGTACATTCCTCCTAGCTCTGTCATGGTCAGACCCGTGAGATGGAAGAAGTTCCTTTAAGAACTGAACACAGCAACTCCGTGCCATGTATTGCTAGATTTTTTAATTTTTCTGCCATCTTACTTCTGCAGCTATTTTTACAGTTCTTCTAAGCAAAATTAGGACAAAGTGATAATGAATTTTTAGACTCTTTGATTGGCTAATTTCAGATTATATTCACTTTTATCTATAGTCTTTGATATTTTGGCAGCAGTTCTCATCCTTGATTTTTCAAAGGTACCTGAAGTCAGTGGAAGTGTGGGGTATTTTCAGACCCGTGAAAATACTGCCTTTTAAGAGAATAGGCATAAATATGAAATCAAAATAATATTGCTCATCCTTACTCTAAAATTGTGTTTTTTTCTTGCCTCTGCCTCATGCTATGCATACATACATACATACATACATACGTACATATATACACATACTTTTAAATCGTATGTTTTATGGATCAAGTTTAATCAGGTTCAATGTGTTCTACAGTAGAAGTGTATGTGTCTATCCTAGCATATACTACTATATGTACTATACTATAAACTATATGTACTATAAATGAAAATAAAAATATTATAGATATTATGATGTCTTCTGGATATTAGAGAGAGAAAGGGGAAAACAAAATATTGAAACCTTTACTAGAAATTCAAGCCATATGTTTCAGGCCTGAAAACATGTTACCCATGCTTTTCCTTGTGTAGCGATTTCTTATTGGTGTCAGGGCTTTTAGCAGGCATCAAAGCAAACTGTCTGGGAGAAGTAGGCAGTTCCAGTTTCCTGATATTTTTTACTCAGCTACATCAGAGGGCTGGTCAAGAACTAGTCATCTCTCATCATAGCAGTGGACCATGCTCCCCACTTGTATCTGAAGTACAGATTGCTCTGTCTTGTCATCTTGATTATTCACCTGGGAGACTTTCAAGTGAGTGAAATGGTCCCACTGTCTTTATCAGACAAATCTGGCAAGATGATGATTTTGTCGAACTTTTTCTGAGAATGATGCAGAGTTCATGGAGAAAGCCTAAACATGATTAGAGCAAATATATTTGATGTCTGACTGATACATTTTGGATATAAGATGCTTTCTGACTTAAGAACTCAAGGTTTTGCAAAGTTTAATCAGAGCAAAGGTCTCTTAGTTTTTCATGACAATGATCAGTTACTCATCAGGTTGTAATTTATGTCATCCAGGAAGGTATCGTTTTCTCCTGCTGCTGCTGATCCTCATGAATTTGGTGCATATTTCTTTAAAATATAGACGGCTACTTCTGTTTTCTCTGCAGGCTTGGCTTAAGGTCAGTTTGGTCAATTGGGAGATGGAGGTCCAATTTCAACAGGACTTACGTACTGAGTTAAAGTGTTTGCTCAGCATAACACAAATGTCACCTATTAATCATGCTTCCTCTCTTAGAAGAGTTTCCCAGCATGGATGAGTATTATGGATTTGTGGTTATATGATTGTTTGCTGGACACATGACACATCTGTATGAAGATCAAGGGGTTCCAGAAAAGCCTGCCAGAGGAAACCTGTGCATTTCCATGGTTTGGGAGACCAGTTTAATATAGGATCAGCTCAAGGCCACTATTAATTCCTTGAATATTCTGTGGACAGCTGAACATTTCTCTTGTACAAACAGTAGAAAGAGACCCCAGATGTTAGTCTGTCATGCTTGACAGGAAACGTATGCAGGTATGTTACATTTAGTGAGCTACAGCTCACTGTTCTCTGTGATCCACTAAAGTCCCAAGAGATGTGTGGCGTCATGCCAACTATGTTGAGTGCATTAAGAAACGGTGCACAAAGACCAATTGTGAGTCTGCAGGATGGCTAACGAGGTAACCAGCAGCATCACTGTGCATGCGCTGGTCATACAGAACTGTTCCAAGAATGAGGAGCTGCAGTTATTGTTGGGATCAGCCATATGGACGGTATTCTGGATGGAGATACGTATGCTAGGTCTGGAGGTTTAGAAAGTATTTCAGTCATACGGATTGCATCTATTGGCAGGGTCTGATGTAGTAAGTGCTGACTAAGGGTCAGGGCTAGAAATACATATCGATTAACATTGATCGTCCTGTCTCCTGTGGCACACAAGGAAATATAGTGGGAAGCAGAGAATCTGGAGTTCTGTAACATGGCCTAAAAGATTCCTGTGGATGTGACTATAGTTTCCCCAAAAGGGTCTCAAAATAAACAAAGATAATTTGGTAAGTAGGAATGGATAGTGGAAGCTTTGGGAACACAGTACCATGCCCTGAAAATCCATAAAAAAGTGAACTACAAACAGTTACCTCCATCCAGACGTTCTAATATCCATGTCTTCTCCATATCTTTATCAGGAGCAAGTATGAAATGAATGTATGAGCTGAAGTCATAATCAGAGCGTTTCAAGGCATAAAACATGGGTATGGATTTCAGAACTCCAGAAACTCAAGGGGGCTGAGAGTTAGCACTGAATGGCATAGGAGACATTCAGCAAAGTGATTTTTCCACAAAGTGTGGAACAGTGAGATCACTGAAATGGAGTGCAGGGCTTCAGACTGGTTTTCAGTAAAAGGAACTTAATCCCCAGCCATGATATGTACCTTGAAAACCAAACATGTTTGTCTGTTAAATGGATCCAGTGCTACTAAACCATCTTTGAAACATATCTGGAGGCTGAAAGGATGAAAAGTATTGATATTATTAATAATGAGTGATAACCATGGACATTCAAGGGGATTTGTCTTTACTAACTTAGGACAGAGTCATAATTCTGCTAAAGCAATAGAACTGACATCAGGCTTTACGATATCGATTTGTGGTTTTAGGTTAAATTACAGAAAAATGATCATGGTGAGACAAAATCTTATTCAATATACAAAAAATAAATCTGTCTACCACATTTGATAAGGTGCCTGCAACTGAAGGTATGCTGTTTCATACATCGTAAGCAAAATGCTGATTAGATCACATTAGAAAAAAGGAAGGGTTAATGCAGAAGCGTCGGACTGAGAAGTCTTGAAAAGCTGTGCATCTTTACTGAAATGAAGAGTTGCAGTCACTTTACCACGGTAAAGTTTGGCATAGTAATATTACTTATGTCCCAAGATGAAATTTAAATTTACCCTGCAACCTTCACAGTGTTTCATGGCCTCTCATGTGCATGAACACATCTTTCTGAAACGCACTGATTTTTAATAATAGCAGTTTGTGGCTCTTAAAATTTAAGACTATAAGTAAAGCAAAGTCTGGGGAGGAGAGAAAGCATTTTTTTTTTATTAAAACTGGAAGAACCAGAAAAAGTAGTCAAGACTTCGGCCATACGTGCATTCCTTCAAATCTGCAATAAAGACTCTATCAAGAAAGAAAAGCATGACTTTGGGTGGGTTTTTTTTGTTATACATTTTTGAACATTGTTAATGGCTTTGGCCTATGCATAAATATAGTGAAACAGGTATCTTTGCATCTCTTGTAAATTGCCTTGGACTTCTATTTTGAATTCAGATTAGAGATCATATTGAATGTAAAAGCTCTAACAGCTAGAAGATAAACCAAAATAATCAAAAACGAACGTCAACAATATGAGCCTCTTATACTGCATGTAAATGTCTGTTTAAAGGGATTTGTGTTCATCATTCTTTATAATTCAGTGCGATATTTTATTCCATCACCAGCAGCTTAACTTATTTCTTTCACCATCTGTTCTTTTTCTTCTTCTTCCATGCCAAAAAAAATCAGTAGCACTCAATGAGCAGAACCAAGCTATTCCATAATCTAACTAAACTGTTTTTATACTGTTGTTATTCAGAATATATTGACCTATTTCTTACCTTAGTTTTGTTTAGCTAACCAAACTCTTTGTTTTATAAAACTGTAAAATGAGAAACAGTAAATACTGCCTGTGGTAGCCATCACTGTATGAGACATAAATGAGGCCAGTTGGTTTTTAATTAAAGACAATAGCTAAAGCCTAGTGATAAATCTGGGTACTCTCGCCACAGCTCATCCTTGAGAGAGGGCAGGCTGAGCAACTTGTACAAACATAGACCAGTAGTCAAAGCACTTTCCATGACAAGCCATATTAATCTAGCAATATCTGGAAATGTCCTTGTGTGTTCCCTAAACCACCAAAATAATTGCATAAGTTTTGTGAGCTTTTAGAATGATAACTGTGCTCTCATTAACACCTTCTGCCCCTGGAGAGACATAAATATATATGAGTCTTCAGAATAAAAAGTTTTAGGTCAGAGCACCTTGGCGATTACAGGACCAAATGAAATCTAAGATTAGTAATGCAGAAACTCTCTTGGAGGTCTGAAGTGCAGAAATGGTTTGGACCACAGATTCTTCAAGCTGATACTCATCCATCCGTGAAAAGCCTGCATAGAAGGCTATATGCCGTATGTTACAAAGAAAAGACAGAGAATGCTGATAGTAAATTAGAGGATTTAGTAACCTCGCACTGGAGCTTCAGAGCTTCACCCTTCTAGCCTATATAGTAGGAAGTTCTGCCGTGGAAGTGCCATGCCTCAAAGCACTTCAGTGCCTAAACTGAGTTTGACATTAGATTTTTAAGACTAGAGATTCTATAATCTTAACCTTGTTCGTCCATCTACATAATGTGAGGCCAAAAAATTTCACTTAGTGTTGCCGTTAAGTCCATATTTTAAGTTGGCTATTTCTAAGTGATATTTAAATGATAGAGTGTATAATCATCCCAAAACAATCATGACAAAACTTTCATAGCTTTTATTAGATTAGACTTACGCTGTTCTGTATAAGAAGTACAAAACTATAAGAAGTATTTTACTATGGAAAATATAGCTAGCTACTTTGGTATAGAATTCCTTTCCATATGCACTTATAATTTAGTACAATTCTTTCTTTCTACTAAATGCTGTTACTGTAATGCTAGGAATTATGCTGGATTTCAGGTTCATATCCCAACCGTACAATTCAGGATATGCTTCAGACCTGTTTATTGAAATCATTTTATTCAGACTATGCCTAAGATAAACAGAGAAGCAATTTAAAGAAACCTGACGCAGGTCTTTCTGAAAGTCTAGTAGACATAATGATTAATATTTCCAGGAAGGCTGATTATTAGACAAAATAATGGTATAGAGAAGAGCTTTCAGAAAAAAAAATGTATATGGAAAAGAGCTCTTGCTGAAAATTGCTGTTAACCTAAACCACCTGCAAAAATACAGTATTTGCAATAGGAACCCTTAAAAGTTAAAACAGAAGTGAAAATAATACAATTATTAAATTAAAGATAATTGAGAAATACAAATGTAATTGATAAGTGGCAATAGTGTGCCTGCTATGTTTCCTCTCTAACTTCAAATAGAGCACAATATTCATTAAGGATTCATTCAAATGGATGTGATGACAGACAAAAATGTAGCAGGGAAAATGTATCATGGCTTTACACTGTTAGCATTGTAAGATGTACCCTTCTGTGAGCTACCAGTTCAGCAACATGGAGGGAGCTTTCCTTCCATGCCCAACAACACCCTTGTGCTAACAATGCTGTTTTCTCTTGACGTCTGATTTTTCTACCTAGACAGGTCATAAAAGTTGGAATCAACTTGCTTGACGTTGTGTCTGTATTTGCTGCTTTCTCTGTATCCACCTCCACAGCGTTCTTGTGCTCCTGATACCTCTTTACTTCAACAACAACAAGAACAGTATTGGAGTTTGGGTTGACAGAGCACTGAGGAAAGATTTTCTTTAGTTTCATCTAAGTTTCTAGTTGTATGAGGTAGCAGTAATTTCCCCTGAACAACAAGATCTCGCATATAATGGGACGTGATAAGTCCTAGATTCAGTTTACTTTCAAATGAGTAACACAGTACATATGCATCACCATATTGTATATTTTTGCTTGCGTTGCTACTTCACTGATAGTGATTGAGGTGTCTAGGAGTGATAACATAAAACCCTGATTCTGCATAGTGTTTGTGCCTTTCTAATGGAGGAAAAGAGTTTATCATGTAGACTGCTGTGGAAGCAGTAAGATGTATAGAAGAAGGCTTGAGTGTCTATGTGAAGATAAGATGACCTCTTAAAAAAGAAAATAAGTAATCTTGAATAGGATACTGGATACTGGGGATGTCCGTGTGATCCTGGGACAATTTTAATAGACAAAACTTTCTGCTTTCTCCTGACAGATGAGAGCAATGGGAAAAAGTATCACTTGTACAACAGAGTAATTTAGGTTGGAAGGAATTTCGGAAGCGCATCTAGACCCAACCCTGCCCCAAATAAGGCCAACTAAATCAGGTTGCTTAGGGCCCTCTCCAGGCAACTTCTGACTACTTTTCTGCAAAGAAGGAAGTTCCACAGCTTCCTGGACCCCTCTTCCAGTGCTTGACTGCCCTCACAGTGAATACATTTTTCCTGATTTCTAATTAGAGTTTCCCATTTTGCAGCCTGTGTTTGTTGTCCGTTGCCTCTTCCTATCACTGTGCACCTCTGAGAGGACTCTCTACCAGTCTTCTCTAAACCCTCTCATTAGGTAGTTGAAGTGAGCAATCAGGTGTTCCCTTAGCTACACACACTTATGTGTCCTTTTGACACAGATAGGGTGCAGTCAATTTGTGCAGTCAGTACGATGCACAAACGTCAGTACGATGAGACTCATTAGTAAATGAACATGGCCATAGCAAGACGCCAAAGAAACAAAATCAAACATTCCTCGGTCTCTGAGCTAAGACCTAGGACTGAACTAAGCAATATTAACTCACTTTATTTCAAGACCACTGGCCTCAAACATACCCCTTTTTTCCTGTTCTTAGTTGAACAAGGGACTAAAACACTTGCCACTTATCTATGTTTATGTTTTCTTCAAATTAAATTAATGTAATGTACTCTAGCAGAAAATAATCCTGAAGACTATGTAAGATCAGCTAGCACAGAAAGTACCAGCCCAATTTCTGAATGGAATAGAATAATGTTATATATTATGTATTGGTACACTGGTTCCTGGTTGAAATGCAAACTAATTAATTTTAAAAGTAGACAGTATTTAATTTTAACATAATTTTAGAGGATCGTTATTTTTAATCAAAATGTAACTGGATTCTTTGTAAGTTGTAAAACTTCACGTATTTGGACTTCTCTCTCATCTTTCCATGATTTGATACCACCCCGAGTGTATTTTGAGAAAAAAAAAAAAATCATTTTTTTTTGGCTACAATTTTACAATAGAACTACTTGGAATATTTGAATGATTGGCTATGTATATTGTGGTGTACATATATTGTATATATATGAGATCAAATTATTTTATCCAAAAGCAGCTGCTGGGACTGCAGCTGGTTTCTGGGTAACTTCAGCTCTTCTACTACCCTAGCTGGTGGAATGAAGGACTGTATCAGTTCCTTCACGCCATCATAGCTCATTTTGACTTGTACTGTATGTAGATATGGTATGACTTTTGATACCCATACGTGAATAACAGGGTATATAATAGGATTATTCTAGTTAGTATATTTTATATAGAGGACTATAATTTATATAACTTTCTCTTTCATTGCACTGCTTATTTAGGTGACATGGAAATAGGTCTTACTAATGGTAGAGACAGGGTTGTCTCTACCTAGTTTAGAAGCCAGACTTCACTATGCCTGCCTCTAGAGTTTCGTCTGTCACTCTTCCCCCAGAAGTGTGGAGATGCTGGAGACAGCTGGTGGAGACAAGCACTCCAGTAAGTCAAGGAACTGAAGAAGAACATCTGCAGGAGAGAGAAGGGTATTTGATTTCAACAAAGTAGACATGGCAGTGCCATCTTTTCTTCTTAGCCAAATGATTTAACAGTAATTCAAGAATATTGCTACGTATTCTGTACTTTAGAAAAAAGGTCTGTGAAATTAATTCAGAGGAATCTGAAAGGGCAGCTTTCCTCTGCCTGTGTACTTATTAATTACAGACTACTGGAATAGGCAAAAATGCATGGCAAAATCTAGCTTCTGTGGCACATATCTTTAAATATGTATAAATAGGAGTTCAGGTGTGCCTTGTTAAGAGCTCTAAAAATATTATGTACTCCTATTAAAGCAGTCCAAAATTTCTTGGCTTTCTGAGACCAGAGTTGGCACACATCGTGCGGTGTCAATCTCTGTTTCTTCTTACCTTCATTTGATAGATCCCTTGTTCATGAACCCCATTAAGAATACTATTCTTTGGTGGGACCACAGTACAGTTTTGTTTCTGTGAAAGAATGTTTAGTCTCCAGAAGCGAGTTTTTATTCCATACATACGTCAAACTTGTTTTTTTTTCTTTAGTAGACATTCACTTGGAGAGTTGTGGAGATTCCCAGTCTCTCTGTGATCCTAATGATAAAGTTACTCCTTACTCCATCCTGTTTTCCAAAAAAAGCCACAAGTTTGGATTTTCATCAGATAATCTATTTCATGTTTCTTGGCACTCCCCTAAAACTTATTCCCCATAGTTATATGGTTACTAGGGAAGCCAAACAGCACAATCTTTCAAATTAGTTAGAAAGAACAAGACTTTTCTGGAGCTTCTCCAGACTCTTTATATAAGTCAAATTGGTGAAAAACTGATGAAATACATCTTGGTTATCTCTCAAGTAAATAAAAAAGCTAAGTTAGAAGGCTGGTGCTATAAGGGCTCAGACTTTGAGAAGCATCTGTCTCTCAAAAATTTTCAGAGCAACAGTTATATGGGAACCACTCCTCTTTTTAACCTAACACAATACCTTAACAATTGCCACAGGATTTTAAAAGACCTTTTAGCAGCCAGTTCTTGGTTGTGAGGTCACTGTTCACTCATCACCAGTACTAGCATCTATGGAAAAAGTTGGTAGAAGAATTTATTAACCATGAATAAATCTGTTTCTTCTAGATATAGTTCCCTAACAGTTTCTGTGAGCCATGCTTCTTCCCCTCTGCTACAGAGTCTATCTGGAACCTGAACTGGCAAAGGAATTTAGGACTGGTTGAGCCTGCTCTTCCCTGTATCTCGGTGTGTGGGAGTTTGGAGAGGGTGAGATCATTTGGTGCACGACAGAGCCCCAACGGACAGTTCTGGCTTAGCGAATCTGAACTCGCATGTGTGGGTCTCGCACACGCACACCAGAGTGGGCCTGGCAGGAACAGCCCATTCTCAGCCCTTCTTTTGCTAAGTAATTCTTCTTTTGCTATCTCTAAGGTAACTGGAATCTGTGCGTTTTTATCTTTCAGCTCATCAAATGTACCAGATAATAGTTAGAACAATAGGAGATGAGATGCTGCGTCAGCATGTGGGCTGCAACTGGAACAAAAGAGTTTTCTTAAATTCAGTGTGTTCTGAAAACACAAAGTTAGAGGCAACATTCAGCCAGGCAGTAACAGGCCATAATAGGAAAATGAGTTACCCTTAATGTTGCAATTCTTTTGTCTCCATATTGACATTGTCTTGTTTCTTAAGTATGTATAATGTATTAAATAATAGCACAGTATTTTTTTTGTCTGGTTTTGCATTCTGAGCTCAGCACTCACAAGTGCTGTTACTGTTTCTTCTAGACTATTCTTCTACAAAACAGACTATTAATCAGTGGATTAATAGTTGTGGTTCCTTAAATCCTCTCTTAAGTCCACTGTGCTCTTTATGCCTTCAGCACAGATGTTGGCTGGCAGCTAGAGTGAGATCTTGGGCATGCTCGAGTCAATGGGACCAAAATTTGTTCTGCATGCTGAGACTGTAAATTAATCATCATTTAGGTAGTGTTTACCTATGTCTTCACTGAGTGATATTTGCCACACTGTCTGACGAAAAATTTTTCACAGGGCCTTTTCTTTATATGAATATAATAATACATCTCATAATGCAGTTCTGAGTAGTAATCTATGCTGAGTCAACATACCTGAGTGGTAATGTAATAAAGGTAATCAACAATAATAATGAGTTCACCTGAAGACAAAATTCAGATAAAAGAAATAAGGGACTATTTGTAGCAGATATTAATCCAGAGCAATTATTGCCTGTTTATATTTGTATGACTTGTAAAGGTTGTTCTTTAAAGTGAAATTATAGTTGGGAATATATGGGATGTTGAATGAAGATACGGTTAGTAGATGAATTTCTACACAGCTGTATTACAATATACTTTTACTTATTGAGAATCTGCCCTGAATTATATCTGACTCCCTCTACCTGACATCCATATGCTACAATACAACATCTGAGATTTCTGACTAGTCTCTTTCAAAAAAGACTAAAAATTCTCATCTACCCAGGAATGCAGAAACAGTATTATATATCCTTTATTACATCCTTCAACGTGCTTTAGCATGTATCTTCCCAATTTGATTGTTTTCTGCTTTTCCTTATAATGAAAAAAACCTCAGGAAAAGTCAGCTTTGAGAGATTAGCGAGTCTTTCCTTTTCTTTCCCCTCTCCCCCCTCCTTTTTTTTTTTTTTCCCCAGGTGAATATGCCTCTAATGCACTGTTATTTTTGTTAGGTGCTAATTTATCAAAGCCAAATCAGTATATTTAAATATTGGGGAAAAAAATCTGATTGGAAAGGACCAGTCCAACTTCCTGCTTAAGTAAGGGCTGTCTGTCTTCAGGATAGGTCAGGATCTAACTTTGTTCAGGGTCTTTTCCATCAAGTTTTGAAAACTCCCAAAGCTGCAGAGTCCACATGTCTCTGAGCATCCTGTTCCAGTGTTTGACCACTCTGTTTTTCAAGACTTCTTTTCTTTATACCCCTTTCAGTGTTTCCCCTGTTGCAAGTTGTGTGTGTTACCTCCTGTCCTTTCACTGTGCACCTGTGTTAAGGGTCTGGTTCTCTCTTCTCTCTAATACCCCAGCAAGTATTTGAAGGCAGCAATTATATCACCCTTAGCTGTCTTTTTATTTTTGTTTTTTTTTTCTCCTCCTACAGGCAGTAAAAAGAGGGCTCGTAAAAAGAGTATTGCTCAGAATAGTAAAATGCCAGCAGCGCAATGCTGGATGTGCCTGAAACGGTACTCAGTGTCATAGCTTCTCATGGTTCAGGTCAGCACAACTTCAGGATTTTTTCTTCCATGTTATGGGCATATTCCATGACTAGGATAGTGCAAGAGACCCTTAAAACTTTTATTTCCATTTTGAAATGCTTCTGTGCTGCTGGAGTAAATGATTGAGAGTGAGACTCAGGTCCTGTTCTTTATTAGAATGTGGTTAGATCTTTGCATGAAAGATTAAGCTTAATGTAATTATTATTGTTATTATTATCTGTATAAGTAATAGTGTTTACTAAATTGGGGTCTAATTCACCTGGACAACAGATTATGGTTACCTTCTCATATACAAAATGGTCACCATCATATTTATACTCTATGGGTAGTGGTAATGTACATAAATATTTCAGTGAATCACACTCTAGAGGGCAAGGATCGGACACAAAGTATTAACAGTAGGTAGCAATTGCTGACTTATTTAAATGTTGGTTTATTCAAATATAGCCACCAAAATATAATGGCCTCTAATGCATGGGAATGAATTGCACTCTTGTTACGTTCGGTGAGTACTTAGCTATATCCTTTGTGTAAACATCTTACGCACAGTAATCCAGTAAGGACATAAGGTAGAGTCTGTTTATTTTAAGACGTAAACTACTCAGGATTATATAGGAATTAGGATGTACATGCAGATATGGAGGTTTCTGATGTGAGGAAACTCTAGTCCCTTTCGTTTCACTTTTGCTCCATAAATATAAATTAGTCCTCCTACTTGGAAAACAGTCTGTGTTCCTGATTTACAGAGACATTTTAGTGTATATAATCTGAAACAGGAATTCAATACTGTTGACTTCAATAGACTTCAGTAGATGTTCAGCATATGCTAAGTTCCTAAGACTGGAAAAAGTCATACACTTCTTTGTGCTTTTATGGCTATTGAGTATTATTCAAAGCAGAACTGATACTTTTATGCACATATAAAGGCATGCTAAGTGCTTTATTATTTGAACACTAATTAAGCATACCTGGTATTTCCCATGATAAATCAATGGTTTCAGTTTCTTATAGGCTTTAACAGTTTGAACTGAAAGTTTATAGGCTAAGTGTTCTGCTTCATGCTATTTCAAATTTTTTGGCCAACGCAGTCATTTCTGGATAAGAATATGTGGCAGCAAGTCTGGACCACAACTTCCGCTGGATCTGGTTCCAGAGAGGAAGCCTTGCCCTCCTCCCATCGCAGGAGGATTCAGCAGCTCATTTCGTGTGGGAACTGCATCAGTACCGTACAACCTTTTGCTATACCATTTTGTACTATTCTTTCTAAGGGACTCCTGTTCCTGTGGTGGGACAGAGAGGGAATCAAGGTGCTGTGGTATGTAACACCCTTCCTTCATTTATTGCAAGGTTTAGTATTGGTGTGAGGAGTGAAGTAAAGGAAGAAAACTTTAAGGCATCTGACTTTTGTCCAAGAGACCTAAACTATTCTCTTTCTGTTTCTCTCATTCCTTGCGATGTGCTGGATGTCACGGACTGAGAGTTCGTCTTTTTCCTGGCTCTGTAGCTACCTGCCCTGTGGGTTTGCAGAAGCTCTTTTGTGGGTTTGTGTTTTGAAAACATGTAACCTATAATGCTAATCATTTTCAAAGATCAAGGCCTGTTGAATCAAACTGATATTTTAGAGTGCTTTCATTTTCATTTACCCTGTATGGACACAGTAGAAGTAATAATGCCTTCTCCTCTATTTCACAAGGGTGTTGCAAAAATGTTTATGATTCAGTCAGAGCAGAATTTGAATACTAGGTAGTCAATAGGGCAAGCACTGAACAAGCTGAAAAAGAATCATTTCATGTTCCATCCTTTCTGTGCACTGAAGGAAGTAAGCATAGCGTACAAAAAATACATAAGTTAATGTAGAGGCAATTAATGAATACCTACAATTAAAATGGAACAATCCACTATAGCACTGATATCTCCTTAGCAAAAATAAATAGGATTTGTTTCATATAGTTTAGGTTCTTAAATTTAGGAAGACTTGATCTCTTTGTAAAGATCCTCACCTTGTAGCTTCCACCGACTCAAAGAACATTTATTTTAGGCAAGCTGCTTTATCGCATAACTGAAAATGAGGCCCAAGTCAGAGAGCTAAGTTAGCTATAGTGGATAGGCTCCGTTGTTTTAGCATTACTCTGGGGCGGAATTCTCAGATAGCGTGGATGGCAATAGGACATTAACATCTTCTTGGGACTCTCAGCCAACACCAAATCCTTCTTCCGGAAGATGACCCTCAGCTCGTAGCGGTTACAAATTAAGACTTTCTGCTCATGATAACTTCCCCAACAGAGATCATTGCAAAGCATGTCAGGTTGAACATTAAATCACAAGATAAGGGAAGTATTTGAAGCACTGTGTGTAAAGTGATCACCTGGTGAAATCTGTCAGGAGTCTGCATTTTAGCTTAAAATGCATTTAAAAAAAAATGTGTTTCTGAGGTTATAAGGGTAAATGTTTTGGGGGAAGTTCCTGAAAACACAGGTCCTGTAGGAAACATACTCTTAATCCATTGGCTTGATTCGGTTTTCAGCACAATCAGTAAAATCCCACTGCCTTGACTTGGCTTTGGATTAGACCTCAAGGGTCGTGAACTGGTTGAACTAAGCAGTGGAGCAGATGCAAGCTTCTCGACTTATGGGCCTTTCTACCAGATTTGTGTTCAAACTTGTTAGTATCTGAATCTCAGGAGTGCATTCTGGTAAATACATCTGCAGAAACCAGTATATGCAGCAAATGTGTAAATTATTGCCTTAAATCTCAAAGCTTATACTACTAAAAGGGGCAACACTAACCTTCCTTTTAGGGAACTGGGTACTGCATTTATATTTATGTCCAAGCTTGATGACCTGCTCTTCTGAGGGGTTTTTATGTGCTCCTTATTTAACTGTCATAGTATAGTTAAATTAAGTAATATCCCACTTAAACTACAATCAGCCAATACGGTCAGGGTGATTTTCCTCTAACCACTGTGGCAAGACGACTGTTTTAATTTTATTTGTTCAGATTAGTGTGTTAGCTCCCTCTGAGGAGGTAAGTAATGTGTCGCAGCTTGAGGCAGGACCTTCGCACATGAATCCTTTTAGTTCGTAGCAGGGTTCAGACATGCAAATGTTGACATTTTGAAATTGTTTCCCCAGTAGGCCAAATTAGTATTAGTGGCTACAAAAAGAAAACACATCTACCCTGATGCATTTCATAATTAGACTAGCTAGGAAATAAACCCAAATGTTTGTCATTATATTAGAAGCAATGTCAGCTGCTGCTGGAATTACTTTTGTTTAAGGAAAAAAATAAAATATTTTTTCTTGAATATTTATTTTACAGTAGAGGAAAAAGAAATGTTTACAATATGTGGGCAAACTGGTGAACGTAATTTTGGAAATACTTAGTGCGCTGGTTATGCAGACTGGTGATGCTCCGTGGAGCTGCAGGGTTCACTGGTGGAGCCTGTGAGCCATTCCGTTCTTGGGGATCTCTCAGTGTCTATGAGTCAATAGGAAACCTCTTGATCATCACGTTAAGGAGCCATTTCCCCAGCTAGTGTAGAAGAACGGAAGTAGTTGACAACAGAATGTCATGATATTACTTTGTAATGACTTCCGTGGGCATTCCCTAGTTTTCCAATATTGTAAACCTGTAGAAACTTTGTTGTTACATGGTGTTAGTTTATTCCAGATTTAATCACAATCCTGTTAGATAATACAGAGTTTTAGAGAGACACTAACTATGCTTAGTTTTAAGTTGTATCCACATCTGCTGTAAATTAATTTAGGTCTACTGAAAGGGTTGTACCAATTTGCACTAGTAGAGAATTGGAAAGCTGGCTCCTTAGAGGTTGGAAGTACCCAATGTTACTTTAGTTTGGAAACACTGAATCACTTTTTCAAGTTTAAGTGGATTAAATTAATTTTTTTTTTTGAAAATCTTTGGAGAATACCACACCATAATATGTTAGCATGTGACTATCAAGCAGAAATGTAAGTTTTCCATTAACTTTTAGTAGGAGCCTTTGTGAAATGGTCCTTATCTGTCAACAGTGACTCATGATATCTTGGATCAGTGTGGGCATTTGGAAGCCTGTGCAGCAGTTGACATACATATATACTTGAGTATTGCACCCAAAGGAATGTACTTTTGGAGGGAAATTAGTGGAATAACCACTGGAGCTGTTACAAATGAGTAATATCATTCGGTCTGGATGGGTAAATGGAAAACGTCCTGCCTTTTCCTCCTCTATCCAAAACACCGCAATTTTTAGTTTATTCTTTACATAAACCAAACTCTATACATTCTATATAATTCATTAACCTCATCAGTGCCAGTGGAGAACGTTCTTGAATTCAGGTGAAAAATGTGCCTGTTTTAAGTCACTCAAAGCACAAAGAACTGTACAGTGTGAAACAAAGAACTCAATTAAAATTCCCAGTAGGCCTTCAGAAATTGTTAGTTTTTAGTAAGTCTCATTTTAAGTAATAAGGAAAAGGAGCTAAATCCTGTTTTCTGTTTCAGTGTGTTTGGACCATTTCATTTATATCTTGAATCTACATATCTCCTAAAGACTTGTGTCCTGGCAGGGACCCAGAGTAGGTAATGTGAATTTGATCTGCAGTCTCGGTCTGGACAAGAAAGGGGTAGCTTTTGAAGCCTGAGGAAAAAAACGATGCAGCTGCCTTATTGATATTCCATTGGAGCTTCAGAAGCTGAAAACTTACATTATTTCTTTTTTCCTCATGCAATATTTGCAATATTCAACTTAATTTTATTGCTGGTGCTAACACCAAAGATAATGATGCTATTGTATCAATATAATTAATAAATTATCATTATTTTTTAGTTTTATAAGACACTTAGGAACATGGATGTAAACTGTAACTTATTTACACTATTAAAAATAGAGGGCAAAAGAATCAAAAAAATTACCAGCTAGGAACAGACTAAATTGAAGCTTCATAGTTAGTTAAGGCAGGTTTTTTCTTTTTTTTTCTTTTGTTTTCTTTTTCTCAGTTAATTTCAGTGAACAGAGTATTACTTGATTTTTTTTTCTCTTTTGGAGCGGTATTTTCACTTTCTCGGCCGTCATTTGAGTGCCTGCCACATCCCTTTTATTGACGCTTGCTGGAGCATGTGAGGGGAGATGTGGCCAGACGTGCAGCAATCTGCCCATTTCAACAGGTGCAGCGTCAGGTACCTGCTGTGAGCAGGGTCACGCGCGGTTGGCTGAGTTCGCACGTCAAAAACGTCTTAAAGTTGCTTCTAATTACCCCGGAGCTCCTTCCTGAGGCTGTCGTGAATAGAGCCCGACACCCCAGACGATGCGGTGTTTCAGCAAGCCGGGCTGCCTTTGCAACGACGTGTCTTTGAGCGGCTGGACCGGTGCTCCGAGGTCAAGCACCGCAGCCTCCGAGCCGAATCTTGTCACGCGCTCAGCCCGTCCAGACGGCAGATGCTACCTGAGTGCTGATAGTCCACTCCTTTCCCCTCTTCTCTCCCTCTTGCAAATCGCTGACAGTTCGTCCTGGTGTTCTTTTAGAAGACCAAGTACGTGCACGCGATTCCAAAGCAATAGTTGTGTAGAAGTCATCCGAGTTTGAAACGCTTGTTGCAAACCGTGGAGTCAATCCGTGTGAAATGATGCTATTTGCAGGTACTTCCGCTCCCCTGGGGCAGCGCAGTGCTTTGGGGAGGGGAGAGGCGGGAGGAGGAAGGCGCGGGGAGGCACGGCTGGGAAGCCGCGGGGAAGGACGGCGTCAGTGATTTTGCCTGGTGACATTTCACGCCAGGCAATATGACTATCCTTCTCAAGGTGATTCCCCCCGCCCCCACACGATCTTATCTCTTTGTGCTTGAAACCATGAACATCTACAACCCATGTCAAGAACTTCCACATCTGAACTGCGTACTGCGTGAAGACGTGAAGCAGGTTAAGATGTATTTGGGGAGATTTGAAAGCTATCTAAAGTGCTTTATACTCTTAATTTCCTAGCCTTACCAGAATTATGGTTCAAAATTTGTTTGTACATCATGAAATTTTAGGTTGAACCATGTTCCTCCCATCCACTTATAAATATGTCCAGAGTCAGAATGTGAAGGTAAAAATTACAGCTACGGTTTATTTTCCATATTGAATCTAGCTTTTAATCAGAAATTTCTTGTTCCCCATTTGAGTTTGTTATAATTACATAAACACTGAAAGCAGAACTAGTTTGGTTTGTGTAACTCAAAAGAAATTTAAAATTTTGATCAGTGGAGCAGGTGAAAAAAAATCATTGAGTTGAAAAATAATAGTGGGGCCTTCATTGCTGTTTGATTAATAATTCTGGTTATGGCATGCATACTGAAAGGAAGAACTAGAACTTCCTTTTTTGTTTGTGCAGAACCTGACCTAACACCATGTGGGTGCCACTAGAAACACTAGACAAATAATGGTAATTTAACTAATTAGAATTTCAATTTTATGTAATGGTAACCAAATATATTCCACATATCGCAGAATCACAGTGGTATGATACTGATACCCTTTGATTTTCATTAGGGTAAATTAAGAACAAAATTGAACATCATCATTTGGCACTGAATTCTGTGGAAGGAAGGTCGGTGGTTAAAAATGTCCCTTCTTCTGTACGCTGTGATTACAGCGCGTTAGCAGAGCTGTGTGCGTGCCTACGTGAGCTACGCGGACCGCTTAGCTGCCGTCAGTGCTTTCAGCCCCTTGCTGAAATTCATCCAAATCCCCCCTCGCGGATTAGAAGAAATAAGAGCTAGGAGAAGAGAGAAGGATGTAAAATCCGAGCTGAATTTTACTCATCCGTTCTAATCATGCGAGAAGACAGTTCCTCAAAGGGCTGGCTGTGTGATCAAAGTGGAGGAGTGGGTCCCGCTCTGCAAAAACAAATTTCAACAGAGGCAGTGTTGATAGCTATGTCTGAAATCGAAAATATGAGGTCACTGGTTTGCACCCATATAAGAAAAGCTGGACGTAGGCCATCTAAGCCAGCTGCTTTATAAAATTTATAAAGCGATTTACCTGTAACTAGGACTACTTCAAAATCTATTTGCATTTTATGAATCTCAAGAATTTTGAAGACTTGTTAGACAAATAAACACAAGTGTTTCATACATGTCTTTTTGAAGGAAGTCAAGTGTACTTCCCTTCGTAAATCTATCCCTGAATCTCCGAAAACTTAAGTACTTTTTATTCTATTTTACAATTTTGCATATGCAAGTGAATTTCTAGGCAAACTCCATAACCCTATAGCAACTTAGTAAGCAATTGGTGTAGTTTTTTATTGTCTGCTCAACAGATGTGTTAATTAATTAAAAGTTAAGAGTATGTTGAAAAAAAGACCTGTTTAATTTCAGACTGAATTTTTCTCTGATGGCTTTTCAGCTACATCAAAGTATTTTAGGTTGTACAAAGACATTCTCTCTTGCATGCTTCCTAGAAGGAAGGATCCTGCTCAAATCGGACATGCAAGTCCTTCATGGACCTAGACCAAAAGTCTCACTAAAAATCAATGCTAACTTGATTTTCAGATAAAAAAAGTCACACTTGAAAATGAGACCACCGGTTTTTTTGAAAGATTCTTCTGCTATCCGTAGCAAATTTAGGACCTCGTCTTTATTTCTTCTTATTAAATAAGCTCACTTATTTTTGAAGTATATAGAATTAGTACTTGAAACGAAGATTTATATAATGGCTAAAATAAACTTTCATACTCGTAGCCCTGAAAAGAAATATAATTGCAGGAAGAAGGATTTTATTAGCACAACTCCAACGCACTCGTTAACAAAGTTCTTATTTCCTATCAGAAATTCTGGATGATATGTTAATTGTAAAGACACTGACTAGACATTGGAATTCCAGGTTAAAATATTAGGAAATTCAAAAGACAGAGATGTTAAGAGATGAATGAAAAAAAAAATCAACATTCTCACTGGGTCAGCTTTCAGAAAGGAATTTTCTCAAACGTCATGGTATTTTAAGTAGTTTGTTGCTTAATAGTCCCCAAATGTCTTGACACGTTTTGACATTACCCAGACTATTTTCTTTTCACCTGAGAAGTTGTGGGTTTTTTTTTAAATCTTTCCTTCCCCCCCCCCCCAAAGATTATGTAAAGAATTAAGTTATTTGAAACAGGAAAAACCATTAAAAATAAAGAAATAGACCTAAAACTTCTGCAGTTTCACCTGTGTAAAAACGACAGGTAGATATCTTATCCTTGGACTGAGTACATCTGACTTTTAGTCGTCATTATAATTATTATAAAGCATAGTCACACCCCCTGAGCTAACTGTAAAGAAGCTTGCCTGCTTAGTCTGGTGTAACATCCTAGTCAGTGAACATGAACTTCGTGAAGCCATCATTAGATGAAGAGCAAAATCAGTTGACCTTTGCTGACCCCTTAGCCATCCTTGTTAGACACTGCAAGTACCTGAGTGAGTTTAAAGCTTGATCAGCTACCTCTATCTTACTCACAGTTAATATTTTGAGAGCAGGTAGATAAACTTGTAGAGCCACAGTTCCTTTTCTGCTTTACTTCTGTTCTAGGAGGAAAAAAAAGTCATGATTTTTAAGTCTACATCTTTCTATTTTTGTCAGAGTCGAGGGTCCTTCTACATTTCATTCCTCCCAGTATTATTACAAGGATGTAAATTCCTTCTTACTTGAAATGGTCCCAGAGTGAGGGCCCAGTAGATCTGGTCTCCCTGAGAATTAGCCTAAATATACATGCAGAAGGCCTTTCTGAAGATTGTTTTTCTCATCCACCTCCAATTACGTTTCCACCTTGTTGTTATTTCCTGGGAATAGCCAATGAGTCAGAATTGTGCTCTATTTATGCTTGGACCCAACAAGCAGGTAGGCCAAGCAGAGGATGGGACCTTCCCATCTTGTTCCCAGCTTGGCCAAATGAAATAAATTTTAGCCTTACAAGCACAGCTTGCTCTCCATGCCCTTAGTCATTGCAAAGGTGTGCATGCTCCGCGATATGATACTTAATGATGCACAGACGGAACCTTTTTATAGGTAAGACAACCCATAAAGTGACAACTGCCCACAATTTCTTGTTTACCAGGACCGTTTCTGCTCATTGAAGTCTAACTTTCCAGCAGTATCAAACAAATGGTTGCAAATTAATGAACTACTAATTACATCTGGTAACTGAACTACTTAATGAGTGAGACTGAGCTGGCTGTTTAGCTGTAGTAGCTTGGATGATACTATAACTTAGGGTCTTGCAATGCCATGCTGAGCTTACCACACGCATTCAGGATGCATTACTCAAGGCAGAGAGATGAGTTAATGCTGCTACCATGCTTCCAGTATTTCAGCTGGTATGTTGAGAAACTGTTCTCATTAGCTTAGTATTTCGCCACCTTACTTCAGCATGTTTTGGAGAATCCTAAGAGTTACTGATATTGTTCTTAGCAGCTAGGAGCTCACTAAGAAAATCCACCCCTTTCATTTTTTCTCCTCTACAGTCTTTATACCGGGCGTATAAATGGAAGGCAGGAAAATCATTACCTATTCAAATTTTAAGCCAGAGAAGATTTCTCTGAGACAGAGAACTTAGTTGAAAAAAAAACCCAAAATCAACCTTTATAAGCCTTTGTTTAGCTCACAGGTTAATATTTCTCATGTTTTATAAGAAAATAACTGAACCATAGGAATAATCTGGATTCACTTTTAGGAACAAAAAAGAAAAACAATAAAGGGAAAGCAGATTGGCTTTAGAAATCTAAATGTTTTATGTCTTTAAAATACCATGTGACTCTTTCAATTATTCAAATCAAGAACAGTTTAAGGGCTGTCACGTAGCTAAGTAGCGCTGACATTAATGAGCTAAAATCTACTCTCAGTCTTATAGTATAAAAAACATATGCATCAGTATTTCTAAGTCAAGGGAGTTAGTCCGTACTTACGCAACTGAAACAAAACATCAGTGCTGTTGCATTCCTCCTTCCACGGATCTGGTTTTAATCAAACTATACTGCGCTCCTCAGATTTGCTTTGCTGCAGTGGAAGGTAAGTGGGAGTGTTTCCTTTAAACTGCTTGGCTTCCATCACTAGTACACCAAAACCTGTATATCTCGTCCTAGCTACCAATAATTGATTAAGTCGTAATGGCAGTGTAGTTCTCTGGGCTACATTTCTGCACTACAGGTTCTTTCAGAACCAAAATTTTACAGCAGAAAATGGTTCTGTTTTTTCCTCCTTCTGGTAGAGTTCAGTGAAACTCAGTGATTGGCAACTGTTATGATAAAGTATATGAGGAGGATGAAAGCTGGGATTGATTGAACAGCTGTGAGAGGCTCTGTTCCAATTGTATTTTGATCACTGATAAGATATCCTCCCTTTTCTCCCTGTGATTTGTCTCATTCAAATTACAATAACACGGAATTGCCATCAACAAGAAATCCTGTGTAGTTTCAAGTTTATCTGGCTCATAACATAGCAAAAAACCAAAGGTGCTGATTGCAAAAGTTTTCTTGTTATGTTACTAAAAATGAATAAACGACCTAGTGCACTATATGAGCTCATATGTTTTATAAACCTGTTTTTTGTTTCATTTCATATAAAAATGATCACCTTCTATAATTCCCAAGCACTGTAATTCTGAAATTAGGTGATATCATAAGTTTTTGAGGTTTGTTTGTTTTTAAATCATTTTCTGTTTCTGTTTTCTGATGGTCATATTATGAAATAAAATGATCATTGTTAAAAATCTATTGGAAGTGTTGCCACATTTAGGATGTTATTAAAAGCCTGATAGCCTGAATGTTTATAGTAAAAGAAAAATGTAACAAAGATCTCTGTTTTTTTTAATATTATCATTGCTTTTTGCTTAGAGTGAAATATTAAACTACTGATTAGGTGATTGCCCATTAATTTAATTAATTACTTTGAAGAATATTTCCTTTAAGTAAATTTGGTAATTCATCTTGGTTTGAACTATACCATAGCCTGTTAGCAGGATTCTTTATTATTTTTTGTTACAGTAGACACTTGAGTCTTTCTCCTTACTAAGGGCCTGATCCTAAGGTCCCAATGATATTTGAGGAGTAGGGGAAAGAAAGTAATTCAGGTATAAAATAGCAGAATCCTGCCAAAAATAGCATTCTTCAGGGCACTGGGCATGTTATCTAGTATTAGATTTTGGATGGAGTCAATCTCACCTGATTTTAAATATCTGAAAATCACCTCTCTGAGTAAGCTACTATCAACATTTGTAATAAATAGAAATATTGCACTGTTTGCATCACGGGTTGTCTACTTTGTCCACTTGTCTAGTTGACTCATACTTCGGATGCGGGAATTAACTCACAACAAGTCTGATGCATTTTCCCTTCTTCATCCTTGGTTTTGCCAAAACCTTTCATCTGGCTCATGCCTTAGAGGAAGCTCTCTTGACATGCTGCCAGTCCCTGCCTTGTTCTGCGTGACTGGTAAGGGCAAAGCAGAGGGGTCCCACACAGGCTTTCCACTGTCTATATGCTGAACTATAAAATGGCTAGGCTGTGCAGAAGAGGTTAGAAGTTAGAATAACCACTCCTTTCCCTTCACAGCAGCCTAATATCTTGGAATTCAGCAAATAATCACACAAAGTGTAATGGCTAATTTATATCTGGTTTTATTTAGAAAGATACATATGCTAATACACAGAACAGGCACAATGTGCATCTGTGTAAGCAACGAATGCATGTGCAAACACGCGGCCACCTGATACTCTGTAGCTAAAGCAAAAGCCTGGCGAGAGAAGAAGGAAATGTTCTAGCATGACGTTGTGGGAGGTATTGCTCACAGTTCAGCAAAATCCCTGTTTGATGGCATAATACTCTTTGACTCATCTTTTATCTGCTGCGAGGAGATATACAGTGAGATCTTATCACTGCGGGCGGAGGAATGAAGGTCGGGAAATTTGTGCAACCATCAACCCACTCATTTGATTCGCGAGCATGTTACGACGAGCGGAACTGAATGCATAATCCAGTCACCCTGCAGAGTCACTAGTGATAGGAAAGGGCCAGATTTGAGTCCTACTGAAGAAACTGGGGGTCCTTTCCTATGATTTCTGTGGGAATTGTTATGGGTCTTTGATCCCTATTAATGAAAATATCTTGACTGACATGTTATTATGAAGACTATAGCAAGAACACAGGCCAATTTGCTCATTTGTAGCATAGACAAACTCCTGTTCATGAAAAAGATAGTTTGCTTGATATTAAAGTATGTACAAACTAAGACGGATTTCTTTTGTTAAGTTCTCCCCTTGACAAAATTCTGCTGAAGGAACAAGGATATAAAACAAAGTTTACAGTGGAAAATCAGCCACGGATATAGCAAACTCAGGATTTGTCTGACTGTATTCATCTTACCGATAGCCGTGATTTTCTGGCTTATTCTTTAATGAAAACGTGTCATAAAAATAAACCAAACTTACATTCCTTGTGCATGCATATTTCCATTGATTTCACTGTGGGAATTTGACCCTCAGTGTGTGTACATATTATTAAACTGAAATTCCATTAGCAAATTAAATAATCATCTATTAGAAGGAGGACAAGAGTTAGGGACTGGTTTTCTTCTGTAAATTTGCCAGCTTGCTCTGGCGAAGTGAATGTTCAAACACAGGTCAGAGACTGGATCAACAAAACCCTCAATTAATAGAAGAAAGGTCAAGGAAGCTAGGGAAAGGCATATTCAATGAAGTGCAAATACCAAAAGGTTTGGACACTGGCAGAAAAAGAGGAGTAAAATGGAGTAAGCAGGTCAGCAGGGCTACAATTTATATTCTTAAATGCAGTTGAGGTGGAGTGGTTAGGAGGAGAATTTGGCCCGCAGATCTTGAGAAACTGAAACTCCAGCTGGCTTCAGTGACTCTTTCAAGTGAATATTCAGGATAACGTAGCGGTTTTGAATGTACAGTGCATTTCAAACTGTTAGATTTGGTCACCTGCAACACTCAATAAACGTGAAGCAAGCACCAGTAACAAAAGCAATGAAGTCTTTATTACTTTCAGAGTATCACCACCCACTCTAAGTGTACCCCTTACAGCATTTTACAGACAATATTACAGTCATAATGTGGGGTGGTTAGCTTGACAGGGAAATGTTTGGAACAGCAGGAATGCGTACAGCTGAAGATACATCAAAAGGAAGTAAGAAAACACCCTCTGAGCAATTATTGAAGAAAGGGTATTTTGCTGTAACTGCTGGAGGAATAAAGTTACCATCTTTACAATAAAAATAACTGGACAAAGCACAGAGGAAGTCAACAAGTGATTTTAAAATCTGGCAACCGTTATATGTCTGCACAGGTCCTGCATGTGCCCAGCATGTTTCTAACCTTCAGTACACACAACGAAGAAAAAGAGAAGAACTGGGGTGTGCAGAGTAGGCAGTACCAATGCCACTGACTTTGTGAAGGTGTTAATCATTTTCCTCTTGTCATTGTCATGCAGTTTTCATTGTAAATATTGGTTTATTTTAGCATCAATTAGCTATGTGCCTCACCAGTGTGACTGATCGACAGTTCACAGAATTGATGGACGTCCGTGCCCTTCGGGGAAAGTGCCCTGTCATTGCTGCTTCTGTCTTCTGCCCAGCAGTAGCCACTGGCTGGGTACTGCAAGAGTGCTGCATGGTAAACACTTGGAAACTAATTAATTTGAGGAAGTGGAATACTTAATTTGTATTGATTGTGCAAATGCCATTGCTTTGCTCTTCAGCAGCCCTTTCCAGAATGTCATGTAAAGCCCTATTCATTACCAGAGAAATAAATGTAAGTCAGAATAAAAAGCAGTGGAACTGCAAGGATTATTTAGGTTTTCACCTCTCAGTTGTGATGTAACTCAATCCTAATTAAATCTGCAGTGAAGGAGAATCGTCAGCATCTAGTCAATAGCATCTAAATGTCATTTCTGCCCTCAACCTATATTCTCAGATTAGTTCCTGGTAAGTAGAAGCCTGATTTCACAAGAGGATTTAAAATACAGTGATAATAATATTCTGATTTTTTTTAATGAAATAGAACTGGAAATCTGGCCATCTCCTGCAAAAGTGAGAAGCACAACAGGTACTAGATTAAAACCCAGGAGTAATGTCTTAATCTTGCAAGAGGCAGCTGGGAGTTAACTCAATTTGATTCTAAATTGCAGCTCCACAAAAAAGAAAAAGAAATAATGTTACCTTCAACACCATTGCATATTTTAAAGAGTCCTAGAAAAAGAAAAAAAAAAATACTACTTCCCTGCAGAGCTACACCTGGTCCTTTTAAGTTACACTGTGGAGCATATGAACAGTGAAGATGATGATGTAGTTTACTCTTGGCCATAATAAACATTAGACTCCAATATCATTATCTGATATTTTTTATGAAAGTTAGAAAACAAAAGACAACATCAAACACCACTTGTATGTGTGAATATTCAGAACTCATTAATAGAAAAATCATTTCAGTCTTCTAAATCAAGCAGCTAGGTGACTGGCTGAGCTTCTTTCCATTTACATTAGTTTCTCATTTGTGTAGCTCTGATTTCAGCAGCTACTTCTCATTATGCTGCAGTCACAGAGGGCAGAATCACACCTAGGATAGTTCAGACTAAGATGAAAAAAATGTATGAGGGTTTTTGACAGATATATTATAAGAAAAATTAACAGATACAGATGACAGCAAAGCATTTCTAGCCAGGAGAGATCTAAGACAAGTTAAGCAATCAATCATCTGCATCACTCACTATTCAGCAGAGAGACATTCAACATCTGAATCAGTCATTACAATGTAAAGAGAATTAGTAAAGTCTCTAACAAAATGCAAATAAGTGAACTGGAGGACAATACAGTCAAATTCTAAAACTTGGCAGGAATCCAGAAGAATTATTTTGACAAGACTGCTTGGGGTGATTTGATTTCTTCTTGTTACATTAAAAAAAGAGAGCGAGAGAGAGCGAGACGGAGAACCTAAGTGTTGAGTACGAGTAGCACAAGTTTTAAAAAGCGTGCTACGGTATAAATGTATATAGTCACATTCAATCAGAAAAGTCCTGGAACAGAGACTATAGAGCCTTCTTGGGTGCTTTGTTGCACTCCTAGGTGAGGGAGCTCTTTTTGATGCTATTGAGAGTTTGTCCAATTAAGTGCAAAGAATACAAATCTAGGCTGAATATTACACATCCTCTACGTGTTATCTTCCTTGAATGCGCTGCCTATCCATTGTGCAACAGCAGCCAGGAATCTTCTTCAAAATTCATCCAGTATATATGAATATAAAATATAGGTTTAACATCTGCGTGACTACTAAGTTGAGGCTAATGAAATTCTGTAAAAGTCTTAAGTATTGCTGTTATGTAGATCCAAAGGAGCCCCATTTGACATCTTCTGTGTTCTAGATAAAGGAAAAGAGGGAAAAAGGGTGTAAAAACAACAACAAAAAAGAAAATAAAGCAGAATCAATTTATTATTTTTTTTTAAATAAAACAACTTCACCTTGATTTTTATCAACATAATGAGTACAGCTGGAGTAATGGTTCAAAATGGAAGATAGCAATCTTATTCAAGAGCAAAAAGGGAAATTCTGCATTGTTAGGCAAATTCTGAATGTTACGAAGCTGTTTTGACAAGAGCAGCACACACCCATGGCTTGCACACGTGGCATAGCACCACGAGCTGTCTGAAAGTCTGGCTGTGCCCTCTAGCAGTCTTCTCCTTGGAGGGTGATATGTTCACTCCCTTCCTCATCTTCCTGATGGGTCCTGGCCTGGGATGTGAGGAGGTGCATCAGTGGAGCTGCTGCTGCACCTAGAGCCCTATGTTTGTTCCCGTGCCTCCCAATGCCAGGGCTTGTACTCAGGACTGGCATACATGATTTATAGATCTGTATGAAATACAGGGATAATTTTCTTCTCTTCCCTTCCCTTCCCTTCCCTTCCCGTCCCTTCCCTTCCCTTCCCTTCCCTTCCCTTCCCTTCTCTTCTCTTCTCTTCTCTTCTCTTCTCTTCTCTTCTCTTCTCTTCTCTTCTCTTCTCTTCTCATGCTAGAACTATTAGATTTTCTGTTTAGATGTGCATTATATCTGCTGATCAACCTCAGATTGATGCCTGAAAATCTCACTGATTGAACAGAATTGAACTTTGTCCAGGACTTAATGAGT
Organism: Rhea pennata; assembly: GCF_028389875.1. Classification (NCBI taxonomy): domain Eukaryota; kingdom Metazoa; phylum Chordata; class Aves; order Rheiformes; family Rheidae; genus Rhea; species Rhea pennata. The sequence goes on from NC_084663.1 coordinate 9,832,964, forward strand.
TACATGGGTAGAATTTACTACCAAAAACCTTCACACAAGACTCTCATTGATGTTATTGATGTTTGACCTTGCAGTGTGTAGAGCTGAATCTCACTAGCAGTTTGGGTTTAGGTACTTGAAATGATAATACTCACAGGCCCAGGTAAAAAAAGCTTTCACTAGTTTTCACTCCATAAATATAAATTGCTAAAATGATATCCTTACAAAGTCAGATACTAATCTATATATCACTTAACTGTATTAACATAGAAAGTATTGCCTTTGTCTTACAGAAATGTTGGAATCCAACAATATCATCAATTTTAATGGACTAGCTAATAGCTCCAGTTACCATACTTTCCTCTTGGATGAGGAGCGGAGTCGACTGTACGTTGGAGCAAAGGATCACATATTTTCTTTCAACCTGGTTAACATCAAAGAATATCAAAAGGTATCTTGAATCATGGTTTATACAAAGTAAATGTGCACTTTTAACATTGTACAGTTGTTGTTACCTAGACTATGTAGGGCACTATTTGAATCGTGTAGTAAGTGTTCTCTTATCAGGGATACTATATGACAAAAATAAAATAAAATAAAATAAAATAAAAATCTGACTCTATAAAGTGAAATTTATAATGAGTGTAATTATATAATCTGCAACATTTTTTCCAGATTGCAAAAAAGTAATTGAGAAGCAATATAGTAACTGTAGTAATGATAAGTTAATAATCCAGCTGTTTCCCAAATAAGACACACTTTCATGTTTGCTGCTAAGTAAAACAAAGGTGGCTGTTATGACAGCTTACACAGAAATATTACTCTGCATTTGTTGCAGGTAAAAAGCAGCTCTTTGAGTCTGAGTGTTGATTTCTCTTCTTTATCACAGCAATTTCAGGCACTGTATTTCTGCTGCTCATGAGACATAACAGATTACAAATTGATTAAAGAGCAACAGATTCATAAAAAACTTGCTGTTCTTGATGGAGAGTATAATTTTCCAGTAAAAGCTGGGGACAGATCAAAAGCTGACAAACAATTCCTTGACATTCCAGAGTATGCTTTTGTTTGAGCCTAAATAAATCATTTTAGCTTTTCATTTATTTCAGTGAAAACAAAATGCCTAGAAGGTAAACAGTGAGATGGAGATTTGATTTGTTATATTTAAGTATTTTGATGGTACGTTTTAAAATCTAGGGACTACTCTTTTTTGAGAGATATATTGCCTCAATACTCTGAGATGTTTTTTTTCTTGGTGTTCCTGACCTTTTGCCCGTTTGACTATTAGCTTCCTAAGATGATAGCAATAAATACCTTGTGTTTTCTGTTCAGGGGGAAGACAGGCTATTCATTTGTATTCTCTAAGGAAAAGGGATAAAAGGAAAACTGGGTATTTTCTATTCTCTTTAGAGAGGCATAAAGGAAACTAGCTATTTATTTGAATTCTCCGAGGGATTCATAGTTTAATGTGAAAAACATCTGGAATAATTAAAAGAAAGAAGGTGTTTCCAGTGTAGAAAACAGTTCTGCAGAATGGGAGGGATTGTATCCTACAGATTTCAGGATTCAAGTACCATTAGTACACTCCCTGAAATTGTACACGGATAGTATTGCAATAAAAAAGAATTACTGTTGGTGGCATGAAACTGAATGTTCAAAAATAATTTAAAGAATAATCTTTAAGTCTTATATTTAAACTTCATACTTAAGAATAAAAAAGAACTTTAAGATTTTTGGAGTCAGCTGAGTAAAGAAAGGAGGGTCACTGAAAACAGTTAGATCAAAATCCCAATGTTGCCAGTGCTGCACTAGGGCTGGAACTTCACCAATGGTTGGTGCCATCTTATTAAAAAGGTTTAAGGTTACTGTATAATTACTGAAAGCAGCATATGACACGAGAGCAACAGAACTCAAAAAGCCAATTTTTCCGGTGGAATGGTGCAATTTAGCTCTTTAGCTCTAGACTATAGAAAACAGACTGATGTTTTCTATGTTTCTAATGTTTTAGAAAAAACACTGTACTGAGACAATAAAGAAAGACAACATATAGACATTCATTTTATAGATTAAAATACTGCTTTGAACAATATAGAAATCTTTACCCAAAACTTGAACTGAACTTGAACTGGTACTTATGAGAGATCTGAGAAATTTGGTTAATGTTTTCCAACCTGATAAATTTTAATTTTCACATATCTCTGTACATTTTAAGCCAAGAATAGAAAAAGGAAGTAGCAAGAATCCTTTGAGGGAGAATGTGCTCATAAAACATTCAGCATTATTTTATAGACGTAAGAGGTTCGATTTCTGTTTGGATTTTTTAATATTATAAGAGAATTCTGACTTTGAAGATGCTGTTGCAAACTTGACTTTAAAAGGCATATATAACATCTCCTCTGTCCTCTTCTGCCATCTATATTCTTTTTTTTTCTTTTTTAATACTTTCCCATTTTACTTTCTTTAACAAACTGTATTGAACGCCAAGGTTATAATCCAGACTTATGGCCATTCATATTGCATTATCTGAGGCTCCCAACTGAATAGCCTGGCATTTTATGTGAAGATCATGTTTTATTCTATATGTAATTCCTAAAAGCTTTTCAAAAAACATGAATAATTGACTGTGAGCGTCTCTGGGTTTTCTCTGTATGAGGTGAGATACATTTTCTACTAAGCAAAAACCATAATAAACTCAGGTTTAAGATTACTCATGTAAGGATAGCTCTATAGGAACAGCAACAACATTCCTACTTTGACAGTATGATATTTTTCAAATACCACAGTTTCTGTTTTTATTATTTAATAAGACTCGTAAAAGAGTGACCTAGTAGATACATTGAAGAGGCAAACACCTCATTTATGATGTTGAAAGCCTAATGTGAAACTGCATTTCACACAGATCAGATTTATTGTTAGTAAGTATCTGCGGTATTTTGCTTTCAGTCACCATTTCCTTATATTAGATTTAAAACAGTGGAAGGGAGAATCAACTGTCTTATCATTAGTATTCAAGATTCACTGCTGAGATTCACAAAAAAGACTGTATTTCAAGATTGTTTTTACAGTGAGTCCTATCATCCCAATTTTTTTTCCTATCATATCATTCCTTTGTTCTCAAATTTTATGGAGGAAAAAGAAATAAAGAAAAGAAAGGGAAAAGAGAAATTAGATAAAGATGCTCCATAGCATTTGGTCTGCAATTTCTGATTATTGAAGGATGAAATAGCATAATGTGATTTTTGTTCTGTGTCCTTAGATTGTTTGGCCTGTATCTCATTCCCGAAGGGATGAGTGCAAGTGGGCTGGAAAAGATATTCTGGTAAGTACAAATATTTTTAGCATTTTTTTTATAAAACATTTTAAAATGTTTTATTATGCCTCTTTGTGTTAATTCTTTAAAAAATGTTTCCTCTTCTGTAAGGCTACTTATCTGATCATAATATTTGACTTGAGTCATCTCAGCCTTTTATTGTTATTCTGAATAATGAATCTTTACATTTATAACCAGAGTTTTAAATCCCATAAATGGAAATTATGCAAATGAAATAATTATTTACCCCACCCAAAACCCCAAATCAATTTATCTTCTCAAGAAAGAGGAAGGAAGAAAGTCATCGGAATGAGAACTATTACCTCTTGCATAATTCTTTAGATCTCAGACATTCAAAATTTTGAGGTATTTTTGCACATTTACACTGTGATAGTAGGTGTAATTTTCCATGCATTTTCCCGTATTCAAGTGTACATCTCAGTCACTGTATTTATGAAGAAGGAGATATATTGCCGGTAGACCCCAAATAATAGTCATTCCACACTGCTAAGGACTTATCAATCTGCTATCGGAGAAGGACCTGGGAGTGCTGGTGGATGACAAGTTGACCATGAGCCAGCAATGTGCCCTTGTGGCCAGGAAGGCCAATGGTCTCCTGGGGTGCATTAGGAAGGGTGTTGCCAGCAGGTCAAGGGAGGTGATCCTGCCCCTCTACCCTGGGGAGGCCTCATCTCGAGTCCTGTGTCCAGTTCTGGGCTCCCCGGGACAAGAGAGACATGGAGCTACTGGAGAGAGTCCAGCGTAGGGCTATGAAGATGATCAGAGGGCTGGAGCACCTGCCCTGTGAGGAACAGCTGTGAGAGCTGGGCCTGTTCAGCCTGGGGAAGAGAAGACTGAGGGGGGATCTGATCAATGTGTACAAGTACCTGAAGGGAGGGTGTCAAGGGGACGGGGACAAACTCTTTTCAGTTGCCCCGTGTGACAGGACAAGAGGCAATGGGCAGAAACTGAAGCACAGGAAGTTCTGGCTGAGCGTGAGGGGGAATTTCTTCCCTGTGAGGGTGACGGAGCACTGGCACAGGTTGCCCAGAGAGGTGGTGGAGTCTCCTTCTCTGGAGATCTTCAGGACCTGCCTGGATGCAACCCTGTCTACCATGCTCTAGGTGACCCTGCTTGAGCAGGGAGGTTGGACTAGAATATCTCCAGAGGTCCCTTCCAACCTTACTGATTCTGTGACTGCTGTGATTCTATGATCTTCAGTGTAAGAACAGCATGGGAAATGGGAGGCAAGAGCCCAAGAAGGAAAGAAGGGAGAAAATACACACATGCAATAAGCCAAACAAGTACTTGCATAGAGGAGCCAAATGAGAAATTCTTGTGATTGCCAAGGTATAACTGAAAGTGGAGCTTGGCCCCATGTGTATATGCTATTGGCCTGATTTCAGAGATGATTCTGTAAAATATTCATAATGTCAACCATTTGCCTCTAGAGAGCTCCATTTGAATAATTTCCTAGGTCATAATAAAAATAGATTCATTGGTCTTTACCTAGGCCATAGAGGACAGTTGTCTTCCCAGCTGGGAACAGTAGAGGTAGATTAAGTGAAAACTAAGAGATACGGGCTGAGCTATATATGTGAAGGACCAGATAAAGTATTTGACCTTGGCTAGAGCTGTCTCATTAAATTGCAGTAATATGGTTAAATTAATCCTTCTTCGTGTACACAAATAATTTTCAGGAGTATATTACAAGGTGAGGATTAGAATATCTAATTTTCAAGGTTAAAAAAAAAAGAAAGTAAGGCTAGTGTTAAATGTCTGAACAAATTAACTAACCTTACTGGCTGATCTTATATTTTTTGTAATATTACATTAAGTAGCTTTTTTTACAGTCTGAGTTGAAACCTAGAAAACTAATAGGAGATACAGCACTGAAATTGAAAGTATACTCTTTTATTTTTTTAAATTCATTTATTCACTTATTTTTATAAATTCAGAAATAAAGAGTATGTTTCATGTAATTGAGTAGACTGATTCCAATCTGTTCATAATAAATGGAGATATTTTATTACTCTGGAGTGATCTGGAAAGTTCCAGTCTGTGTCCTCTGACTGCTGTAAGTGAGAGGACTGTATGTGCTGTAACAAATTCATATACTTGTAATGTTCTGCTTCTTCTGACATCAGGGCTGTTACGCCTGCTGATCACACGGGAAAAGTGAATGCAATGCTGTGCTCCAGCGCTAGGTACGGTCCTGGAGCATTAGCTGCCTGCTGGGACCGCAGGACATGAGAACAGGAGCACAGCGTCAGGACATAGTGCAGCCCAAGCTGCGGTAGCAGTAGTACAGCAAAATATTTCTAGTACTGGATATTTTGATTTGGAAAACATTTTTTGGATATATGAGTCATTGAGTTTTCTTTCTTTTTTTTTTTTTTTTTTTTTTTGTAGTTGTTGTTCTAAGTTTTAAGATTTCTCTACAGGTGTAGATGAGAAATAAAGAAAATATAGGTCATATTTAATGTGGGTTCAGTTTGGTAGGCAAGCTAGAAAGCTGGAATATACTTCTCAGTGTGTTTAGGGTATCATCTTTAAATATCTATAGCTACCTGTTCTTGTCATGAAACAATGTATTAAAGACAAAGTATTAAATACAGCTTTCCTAGCTATAATTACAGATAAAGATTACAGGCTATTTAAGAAACTTAGTATACTTCCTTCATTTATTCCTTAAAGCCATTGACAGTACCTTGGGAGTGTGAAATATAAAGGCCATAAAAATAATTCAACAGCCTCTCATTAGAGAGAACAAGGGAAATAGAGGACAAATAAAGTGGCTTATAAAACAAGCTTGATTTAATAGTGCTTTCAGCATGTACTGCTGCTAAGGTATTAGGTATTCTTCATTTGTGATAGTTCAAAACTTTTATTAAATGATAGTCTGTACCTTTATATTGGGGTCTTTTTTAAACTCTCTTAATTATTGATCTCCAGGGGAAGCCAGTGCTGAAAATGCAAGTCCCCACTAATAGGCCAGGTGCGCTGCAGCAGCTGCAGTGCGCGCATGACCCTGCCTCTGCCCCACCGCTAACCTCAGACACGGCCGGAGAGATTTCCTCTCGTAATTATAAAAGGTAATTTACTGCAGTCTTTCCTGCTGCAGAGGGATTCCTTAAACTGACGCCGTCAGTCATGCCAGCCCCGGCGGAGCAGCTCGGCGGAGCTCCCTGCGGTTCACGCAGGGTTTCGAGGAGGGCAGCCAACTTAACATACCCTCGCTCTAATGACTTCTCTTCACTCCTTGAGCAGTCATTTTCATTTCTGTCTTTCTTCCCAGTGCTTAGTATATGTTAATTATTTAAGCTTTGCTCACTGCATAGGTAGATAAACCTTTTAAAGTATTCTTGGCATCTCTTTTTTGGGTACGAGGAGGAGAAGAGAAGCTGAGTGGCTTACCCATGCCATGCAATACTTACAGCAGGACTTCTCTGGCAAGAGTGAGCTGCTACACTTCCCCATGAAACAGATTCTTTTTTTGTTTTTTTCCAATAAAATCATAATTACTGCCCCATGCAAGTACTTAGCATTACATTTCCATATCCTCAGTATGCAGCATGACAAGTAGCAATCTTATTAGTGAAAAATTAACGACTACTAATAAAGGATAAGGCATTTGCTTATGTAATTCAACTAAATGAGGATTTCTTGTTAGTTTGGACCTCAGTCGTAAATAGGCTTTCTTATTTGATCAGTTCTGCATGCTATACGTTCTGTGAACCTGCCTCGTGATTGCTGACCAGACGTTGGTAATGACCAAAGACGGCAGTGCTGCTGCAGAATACTTCTGGATTTTTGTACTGAACCTTGCAGTATAGACATACTCACAGTTATATCCCTCACTAGTGAGCATTAGTATTTTGGTTTTTAAGATCTTGCAGGCACCTGGCACCCAGCAGTAACACATGGCAACCTCCATATTACATATAGGTTAAATAATAGGCAACTGTGAAAAAAATACAGCTACAGTTCCGTGACATTCCAGGGGTATCATAAACCGAGCAAGTAAAGCTTGAATGATTTGCAAAAGGTTACCAGAAACCCTAGTTATTTCTGCAGGTAGGAGAGGCAAATGAGTTTGCTGACTGGAAAGCTCATCTAGTCCTTAAACTATTAATTTACTGAAGTTTTGAAAGTTTTGACTACGTTCTGTTGTATTATCTGTTGGCTACTGTATCTAGTTGATATATTTCTGCACCAAATTTGACTGAGGCACCATGACAGTAGTTCATGTGGTACACAGTTAATCAGAGAAATCCCTATTAAAGGATATGATGGCGTGTCCATGACTTGAGGGCTTTGAAGATATTTTTCTGAATGGCATCCTATGATGTTATTTTCAAGTGTGATTTGAATATCTAATTTATTTAGCCACTTTCAAAGATTAGCTCAGATTAAACTGTTGAAATGTTCCTTTTTGGCCTTGACATCTATAAGTCTTTAAAATTCCAATACTTACTTTAACAAAGTCACACAGGATGGGCTATGTGAGGACAAATAGACTTGCACAAGCTTTGGGTGCTGTGTGAACTCAGCTCATCTCTGGATTTTTCTAGTGGGAGATAAGTGTTGGTATACAACTGGGTACAATAAAGAGTAGGCAAGCTTTTCCATACGCTCCCTAACATGAACAAATAGATCCATAAACATATTTTCATGACATTCCACTTACTAGCTAAATCATTGGTAGTAATGTGGAATCAGCTCAAGTAGAAAACTTTTCCCATTTAAAAAGAAACAACAGAGCCTTTACACTGCACATAATACAGGCATATTCAGTATATTCTTCTTTATAAATAAATGTGGCCTCACTTAATCTTTGAGCTTATGGCTTAAGTGGATAGAATCTCAGGTCTCTAATTTAGTTCATAATCTCATTTCTTAAAAATAATAGTTAATTTAAGTCAAAATGTTCATATATCCTCTCAGTTTTGGCTTCCCTTAAAGTTTTCCAGCTTCCCCCCCTAAATCGTAGCAGCATTATCAACTCCAAAGATTTCCATAGCCCTCAGTCTGGAGTGATTGTAGATTGTTATGATTGCAAAAAATAAAAAGCAGTGCATAACTTACCAAAACTTACCTCAGCCATATCTGGTGCTACTTTGTAAAAATGAAGTTGGAAATGAGCACTATTGCCTTTAGCTCATTTTACTACTGTTGTTGCCTTAGGGAAAATAGAGGCACAAAATAAAAGTAATTTTTTTTTTCATGTATTATTGTAAGCAAAGATCTGAAGAGAGAATCTGAAAATTAAATATATAATGCCAGTTGGCTGTAGAAAACCTGCTCCTAAATCTGATCAGGCATAGCTGAAATTATCTCTGACCCCTTGTATGTGCCAAAGAGAAGTTCATCCTTTTCTTTCATACATCTCCCTTTGGGGGACATCTACAGCCAGATTTTCAGTTTCACTATCATGATCCGTCACCACCATCACCATCTCCTTTTGGTCTCCTTTTGTCTCCATCAGAACACTGAAATCCTCTGAGATTTTGCCCAAATTTCTCAGTCTAGCCTGGGGAAAGGAAAAGGTGCATGTCCTCTGGAAACAGGAAGGAGTAAAGTGAGCAAGAAGTCCAAAGCAATGGACCTGAAGTGAAGACAGGGACAGAATTTATTCTCAGTGTTACCCTGCAGCAAGGAGAATTGTGCCTTCTGAGCTGTTTGTGCACAAATAGTGCCACTGCTTATTCTTTTCAACTGTATTACTTGTCCCGGTTAGCAATCCTGGAAGAAACTATTTACAGCTTGGGGTCTACTCAGTCTTTACTGCTGTGATTTTTATCGTGGACATGCTTTACTCCCAAGGCATTGCTTTCCACCTGGGAGAGAGGCCAGGGTGGGTCGGTTTGTCAGTAGTGTGCAGCTTTAGAGTTACTACTGTGTAAAATGGCTTTGTATAGAGTCCACACAAAATAGAAAGGTAGGCTGGGGTGGAGGGGAGGAGCCCAAACTTACAACTCCATCGCTTAGGAGAGGTGAGCTCAGCATGGTGAAAAGGAGTATAATACACTAGAGTCTTTCAAAGTCCCGTGGAGCTGTCTAACGGCATTTTTTCCCCCCAGGAAATTCTGGCTAAGCCAGCTCCAGTCCGCAGCACACTCTGTAACATAAAGCCTCATTTATGTCTCATCATTAGTTAGTATGGAAGTTGATACTACAGCTTGTATTCATTTAGGCACTTGCATGTATTGCCTTATGTTAACAGACTAAGGCAAACCATTTACTGTAACTTGTGCACACGTAGCTTGTGCACTTGCACAGAAGAAGGATTAAGTTAGCGACTGTAGCATGAATTTTCAAAAGTTCATGTTTTACCCATGTATGTATCGTGGGAATCACTTAAGTTTTTAAGTAGGGTGAACAAATTGATATAGAACAAGGAAAAGGCTAATTTTCCAATTTTCTGGCTTATTTTTCTATTTGTAGGTGTGACTATAGAGATTTGCCTCTGAGAGAAAGCTAATATTCATCAGATTTAATGCAGTCTTCTGCAGTCTTGCAGAAATGATTTTTTTTTTGTTTTGAACTATAAAGGCATACAGAGCTAGTAAAGGGAAAGTAAAGGAAAAAAGAACAAATATTTCCTCCCCAAATTACTTTTTTAACATTTTTATCAATAGATGTTCCTCGTGAACCCAGTTTGGCCTTGACAAAGAAATGAAAATTATTTTTATTTACTGCTATGTTATCAATCACTATTCTAAAATGACTTTGGGTAATTCCTTGTCATGATTTATTACATTACAAGATGGACAGAGTAAATTTATTCTTTATATGTTTCTTTCCAGAGCAACACATTAACTAGATAACTGGTAAAAGTGATGGATATGCATAGTCCCTGTTTTCTTTCAAGGCTTTAGTGCTCAAGTAGTCAGAGAAAAAGCTTTTCTCTCAGTGCCATTCACATTCTTTTTTTTCTTCTTCTTCTTTTTTTTTCTGATTTTGCCTCAGATTCTTTCTATCTTAGCAGAAAGACTTTTTTTTACTTCGTTTTAATGAAAGGAAGGCTGGCTGAAAATTTAAGAATAGGTATACTGTCAAAGACTACATATCACAGAGATTATATATTTGAAATGTGCTCATTATTTCCCTATTGAACTAGTTTACAACAAATTGTCTATCTGTAGTCTTGCTACTTACATACTGTACTGTACATATACTAGCCATAAGTCCACTAAATTCCTTCCTGCTGCACATAAACCTATTATTATCTGTTTTCTTCTGGAATGAATAAAAGAATTAAATAGTAGTTAAAGAAAAAGTTCTTAAAATAACTGAGAAAATTATATGTAATTATTTCCTATGTCAAAGCTAATGCTTTGTTCAGTTTCCACATCTTCACATTCTTTAAAAATCTTTTCACTGTAGAGAAAATTTTGTATTCTAAAGATGCCGACAGAAGAAAATTAAGAACAGCAAATAAAGAGATAACCTATACCTTTCTCTCTTTTTTTCTTTTCCTAGTAGAACAATATGATCTGTTTTGGAACAAATCATCTATTGCTTCCTTTTTCCCTTGAATAATTCTGTCCTGATTAATATCTTACGAAACTTCAGGTTACCATATATGCATCATGAATCTCCCTCTCCCTCCACCAAAATCACTTAGTTAATTCTTCTTTCAACAATTTACCTTTTGTGCCAAATTCTTATTAAGTGGAAACTTTAAGCTTCTGTCACTTCAAGTTTCTCAGTTCACCTTCTCTCTATGGTCTCACAATAAATTGATGTCCATTCCCTAACTTCAAGTTTCCCACCTTATGGAACGTGTAATTTAATGGTCTTCATAGTGTCTTTATTTACACGTGCGCATATTGCTAAGTGGCTGTCCCTTATAGATACAACGCTCTTTTGCTTCCTTTCAATCCTTCATGCATTGCCATCCACTATTAGGAAGGAAGTTGACAGTCTATTTATCTTAGGTGACTGTGGGTGGCAGTCATTACAGGATGTGCCTGATGCTGAATAAAGGCGAGCTGGCTGATACAAAGTCTAAGAAGTGCTTTATGTGCGTATAACAGGCTTGACAGCCTGTTTGTCTCATATACCCCACCCAGCTAGCAGGTGTTGAGCCCGTTTGGAAAGGTGGGGTGCAATCTGATTACTCCGTGAAACAGGTGATTTGTTCCCACACCCAGATAGAAGAGATAGACGATAAGAGAGAGACTCTTTAGATCTAGACTGTGGTCGCACCTTAAATTGCTGCTGGGCTTGGTGAGACTGCTTGGGCTGAAACTAGGCAGTATTGTTATTTCTTTGCTAATAAAGCCAGGCCCAAAATGTGGGACAGTTTCATCCTACAGAGTAAAAACAATTGTGTTTTAATGTTTTGATCAGAAAAGTTATGGCTTCTTGATCATCTCAATGCTTCCTGAGTTTTGAGTTATTCTTGAAATCCTCTTCTGCTCTTTCATTCAATTCTGTGCAATAGGCAATACATAGTACTGAAAAGCATAACAATTTAAAAGAAAAGAAGCTTGCTCACACCCACAGAAAGATTCAATATGTAGCACTGTGTTACGGCTGCAAAATCCTGCAAACTCACTTGTTTGTTGGACTGCATCCACAAAGAGCTTTGGTTTGTCTTGTTAACTATACATTAACCAGATGTACAAAAATATGAGAGGGTCATTAAAGCAGGTATTTAGTGCTGCAGCCTTTTCTTGGCATCCCTCTGGTTGTTCACAGGTCCAAAACAATTATTAGCTGCATCCGCTGAATGAAGATTTACAGACTTGAAACATGGCTCATAATTTTAACATATCAAACGCAGAACAACTTGGAGAAACTTCTTAAGATCTTAGGCAATCACTAGGTCCAACGGTTAGAGCTAATGTCAAAGTCCGCAGATTCAAAGGCCTATTTCGCTGATACGGACAGTTATTAGGGTCAAAGGAGGCATCTTTAAAGCATGCCTTCTAGTGACTTCTTCTAATGGCTTCTAGCTTAAGACTGCTTTTAAGAAGGATTCTGTGGGGGTGTCCTGTACCTCTATGTTTCACTTTATTGGCAAACTCTGGGTCAAAGGACCAAATACCAGTATTGGCTGCCAGATGTGTAGAAAATAGGCAGGCAGGTAGGCAGGCAGGCTTTTCTGTATTCCACTCTTACTAGCACAACATAAGGACCAAGGGAGCTTTCCATCTGCTGCACAAGTGTATTGATGGTAAAACTATTTACTAACATGGCATACAGCTTTGTGACTTGAAAAAAATAGGTTAGATCTTTTCTTTTTTTTTCTTTTCCCCGGCGGCTTTTTTTTTTTTTTTTTAATAATAGGCTTTGTTAGTTGGCTTCTTTTTTCTTTGCTTGATGTTTTAAATTCATGCAGACATCCTGCAACTTGCATAAATGATACATTTTCAATATTCTCATGAAGTCTTGTCATATCAAGAAAATCAGACAGATAACAGGCCTAATGTAATTGGGAAGATAAGTGAAACTACAGTAAGCTGTACTAAGCAACTAAGAATATCTTATCAACCTTTACACCCTCATCATCAGCTTCAGTCTGAAACTTCTTAGGGCACAGCTTAACAGCAGAGGAAAATCTAAATACGTGAATCTAAATCAAGGGTTCTTCTATAATGTCCACAGTGGTCACCAGGCCTAATAGTGTCATTCCTGACATCTCAAGATGGGTTGAGTCATCCAGATCAGGATCCAATACAAGGGCCGCTGGATCTCAGAATCTGTCATCTTTTTCAAATTTCTGAAGTAGAGAGGGCCTTCAAAAGTTTCATTTCAGTTCACAAAACAACATAGATTTACAAGATAGACTAGATATTTTGTTTACTTAGACATATTCTAAATTCCTACTGGATTTTTTTTTTTTTTTTTGGTAGTGCAGTACCAAAATACAGATTTTAACTGATGTGGGTGTAATTCTTGAGAGCTAAATGAATAGAAATCCGTTTCTGTAGTACAGAGAGTACTTCAGCTGCTGAGTTAACTTCACTCAGCACTACCAGCTCATTCTTTTTCAGATGATAGGACCATAAAACTTCACTCTTACCGATCGTCCAGTACGCTAATGATAAAACAGGGAAGCGAATGAAGCTATTGATCCAAACCGAGGGACTTAAAGAGAGAAGTGTGCAGTGGTAAACCACAGGCTGCAGATGTTTTTGTGCCAGCTGTGTGCAATGCTGGCCTCCCTCGCTCTAAAATTCCCCGTGTAAGTTGAGCTGGAAGGTTATCTCATCGAGTACAAGTGCCAGGCATGATTTCCTCACCCCTTAGAGCCTGTGTAAAGCTCCTTGTACTGGCAGATTTTCCTGTTAATGCCTATGCAGCACTTAGTATAATAACTTCACAGCAGTGTTAGCAACCAGCGTACTCCAATAAAATGAAATAATAATACTTTTTTTAAAAAAGAAAAAAGCCGTTGCGTTTTACCAGGCCTGGAACCATTTGCTTTGTTCCCTGCTTATTCTGTGTCTGTTTAAGCAAACTGTGCTTTTTGACCAAGATTTTTAAGTGACAAAACACTTAACATAAGTTAAACACACAGAGAGAAACATTAATAATTCTTAAATAATTTTACTGCATTTGGAGAGAATGAGAACAAGGACGTTCAAAAGATTTGCACACATGTGGCAAGAGCTGTTAAAGCATATGCAGTAGAGAACTCTCCCTAAAGAGGACTTCCTTGCACGTGCTTACTGACATGCAAAAATGTTTGCAGGATCTATCTGAGAATCTGTCATCTGTGTACAAGGCAATCACACATATATTTATTGCAGTAACACTCCAGAAATATTTTCCTCGAAACATTGCTGCTGCCTGCTGAAAAAGATATCTAGCCCATACAGACTGAACTGATTGCCCCTGGCAATAGCAAAAGAAAGAAGTGAGAAAGCTCCTTGATAAGTCGGGAACATCTTTCAGCAGTGTGATAAATTTGAATGACAGCAGTACTATCAGGGATTACTTATTCTCCATGGATATCCCTGACCTCGCCACTCGAGAATTCAACTAATTGGACAGAAGAAGAAAAAGAAGGAAAAAAAGTAAACTTACTAATTAAACTCATGCATGGGATCCATCCACTTTGATTTGAAAGACAAAACACATATTTGTTTTGTTTATCCAGCTGTTGGACGATAGCTTTAAATCCCCTTGTCCATCCAGTTTAGACAAAACCTTCTGATATTTTAATCACTTGGCTAAGTGGGAGGGTTGAAATAAAGGAAGAATGTATTTCAGAGTCAGATCCTTATCGAGAGTAAATCAGCAGAAGTCTGTTGAAGCTAATGATACTGTAACGGATTACTTAGCCTTCTCCTTATTACTCTGCATAATCTGGCCATCCTCATTTGTGCTAATATCTGAGAAGCAGTTATGGACATCTATGCTGTTCCCCCCTCCCCCCCCCCAAAAAAAAAAAAAAAAGAAAAAAGAAAAAACTTGGTGCCACAGGGACTTACCCTTTAACTTCCACTTAAAAAGATGTCATTAAGAACGCTTTGCTCTGTCAGTAATCCAGATTGAAGGATGTGAGCTCTGGGCTTCTGTAGGAGAGATAATTATTGGAAACTCATAAAAAACACCTAAATTCTGTTTTAATTTTCATACGCAGAGCAGATGTTTTGACAGATGGATGGACTTTATTTTTGTAACTGTCCAGGAAAAGTCTGCATAACACAGCCTAATCAGTGTTACATATCTGTAGTGTTTGTTTTTCAATCTTTCTGCATTTGGCTCCTATGCTTTTGATTGCAGACATTTTCTTTGTAATTTATTTTTTCAGGCTAATCTCTCTCTGCATAAGCCCTTCTATCAATTTGATGCATAAATACTGGGAACCTCTTAAAAAATAAATGCACATGTTTGGTTAGTAAGTCAGACATATTGATCTTTATATGGTGGGAGCCCTGCTGGAAAGCTTTATTAACGCTTTAGCTTCTATTCAAGGCAGACACTTATTATATAATAGTTGGAATTAAAATTTAAAGTTAAGATCTGTGTAAAGACCCACTGGGCATATGTGACTTTAATTCACACTCTGCATTTAGGTGTCTAATAACTTCTCAACTTGTACTGAGAATAGGAGTTTAGTATAGTAGTATTTGTCTGTAGTGAGGTTAATGCTTTGGCTGCAGTGTCTTAATGTGATGCAAATGGTGTTATCTTTTTTAATTTCAATGAGCTGTCAGCATCTGCAGCTGAGGATCTGAACTTCATAGCTTCCATCAAGCTTCCAGGAAGCAGAACACCTACAAGTATATTTGAAGTTAAAACTTTCTGCTTATTCAAATCTTTCTTCTTGCTCCAAAAGAAGCTTCTTGGGCAATATTTCTTCTACAAAGCCCAATTAATTTTCAGTTCCTGTATGCAAGATAGTTTGTCTTCAGCTGAAAGTCCTCCTGCCTCATATGCCAACTCAGCCCAGAATGACTTATAATATGTGCGTGGCTTTACTGAGAAGTATGGGTGCAAATTCATTCGAGCACAGAAACAAACTGAATTGTGCCCAGCAGTCGGGTGAGTGCTTTAACCACGGCGTTACAGCCTGGCCGGGCGGGCGGAGGAGCCCTTCCCTTGGCTGTCCTCGGAGTGCTGGCAATCAGGCCTTCGCGGTGCTGCGTCCAAGACCAGCTGCAGAAGTTAGACTGCGAGAATTTAGAGAAGCAGCAGTTCAGAGTTCTCCTGGTTAGGACAGAGAGAGCGAGAGCGACGCCTCACAGGTGATCTCTGGCATGGTGTGCGTAGGGGCTTAGCTGCTCAGGTTTGAGCACAGAGCTGCTTCTGCACAAGGGCTTCAGCTCTTGGAGAAACCTTATACCACTTACTGAAATATAAATGAAGATTAATCTTCTCCAGGGCTAGGCAAGAGAAATGAATGGGGGTTCTGAGGCCTGCAGTTACTCCCACGTTATATACCTAATTTTGTCTTTGAATCTCTACCTCAGTCATTCTGTGCTGTATGCAGTCATTGACATTTTCTGCTGTATGTGTGTATGTATAAACTCATGCTTTAGGGCATAAATCAGTGTTCAGCTTTTCTATGTACAAGAAAATTTTCCTGATTTTTCAAACTGCACACTGTGAAAAATAGGATTATTAGTTGGAAGAATTCACAATGACTCACTATAGTGATTCCAGTCCTCCTCTTCTTTAAGATATATTTTCATAACATACATGGTTATACTTTCTTGCCTGTGGAGAACTTTGCAAAACTTACATTCATTTTCATTCACATTATTAGACTAGAAGTACTTTGAACTCCAATTCTATACTACTTTCACATATTAAAAAAAAAAAAGAAAAAAAAAGAAAAAAACAAACAAGAAGATCTCTACCTGGAAAATAACTTTAAAAAAACCCAATTTTCTTCCTTCAGCTGTTTTACTTTATAAGAACAATATTTAAAGGCTCTGAACATGTCCAGAATATTTTCTTTTTTAACAACTTGCTGTTCCTAGGGAAGTGAAAATGGATGCAAAGGTACCATGGAGCTGAAGCAGTACTTAAAAATTCCTGACAGTTTGTTCATCACAGTTTCGAGCCCTTGGTTGCATCGTGTTCTGTGGATATTTCCTGCTGTCTGCTGTATTTTACTGAGATGCTGCATTTCTTGTATTGCCTCATTCTGCTGGCATAGACCTTTGCATTAGCAATAGGGTGCTGGTCCAAGGGCATGGCAACGGGAGGTCCCCACCAAGGGGGAGCAGCCTAGTTAGAGGCAGAGGACCTCTCCCTGGCCTCCTGCCAAGGGCTGGGGTGGTTGCCCTCCGGTCGAGGTGACGTAGTCACCAGTGTCAAGAGCAGGAGAGCTGGGCGCCAAGTTGTGCAACTGGAGGTGCCTGAGTGTCGGGGAAATTAGCCTTGTAGCGAGGTCGGGAACGGGAAAGCGTGGAACCGAGAAGGTGAGGAGGTTATCCAAGGCACACGTAGCAAATGACTGCGAGAGCCCAGTTGCATGAGTGCACAGATGCTTTCCCTGATAATAATATCTGCTTTAGCATTAATGTATACTGAGATTCAGAGTGAACTGTTCAAAGTAGTTAAAACTTACATTTTAGAGTTATGGGGAGCCTTTTCTTCCTTGGGCCACATAAGCTAGGAAAACCTAATATATCTCATCATGGAGCAGACCTTTGCTGAGCCCAGAATATCCCTCGCAAATGCTCAGGCTCGATGATGTTTCCGCACATCGCAGGATATCGGTGCAGCGGTACTGAGGCCCGATTAAAGGGAAGGACCTGACTGCCCGGCAAGTGCAATCGGTGACAGTATTGCTGCTGCTCCGGTGAGCGTAGCGCTGTCTCGGAGGCAGGGCAGGAACATCACTTTGAACTTCCTGAGTTGACAAGGGCTTAAATCAGAACTGTAACTTTACTTTGATGTCATTTATTGTGGCTTAATACCCCTTTCTATTTATTTTTTTACAATCATGTAGAATATATAAAGAAACTTAATCTGTTTGGGAGGTGTATGAGAATTTACTGAATAGACCTTAATGGCTCCTTTATGCAGCTATAAAACACAGAGAAGCTATATTAGCAGTTTTAGCTGGACCAGGAACGTTAAACTTTATATAAATTTATTTGTTATTGTCAGAGGTTTATTACTGCAAGTATTTACCTCTCTCATTGTTTAACTAGGTTGTGTATTTCTCAGACATCTATGCTAAAAATCTGTTGTACAAGGAATTAAAGAGAATTTAAAAACAGAGAAGAATGAGGCAAATTTGCTTTTGCTTATATAATATAAATATAGAGTAACTGTACTGGTTTTGACATAGTTACACTGCAATAAATCCTGACTAGCTGAAGGGAAAATATGGCTATGAAAGAGATACATTTTTTTCCTCCTATCTGCCACAGGCTAATCTGGAATAATACAGTTGAAGCTGATGAATTTTTTATATATTTCCATAGAAACTAAAGAAGAGTTTGCCCCTAAATTAAAGAGGGTTCTCTGTCTCACCTTTAACATATTAATATCTAATATCTTCTTGCTGTATCTTACAGATAAGCAGTCAAACAATATTTAGAGTGTGAATATAGAGTCAGGTACCTTATTTCTGTAAATCTGAATAGTTCCACTGGAATCAGGATAAACTTATTTTAGCTCTTCAGCCCATTTTCCCCCATAAATTTGAAAAGTATGTGTCACTCAGAAGTGAGAAAATTCTGAATTCTTTGAATATTGATCAAATCTTTGGTCAGCTTTAAACCATGTAGAGTCAAAGTAAGATGTTCTGCCTGAAACATAGAGTACCAAAGAGTTTAAAAAGGGTCTATTTCAATTTTATTCACTTTCAATATTATATGAATTTATGGTAGTTGTTCATTTTTACTCTCCAAGGTACTGAGTTCATAACACACTTTCATAAAATTTTTCCATATTTCTTTCTTTAAAAAGCAAAGAACAACAGTATTAAGAACAATATATAAACATACGGTATAATTTTGGTGATTTACTCCATGTATTTGTTTGTTTGATACTCTACCACTGTGGCATTGGAAGGCTGTCTGTGAATGAGGGTAGTGGATGTAATATATGTGTAGGAGGAAGAATATATATGCTCCAGAATTTGTGTGTGTTTCTGTGAAGAAAGGTCAGAATGGAAAGAATTAGGAGAGACCCCTTGTAACATCCATCTCTCTCTCTTTCAATTTCCTGCTGGATTACCTTAATTATCTCTATGTTTTCTCATGCATCTCAGTGGGAAAGATAGCGTAAGCAGTCAGCCGTAAGCCAAGGGCAGGCTGTGATGCTGCACGCTCCTCTCCGGGGTGTTCTTTTTAATACGTTGCACCTCTCTGTTTTGCAAATGAACGGTGGAGCTGGAAGGACGATGTCCTTTCAGTAAGGTCCCCCGTGGGACGCAGGGGAGCGTCCTTCTCCCCGCGGGAGGCTGCGCCTTGCTTTTCCCTGTGGCACCTCCAACTGCACGCTCTTTCCTGGCAGAGCCGTTCCTTCATCCTTGAGTTTACTGGTTTATTTACCAAGCAAGTTAAGGAGGCTGATGATGCCGGTCAGTGAGATTTCTGCGAAGACAGTGGCTCCAAAGGTGTTTTGCCACAGGACCTGAACCCCTTCGGTAGTGCAGCTTGGTGCCCTACCAGGGAAGGCAATAGAGCTACTGCTGTGATTCCTACAGAAATGATGCCTCGGGTCTGGGGAGAATAAATCTTCCTTTGGCAAGTGGTGGGGCAATAGAATTCTTACTCTTCCTTCTCTCTCCTGCTACTATAATTGTGGTTTTTTTGCTGCTGATTGCCATTTTCCATTTGCAAATAAAGGCAGAATTGTTTTTAATAATACTGCTTTGTAGAAAACTTTTTTTTTTTTTAATACATTGGAAACATTATACAACACTTAAGTCTTCATATAAAAGTTTCCTTAGTTTTTAATATAAACTTTACTGGAAATGCTTATTTTATGTCAATGTACTTATTCTTCTCCAATTTGCAATCCATTTTTTGCAATATTGCATCACCATACTGACACTTCTCAAGCACTGACATATTTATTTTCATTGTTCAACTTGATTGAACTACAAAATATTAAATGAACAGAAAAAGTTGACACTGATTGTCAGGTTAGACTTATTTCCTTTTTAATAGAATTAGGCATTAATAATGACATTTTTGTTAACAAACTACAGATAATATTTTTACTAGGAACTGTTAGTGTTTCTGTTATATTTTTAATTGCTGAGAACTAGTTATTGATGGTGAATAGTTTACTTACATAGAAAATACAATACCCAAGCCTCACAAAGCTTATATTCTAGGTGAAGTAGCTGCTTTAGAGTTAAGCATGTGTATGTTTCTTTGTAAAGTTGACCTCTAAGCATATACAATGGAGCTGGGACAACATGCATGTTACTGTTAGAAATGTTATATCAATGATTTATTTTTCATCAACTTGTTCCATCTGGCCCATCATTTTTTTTTTCTAATTCTTCCTTAATTGAATACAAGCAAGCAGTTGCTCCATTTCTCTTCATTATTTCAGTCTGACACATTTCTATAAATGGATTTTGTCTTGCAAACATAGCAATAACCTTAATTATAAAGGTGAAGAGTGAAGGAAAAAGAAATACCAGGAAAATTATTTGTATAATCTTTTCTTCAGGGATGGATCTTTATTAAATGACAACCAAGGCTATTTAAATGAGATCCTCAATCAAGGTGTTTATTAAATGCCTAGTGATAAACAAGCTTGTAAAGAGCACGGAAATGGTCACACCTTTAAAATCTGTTCCTTCTGCCATGCATCCCCAACACAGAAAAGCTCCATTAGTCATAATCACTGCTTGAATTAACTTTGTGGATTTTTATTAATTATTATGATTTTCCATTTCTTCGCAGAGAGAATGTGCTAATTTCATCAAGGTGCTTAAGGCTTATAACCAAACGCACTTGTACGCCTGTGGAACGGGGGCTTTTCATCCAGTGTGCGCCTATATTGAAGTTGGAAGCCACCCCGAGGTAAAATACCTTAAAACATATAGTTCTCTTTGTTTGTTTGTTTGTTTGTCTTTGTAACCGTTCTTAAGGTTTAGCCATGATCTCTGTCTGCCAAAGTTGCACTAAAACTTCTGCGCCTTGGGTAGCGGATCTTGGAGGATCTGCTGCTGACATGCTGCCGGGCAAATCATGCGGCACCCGCACGTTGCCCTCCCGCCTCTTGCTGGTTCTTGCTGCGGAAAGCCTGGGGTAGGTTCTGTGCTGTCTTGCCAGTGCTCGCCGTAGATAAATAGACAAATATGGTCTTCTCTGGGTGAGAACCAACGTCACTCTCTGAAAGCGCTGGGGCTGTGCTGATTTTCCTGGCTGAAGATATTGCTAGAATGTCTCCATACCCTCGTCACTCTCGTTTTAATCCTTAGTCTGTCCACAAAAGCCATTTTTTTTGTTGTAATGTTAAAGTGGGTATACAATACGAGTGAGTCCACTTTGCTTTCAGTCTGGCTTACCTGAGCATTGCTCCATGGACTGTTTCAATTTATCAGCCAGACTTCTCAATGTGTTTGCAGCAGCCATGTATTTAATTTATGGATATATTTTATTGGTGAATCCAAAATGTGGCTGCTGAAGAGCAGCTATTTCAAGGCACTTTGTGGTTTTGCAGTTTGAGTTTTCAGATTTCCGTGGAAATAAAGACATCACTGTTAAGTGAATGAGAACTCACTCAGTTATTTAAAAATCAGAATTTCTCCTTGTAAATTAACAGGCTTTTTGAGTGTTAACTGTATAGTTATAGTCTGGAAATCATTTTTCTCTATAAAAATGCCTTGATATTTGAAACATGAGTCTTCATAATGTTCTAAGCATAAGGTTTTGAAGGGATAAAGGAGCTGAAGAGTAGAAGGGTCTTTTTTTGTTGGATTTTTTTTTTTTTTTTTTTTTTTTGGTATTCTTTAATGCTTGATTCCAGAATGCATTCTTGGCAATTAGTGATTGTCTCCTGACCACACACAGTATGTCATTGCTTACTGCATTAAACAGATTCTCTGCTTCCCGAGATCCATTTGGGAATTGGTAGACATATTAATTAACTCGCGTTCTGTAAGATGTGTGTCAATCAATTCTTGGCTATCTGCCAAGTGAATCTATCTGCAGAGAGATAGCTGGTATGAGGTCATTTACTTTTACATTTGGCTGTTTTATGAGTGTACTGTAAAACTAACACACACTTTCTCAAGGATTTATAGCAAGGATGTTCAGAGACTAGAGGCCAGATCCAACCTTGGTTTAACATTTGGAGTTTTGAAAGACTTGTGTCAATGATGCATTTGTCCTTGGAGCTGCAAAAGGAATATTTATATCAGCATCCTTTTAGCAGTCCATAGCTATCAACTAATAATCTTATATATATATATATATATATATATATATATAATAAAAAAATAATCTTCACTGTCTCTCTCAAAGCAGGAGCCTGCTCCTTCTTTTCCTGTACACCAGCTAACTAGCCAGGAATTTCAAATGTCTGGAAAGGAGGGAGTGTGACTGACAGTAACTATTAAAGTTACTAAGAATGGAGGATACAATATTAACCCCTCCCTGCACACTGCGTCTGCGAGAGCCAGGTAGTTTATGCCGTCAGGTCACACAGCAGAACCGGACATGTCATGTCAGTGAGCCAGGTGGCTGCTTCTCTGTCATACACTTTTTACACCTCTTGAATGTACTAAAAAAGGTAAAAAGTATAAATGAAGGCAAATGATTGATTTTGAATTCAAAAAAAAAAAAAAAAAAATGAAGAAGTCATCTAGAACGTTTCCTGAAGATTCACTTTCCGCTACAACACTTTCAGAAAATTAGCTGACTTCTCCATGTGCTTATTCGTTTTGAAGCGGTTGTAAGAGAGAGGTAAACATAAGCTGATGAGCGGAATAGCTGGGAAATGTACCTACAGAGTAATAAGACTGCTTGTTTATGTGATCTCTAAATGTAACCCACCAGTCTGAGTACAGTGGAGAAGAGAAAATGAATATGCCTCTAATTGATGAGGCTGGGGAAGTGAAATTAAAAAGAAAATATAGCACAATTTTTATGACTGAGGAGAGCAAATAAATTACTTTGTGTGACAGTCATAAAATAATGGGAATATGAATTGTTAAATCTGTTGCATATCTCTTCTATATGAAGCAGCATATTAAAGCCCCGTTCCATATTGGAAGAAAACCATTTCTAGTGATGAAAGTAGGCAGATCGAATAGAATTTGATGAAGTACAGTAAAAGAAATAATAATAAAAAGGTAAAAGGATATGAACAGCATGCTGTGCATCTGATTAAAAGTGATCTGTGCAAGTGCATATAACCTAATATGTTGTGAATTACATCGCATTCTAAGGAGTAAAGCAGACTAATCTTCGTTTCAATCCATTCCAGATGTGTAAGTGAATAGCCACAGTATTTAAAGAGAAGAAAAATGTTCATGTTTGAACAGACTTTCTTGTAGCACATAGGCTTGAGAATGCATTTAGAGAAGACAAAGAACATGTATATGCAGAAAATATCTGAGAGGAAGCTAGTTAGGATGATCTGAGTCAGCCTACTGGAGAAACTCTATTTCCACCTTGACTGATAGGGCAAATTGGTTCCTACTCAATTGTCTATACTATGTCTATACTATATCTATACTATGCCTCTGAAGTTAGGAGAGGTGACCTAACATGCACGCCTACACCTGCTTTAGGTCTCTGCAATTAGGCAGCTCGTGGCAGTCTCTCCACTTGAAGCAATATAATACAAGAAAGCAATTACTAGATAATACAGGAAAGTAATTAGTAGTGGTCTACTCTGCTCCACTGATTTCTGAGGAAGCGGGACTGAATGTGTAGGACTATTATATTCACAGTTGCAAAATCACATAGGTCAGATCTGCGCTTAAAAGGAGCAAACCCAACTGCGGGGAGACGCAGAGGCGCATTAAACCTGCCAGAAGAACGCAGCAGGATGCAGAATGCACCTGTCCGCGCACGCCCGCG
Source organism: Rhea pennata (assembly GCF_028389875.1). Lineage (NCBI taxonomy): Eukaryota > Metazoa > Chordata > Aves > Rheiformes > Rheidae > Rhea > Rhea pennata. The sequence continues at coordinate 9,856,733 of NC_084663.1, forward strand.
CGGAGGGAGGCAGCGCTGTGCGCTTTCCCCAGTGCTCCCTTTGGGGCAGTTTGCACGAACCCAGCAGGGAACAGTCCTGCTCAGGAAGGAGCAGGATTTTCCATTTTCCTAACCCTTGCACACGTGTGGAAGTCTAGCAAATGCGCCGTAGGACCCTTTCTTTACCGCTCAGGCATTGCAAGAGCCACACAAAATAGTTTGCCAGCTCCTCAGCAGGAATACATTAGGGTTTCTTCAGCAGAGGTAAATCAATAGACACTGTCTGCAGAACTAGCCCTGCGCCTTTTATTGCCTCCTAATTCCAAATTTCTTGTCATTGTCCGACAGATTAAAACTCGTTTTTAGCTGGATGAACTTAAAAGATCTGGGATCACTTTACTTGCAGGTTATTTCTCATTCTTAATAAATAAAGAAGCTCTAAATTTAGTTTAGATTTATGACGTACATAAAACATTAAGTTATTGCATATGAAGGTATATAATGCTACCACCTGTAACATATTTACTTTTTCCGGTCTCTGTGCATTTTAAAAATCTTTGGTTCAACTCGTAAAATTTTGCTAAGTTATACCTTCCACTCTTTCTGTCCCTTCTGTACTTCACATTAGAAGAGGTCCAGAGTGCATTTGTTAAGTTCTGGACATCCTGTTTTGATACATTTATGCATCTGCCTTTTATATATATATATGCATACATATACGCACACACAATATAAATAGTGGTGAAAGAGCAGGTTTTTCCTAAAAGAATAACTTTGGAGGAACACAGTACTTGAAGGAGGAGTGCTACTGCTGGTAGAAAAAATTTGTTGTATTTCATTATCTAATATAAAATTCAGGGTAAAACACTGACTTCACTAGTAGCAGATGTGGCATAAATTGGCGTAAATTCATTGAAGACAGTGGAGCTGTGTCAGTTTACATCAGTTAAGATTCTGGCTGTAGTTTTTAAGTGAAACATTTGAGCAAATATTTTTTTTAAATTAATACTCACCTCAGGCTAATTTACTTTGCATCTAATTAATGCTACTTTTATATGCCATTTATGTGCTTGCCAAATAATAAAAAAATTAAATATGCTGTAACAAATATAAAGAAAAAAAAGATACTGTTAAAGGATGATTGTTTTGTCTGAGATATTACAATTCTAATCATAATTATAATCACAAAGAAATGTCAATAAAGGGAGATCTATTTTATAGATCTATAGCAGCCTATTTCAGTTCAGAGATGTTTAAATCCTCCAAACCAATAGCTATCTAATAGCTACTATGGTGCTCAAAAATAAGACTTAGAGAGGAAGATTTCTAGCTAGTGTACAGGCTAAGTACCCTGGGAGCAGTGCTTTCGTTTGCCTAGCTGGTTTTGCCACCATGTCTCAGAGGTTTCCAGGCCTTCACCTTGTTTTGGAGAAGGTAGGACAACGAGCTCTGCTCTCCTGGGAGACTGGGCTGCTGGGAAGCTTTGCGGTAGTCGCCGTGAGGCACAGATCTGCCCGGGAATCTCACGGGGGCAGTGGCCAAAGCTGCCAAATCGCAAAGAAGGGGGCTGAAGCCTCTGGAGGCTGCTGGATCTGCAAGCCGTCGCTTCTGGTGGTCCACGCTGCGCGGATTTCCCGCCCGTTCGGCTAGCTTGGGTGAAAACTCTGCGTAAAATCAGGCTTTTCGCACAGGTACAGTTTACCTCCGCTTCTCAGAAAGAATAAATCTTGGCGTAGCTAGACCCTTCCGAGCATTTTGGAAGCATATCATTTTATACACAGTTATATGTAGCTATGTATAATACAGACTTCTTTTTGCCAAGTCATAATTCATTGCGGCGTTGGTTGGGAAGGGGGAGTTTCCAGTGACCCGGAGGCAGCACCCGCCAGAGGAGCGGAGCAGCGGGCAGGGACGCGTGACGGCCCGTCGCCCAAAGGCGTCCTCAGTGAGCCATTAGCGCTGGTACCGTCCGACGAACGTTTCCGGATGGAAACTCGGACGCGTTGCGGGAAGCGCCACGTATTTTTAAGCAACCTCGTGCAGTAGTGAGCATTTCCTGCAGGGCTGGTGCCCGAAGGGCACCTCTTGTTACGTGGCATTTTCTTGTGAAAGAGTTGCAGAAGTAGAAGGTCGTTAAAAGGCGGTAACTTGATTCCCACTTAAAAGACTTTTTGAAAAACTCCATAAACCCTTTTGTAAACAAATATGAATCAGATTCATGGTTAAATCACATTATTTATGTCTTGAAGCTGTCTTTGAAGATACTGCAGATCTCCTTTTACTTTAGCTGTATTTTGAACAGTTTTATTTGCTAACAGAGAAGCTAAACTAGGTATCCTCAATTCTTTCAAAACTTTGTCATGTCATCTGAACCAAAAGATAATTCCAATAAAAAATTATTTCCAGCGTCAATCCTTTAAAGTAGGACTATTAGGATTTAAGTGATAATTTAGCTGTCGGAACAGTTTAAGTTACGAGGTAAACTTTCGTTAATGGAACACCGCACATGGCAGCAGTGGCTGACATCTCTCCTGCCCCTCGCTGCTGTGGAAGTCTATATAGCTGCTACAGATGTTTTAGCCACCAAGAAGTGAGATACTGAAGAGAAATTTCAAAAGAGATCTTTTTGTAAGGCAAAGTATCCTATTTTTAGCAAGATGGGAACAGATTTGTTAACACAAAGCAGAATATATACGCAACTCTTGATGTAAAACACACAGTTGAAAGCATAATCATTTAAATTTGCAGCTAGTGTTCATTTAAGAAGGGAATGTCCCTATGACAGCTGAACATCTGAGAACTAGCTGATCCATTTGGTTTTCAGTTTACTGATGTAAAGGTAGGTTTGTAAGAATACGGCTATTCCAAACCACGTAAGTGCAAAAGATCTGGCTCAATATCTTAAAATTTGGATATGGTACAAACCTCCTTTTTTGGGGGAAAGTATTTAGCAGAGGGGTCATGCTTTAATCCTTGGCAGGAAACGTGAACATCTCGGGTTTTCAGCTGTCATGCAATGCATTCAGTTCTGCCCTTGCATATTTCATAATTACACCTAGAGTAATTTGGAATCTATTTATGTCTGAAGTGACAGAAAGTCGGTAATTATGTCTGAGGTTCACTTTGAGATTTACAAGATGAACATTTACATGCAGGAAATGGAGTCGAGTTTTAAAGTGCCGCAAGTCAAAACAGTACAGTTGGCTATTTTATTTCTTCACCTTTATTCCTCAGTCTAGTGACTTAATTGGTTTAGGCAAAGGGGGAAGCACAATTCTTTAGTTAGTCCTACCGAGAAGAGCTATAAGATACGATGAGAAGCAGAACAAAGACGTGGAATTTACAACTGCAAGGGCCATTTGCTGCACAGCAGAAACCACTAATGAATCCCCCATTATTATTCAAGTCTGATCAGTTCGGCTATTCAGCAACCAACTTTTGTTTAGGACTTGATAAATATATCCAAATTGCTGTGGCAGACCTCCCAGTTTATCTTAAGAGAAAGGAAAAAAAAAATCAATTCCAGAACCATCTTACCTTATACATGTGTTTTAAGGAAAATTTAAATGAAAGTCACTGTGCAGGTGACGTTCCACTGTTCTGCAGCTTGGCTTTAATTGAAAACTTTTCAGAGATGAAAGAGAACTAGCAAGAATATGTGGTTTGTAGCAAGTGGCAGTCTTTCCATGAATCTCCTCTGGTCACCAGAGAGATGCAATGAAGCAAAATGAACCTTTGTAGGAGCAAGATCCTGCATACTCTCCTTCATTTAAACAAAAAACAAACAAACAAAAAACTATTAACAATAAAAATTTTCGGATTTTCTCAGTGCAACAAGACTCTAGTACGAAGAACAGTGTCAGATTTGAACCCCCTGCCTCCTAATGAGTGGAATCTATGCGCTAGCATGCTTTCACCGAGATGACTGAGAACCCCGTTGTTCCTGGGACGTACATTACTCTCGGCCCTGGGTTGCTGAGAAATGCCTGTTGATTACAGTGGAGAACTGTATACAGTATGCCACAGCTGAATGACTTTCATGAATAAGGAACTAAAGCCAGTCGACATATTCATTAGGTTCAAAGAAATGAGCCTCAGCACTGTGGGAAAACTTTTGTTTATGCTGCTAGAGGGGAGAAAAAGAGAGTGAGATAGAAAGAGACCTCCATGGAAGTGAATTCATGGGGTGGAGCGTGCACACACACACAGCCACGGAGCGAATTTTCACTTATATCACATGTAATACCACACTTTGGGATCCGTGCCTTAAAAGCGTATCACAGAAAGGATGACTGTCTTAGAATGTGTTCAGATAATGCGTGATTCAAGTTAAAGACATCCCCTAAGATTTGCCTCTAATTCTCCCTTGCCTCTGTGCTGAGAATACATCCAGTGTTTGCGTTTGGACATTATTTTTTCCTTCTATCAATTAAAAGATGTTAGGATGAATTATTTATTTCCAGAATATAAATATTCACATTGGCAACATATTTACCTCATCTTATCATAAGACAATACAGTTTTGCTAAATCATTACAAATTTAGGTTGTGTTTTTTAAGAGAGATGGCATTCATACGAAGATTATGATACTGTTTTCAGGGTGGGAGTATTATGTTCGTTTATGAACAGAGTCCGCAATGTTTCTAGTAGCAGAAAACTGGAGCATTCTCCTCTTGTTAGAGTAACGATTGAAAACATTAACTCAACTTCACAGTCATGCAGCATACGCAAAATTTCACCAACACATCTCCAGAAACGCAAGACAAGTATGACTGAATCCTTTGATCTCAAGACCAACATGAGGGAGGAAAAAAAATAAATAAATAAATCACCATCTTTTGGAAAACCAATTTAATAAAAAACAGCATATAGGATACAGTGACTTAACTAAGGAAATGATTTATAAATGCAATAATTTATTGATTTAGAGAAGCAAGGGGAAGAAAGCTAAAAGAAGGAGTTACCTAGCACAGATTTGGAGAGACCAGCATCAAAGCGGCGTTATTCTTAGCTAGATCCATGTCACAAAGCTCCAGTTGACAAGGGCTGACCTCCTGAAGAAGAATCACGTTTTAAGTGTGATTTCTGCAGCTGAAGGAAGTGACCGTATTGTGTTTGTAGCTTGGTACAAACATCTTGTCAAATAGGTTTTAAACAAGCTGGGTCACAAAGCAGCAGGTTTCAGCTGTAGATGATGTTCCACATACAGGCTGCGGATCTGTGAAACGTGGAGCAGCAGACAAACCAGAGCTTAGGCTGAATGCTCAGGTGTGAAGACCTAAGCAAGAGCGTGCTGATGTTAATGAACTCCGCTGGAGTTTGTCTGAAACTGTATGAGAGCTGGGGTCTTACAGAAGCACTTTTCCGGCCTGATTTCTAGATCTAGTAAGTGTATCTAACTCTGAGGCAGAAAATCTTGCCTATTTTCACGCTTTTAGGCCTCACCTAAAATTTATCCTTTCTATGTGAACTTAGCAGTATGTGGGCATGGCAGTTGCCCGTGGAGGGGCCTTGGAGGTGTGTACAGCAGTAGTGCGAGTTGTTCAGTGGAGGGAGAGGCCTGTGCTTAGCTTCTGCCCCAAACCTCCCTCCTCCCAAGGTGGGTTCTGACTGTCACAATCCCAAATTCCCAGAAAAGGAGCATTTCTGCAAGAGAAAGATGAGAGCGCTCATGGATTGAAGAGCAAACTTTTGAACATATTCAGGAAAAAAAAAAAAGTGACTTTCTGCAATGGGAGGCCTCCTTGGGGTGTTTCCAAGCTCCTTATGCATCTCTTTCTTTCGTCAACAGCTGCGTTTGGCATGACAAAACTGGCTTCTCCGTAACGATTAAATCTTATTTCACCTTTGATAAAAAGCAGAGCAACTGCAGGTGAAGCTACCATTTCCTTCAGTAAATAGCAGTATATAGGTATTTCCAGCAGTTGCCTGGCGGAACAGTAAATAATTGCTCTTCTCTTACTATCTTGACCATCCCCACTTTTATGTATAGACTCATTTTTATGTGAAAATACTTTCATAATACTTTCCAGATGCTTTCTTTCCTTCACAAGGTTTTGAAACTGAATTTCTTCACTGCCCTGTGTTATACAAAGATTGTCTTGAATTTGTTACTATCTGAATATGTTCAAATCATAAAATACCACTATTCAGTTCAGTAAGACAATGATGCTAAAGGTAGGTGCTTTGATTAATGGCTAATACTTTGCTTCTTAAGAAGGTGAGAATGGACCAAACTCTGTAAAATAATGGCTGTGAATTAATCCCCTATACACCATACCTAAGCAGAAGATAGCTGCAGGAGGAATGGTCTATACAAACAAGAGCAGATATAGTTTAACCATTGTATCATTTTCTATCTTTACTAAATATCTTTGCAAAGAGTAAAGAAAGTGCTTTTTAGCAGTGTAGAAGTTTTCATCTTTTCACATCACGTGTTTTACTGGCACAAGATGACACCGGTAGATTAAAAGTCAGGTATTTCAAGATCTTAAAAGTCTGACAGGAAAGAAAATTCTTTTGCTCTTCTTTAAACAATACTTTTCTGTGAATATGAAACCTAGTTTGGCAGAGTGCATTTGATTGCTGCAATAACCATCAGCAGGAAGAGAATCCAGGCTTAGGGGTGGGTCAGGGCTTAGACAGACAGTGTGTTTTATACAAGGAAAGAACATGGGACTGTGCGTGAAATTATCTAAAAATAATAGACATGCAAGCAGTGCATAGACATAAATAATTATCTTCCTTTACACTAGTCTGTCTTTTTTTTGCCATGAGGAGTTAATCAATTTACTGCTGAGAGACTGTGGGAGGTGAGGAATAGTACGGAAACAGGCAGAGCTTTAAGTATTTGTACTAGTCCCATTTTACCTTGCACAGGGCTATTTGAATCACCTATATACTTTGTCAGCAGTGCACTCCAACTCTGTAAAACATGGGATTTTGAAGCAGGCTGAAATGGTATTACTTGTGTGATGCTGGAAATTAGGCTAAGTGATCTCAGCAACTCTTTCTGTCCTAAAAATCTAATAATAAAAAAACTTGAAGTCAGGGGAAAAAAATCATTTACGCTTCCATTCATTTTAAGTTCTTACATAGTGTGTAACATTCCTGCGTGTGGCACTCAGTAAGTCTGCTTGGAAATGTGTTGGCTCCTTTTGGAGTTCTTGAGCATAAACGGAGCAGAACTGCTGCCTGTTCGCTCGCATACTAGTCCTGCGAGGGAAATGCGCTTGTGTGCGCCCGTCCGTTCCTTCCTTCGCCTCTCCCTCCTTTTTATAAGACAAATAACTTAGTGGCTGTGACCTGACTCAGGTGAAATACATGCCTCTGTGGACTTTGAGTAAATTAGTTATTTCCTAAGTAACTTATTTAATTGGGAAAGGTAAGTAACTTTCCACTGCTAATTGTCAATTCAAGGAAAGACAAGCTACTATTCATTTTTTTTTCCTTTCTGTTTCAGCTTCTGTATTATTTGCCACATATCATTCACATATAGTTATTTTCATTTATTCTCATGAGGGAAAGCTTTTTTCTGTCTTTTTTTTTCTAAGAAATTTCTTTTTCTTTAGCTCAGTTATCAAAAAAAGAATATAAATACCATACTAGATGAAAAGCCAATCCCCACTGGAAAACTTAAATAAAAAGAGGTATTGAACAAAATAAATAAATATATCATGATGAATTCATGCCTATTAGAATTGGCAGTGACTTGCTATGTCATTTAATCTGTTCTAATTTGTATACATCTGCAGTCAACGATCTACAAGTCTGGACTATCTTCTCACCTGTAGTGATATAAATCACAATTAGCGATTCTTGCAGTGCAGAATTAATTTGCATTTTAATTCTTTCTTTTTCAAATATTGCATGACTAATCATAATTATAAACATTCTCCAGCCCTAAGCAACTCTCTTTCTATTTAATATATGCATCAAACAGTCCCAGAAGAACTGTTATATAACTTTCCTCTTGTATAATTACATATATTTCAGTTGAGAAATGCCACTTATTTTGTAAAAATCTATAGATTCATCTGAGTTGTAACACGGTCACACTAGGGAAGATGTGTTAATAAATGTTCACAAGTACCTAATCAGATGAGAACACAATACTCTCCATTAATGAAATATGATCCATAATGAATCTTGCATGGGAGTGCTAATAACTACCTTAGGTTAAAGTGCTCAGATGTCACAGTCTAACAATATCTGTCTTAGATGTGTATCATTACAGTAAAGTAATTAAAGGTTACTTAGCTGTTAAATGGTTACCTTGGAGGAATCCTTCAGTAAAATGGCTTCAAACATGCCTCCGCAATGTCATGAGTTAAAGAAATTAAATATTAGCCTTGTAGTAATCTATTTTACGTGCAGAGTATATGGCATATAAATATATATGTGAGGGGTGGCAGAAAGCTAAGGAGTTGGGGATATGCATGGTTGTTTTCATGTGTAAAACAATACTAATTGCTTTTGTGTGCAAAATATGCTTGTGCTACTAGCTTAAAAAAGAACGGTGACAAAATTGTTGAAGAGAAAGAGAGTATCAGAATTATCAGGGTCCAGTTCCACGTGCTCCTTGAGTGCAAGGCTCAAGTAACACAGCTCCATATGAGATGAACGTAAAAATTCGCTGGATGCTTTTCACACCTCTGTCCTACCTGGCATTAAAAGCCTGGTAGCCTGGTCATGATTTTGCTAACAGCTCTGTATGACTCATCTCATCAGAAAGATACTTTCAGGGATTACTAGCTGTGTTGTCCTCTTCTGAACTAAGTATAAACCATACCGGAAAAGTTAAGTAATTGGCTTGGTCTGGGTATAAACATTTCTCAGCACCCTTTTAAGTGAGAATGTGACGTGTACCGCCACTGACCAAGCAGAGCACTGCAACAGTGAGAGCAACATATTTTTTCTTCAGAATTTCTGCACTGGATTGAAAGCTGATTTCATCGGTTTTGACTTCAGAACTTGTCTCCTAGCGTCGTGCAAACCAACGGTGACATACACAGTATATTTCACTTTTCTCTTTGTTTAAATAGAAACTATCCAGTAGATAAATAGATTATTCATCTGAACCCTTTTCATATATACCTTAAAAGACGTAAAGTTCAGATCTCTGTGTCCTCCTGAGACACTGGCTCTGCTCCAGGCAATGAGATTATTCACATACCTAAAGTTTCACCCTTATTTAAATGTTTTGCCTGATCATGTCTTTTGACAAACCAGAAAGGGGAGGAAAAAAAAAATCTTATGCTGCAAAGATGTTCTGCACACAATGAGGCTAGGAGAACATTGGCAGGAGGAAAGATGAGGAATTCTTGATAGGAATCTGTCTTTTTCATGCCATGATGCATGCTTTTGTGCCAGTGACGTAATTGTCAGTGGTGGCACCATCTTATCTGTGATATGCAAAGCTGCTGCACGTTTCACTTGAGGAAGACACGAAGTCACAGCTTCGTCTCCAGGCTTCTGCTGAGGCTCACTGCTTCAACCGTAATTGGTTTTACTGTCTGCAATTCAGATTTCCTGACAGATGAAGCTTCGGACGTTGTTCTGAAAAAACAGAACATTTTCTTAGACCTGTAATTCTACGTCCCTGGGTCAAAAAAGCTCCAGATGAAATAAAACAGCAGTGACAGAACTATCTGCCCACTAAGCAATCTTTGGACGCCCTTTAAAGACCTTCTGCACACATAAGGTCCGACATTGCCACATTTCAACTTGCCTGGAACAGAACACAAACTGTTAAATGTGAATTCAATATTTTATACTCCAAGCCTCCAAAAGGTATAAAGTAATAATATATGAGTGTAAAAAGGGAGTTTTTACACTTTTTAAAGTGTATTTCCAGCTTTATGTTGCTGCAGCTTCTCAAATAATTAGACTTTTGCTTCTTAGGTACAGTAAAATGCAGATTTTTCCAGCCTGATATTGTAACCTGTAAAACCTGTGAACTACTTTAGGGGGGAGATTACAAAAGACATCCTGATAGAGGAAGATTCTCTTCCTGTGAGGTTTTTTTCCTTTTTTTAGCCATAAGGTATGATTTTCTTTTTCTTTTTTTCCTTTTTTCTTTGTTTTTAATTAGGAGCCCATACGTGTGTAAACAGAAAAACAAATGGCATTGATTACTTTTTCAAAGCAGCAGCTCCCTGATCATTTCATGCTATATCTCCACATTGTTTGCAATATGGAGCAAACCGTAAACCTGACAGTGTTTTACCATTTGTATAAATCAAAATTATTCTCTGTAGCTAACACTTATTTGCAAGCTTGCAAAGGTATCATAGGGAGTGTAACTAACTGCAACTACAATACAAACCATGTGTCAATGAAAAACTGCAAATAACACGGTTGGTTTTTTTTTTCCCCTTGACTTGCTCCGAGTTTCGTTTTCTTTTTGGCTAAGCATCAGTGGTCATGAAGGTGATAGATCAACAGTAGTCGTGGTGGCACATTCAGTTTAATAGTAGGTGGTTGAGATGCTTAACTTCACTTACTTTTTTGAATAATGCCTTATTTTATTCTGTTATTCTCCTCTGCGCTGCTCTGCTCTCCTTCTCCTTTCCTTCTCCTCTCCTTCTCCTCTTTTCCTTAAGTAAACAAAGTATCAGTCTTCATCAGACTACTGTTTCCATACTTGGATCTATTCCTGCAGTACCTACAGGAGAACAAATCCCTTGAAGTCAGTAGCAGTTTAATCTGGATAATGAATTCCGGTCCCTAACCAAAAAGCATTGAAACTTATACCGAATTTAGGAAATGGAAAGAAAGAGCATCATTTAACATGGAAAAAGGCTGCAAAGAACCTTCAAATGGGTGTAATATAATAATAAATGATGTAGACACAAGTACAGGATTTATGTATGCTCTAGAAGACTGATGAGGGTAAATAAAACGGTAGGGGAGAAAGCTGACCTTGTTTAACTGCAGTCGAAGGGAGCCCGAAGGGGAAGTCTGGGCAAGGCAGTGGGAGTTTTGAGCGTGGACGCCCGCTCTGCCGGTCTGAAACCCTGTCCGCAAGCAAACTCGCGAGTGCCTAGCTAAGGTGGCGCGAATCCCTGCGCAGCCGCCCGCAGTTCGGCGGAGCTGTTATTGCGGGCCTGCTTTCTGTTGCTTGAAAGTAGCCGCAAATAGGCTGCTCAGACCCGCGTCTCTGAGTTTTGGGCTTTTATGGCTTTGTGCCCGCCTGTCTCGATCCAGCCTTTGAAGAGCCGCGGCCCGTCGTAAAAAGGATCACCTTGAAGGGAGATAGTAAGAATATAGTATAAAAAATGGTTAATACAGATATGCTAAATCTCTCCGTACAAAGATTATAGCATAATAAATTTGTTAACTCAAGGTATTTTCCTGACATTATAAAAACAGTGACATATCAGAAGCACAAAATAAAAGTCTTAAAGTGCAGGCTAAAAGAAAATAAAGGAAAAAGTCTGGGTTTTTTTGGAGAAGGATGATACAGAATCCCTTGAAAAGTATGATTTATTTTAGCTGACATTGCAAAAACTAGTTTAGATAACATTTAATGACTTAGATGTTATTTTTACAATCAGTATATTTCATGGGGTATTAAAGACAATAAATAAAAAGATACTTTAAAATAATAACAAAAGACAGAAAGGCTGGAGATTTCAGTTCCTTATAAAATGGATGACATCTTAGTCATATGAAGCACTAACTTACTCTCATGAGCCACATTAGTCGTCTGAGTAAGAGGAATCAAAGCCTTATCCAAAATGATTCATTTACTGGGAGGAAAAAAAAAGATAGGTTAAGTAGTATAGTCAGAAGTAATTCTAGACTTAACTCTTTAAAAAAAAAAAAAAAAGAGCAGATAAAGGTGATCTCCTTTAGGACTAATTAAAATCTAAATTACTGCAAGAGTCAAACTGGAACAAAATGGATTGCATCTTTTTCATTGGTGGTTCTCCATTCTGAATGACTTTTAATTTTGATATAATTAATATACTCTCAAGTTTAGTGCAGAACCATCTGAGATTTCAGTATAAGTAATAGATATTTGTTTGTTATGTAAGTTTACTTAGCAGTACATTCTACTAGAAAAATATTTCTTTCAGTAATCACATACTATAAATGGATAGTTCAAACTCTCCTACCATTTTTTTTCTCTTATTGCTTCCTTGATAATATCGAGAAATTTGGCATTTCTTCTTCTAAATCTCTTCCAGGGTGACCAGATTGAAGTGGAATTCAAAGAGAGTGAGGAAGTCTTAGAGAAACTGCGATAAAATTTAAGCAAGATTAATTTTTAAAAAGTAGTGTTGTAGTAAAGACCAATATGTCAAGAAGGGCGGTAAGGGCTGGATATGATAGTTAGACCTTGCTGAAAGCAAAAGGATTTTAAATATATGAGTCATGAGATGAGGAGAGCTAAAAGATAAGCGTAAATAACTGCTAGTATCTTTACAGAGATGAAGGGATGAATGTTAAATTTGGTTTCAGTGTTAAGTAAATGTTCAAATAACTTTCATTACAATGAGACTGTGATGTTCTTTCAAGGAGCTTCAGGGAGACAAGGAGAAAGAATATGCCAGCCCCACATTTGTTTTTAAAGTTGTTTTGAATGCCAAATCTCCCGTGTCTCCACTGTGGTCACTGTTCACTGACCTCTGTGGAGACGCAGGGACGTGGAGGCTTTATGTGCCGGTCCATCAAACTAGTATAGCCATTAATTGTATATCTGTTTAAGTGCCTTCTAAAGTGCTTGTATGAAGAGAAGTCTCAAATCCCCATTCAGAAGGAATTTAAGCAAATGATTTAATTATTTTCAGGGAGAATACTCGTGTATATAAAGCAACTAAGCCAAAGACCAAATCTGAAGGCTTTCTCTCCAGTGAGTTGCGTTAGATGCGTCAAAAAGACAAACTCGTTTTTCAGCCACAGCTCTATGTAGGCAGCGTCATCGGCAGGACGCACTGAAGGGGAAGATCTCGTGTTATTTGTAATGCCAAGGAACTGCGGGGTCATGAAACGGAGAAAAAATGGCAATAGCAAAGTATTGAAGGGATCGGAGATTCAGTCTTTTGTTCTTTCCTGGTATTATCTAATCTACATTAGTTCGTCACAGCCTAATTTCAGAGGGTGGAAGTTATTTTACTGATCTAAAGCACCTGAAACACATTCAACTAGTATAGTTACCTATCCTTATACCTTGTCAATAGAAAAAAATAGGCATCTTCAGAAATAGCGATTATATTTGTCACCTATCTTAGTATTTGGGATGCTCATGACCTTGAGGAGGGGGTGAAAAGAAGAATAAAAATATAATGATAAAATGAGGCAAGAACTCAGGAACAATGAATTTCAGAAAAGTTCCTGGATATTGGTTTACTTTTCTCTGAACTAGAAAGAATAAAAATAAACAAATTGAATACAAGAAGAGAACTCAGGAAGCAGTGTGAAATTTCAGATACAACTTAATTGTGCAAGAGTTGAGGCAAATTATTATCCATCTAGAAATGATCCACACCAGTTTGCAGAAAAAGACATCCCTAGGCACTGCTGTCAAACATACATAGATACTAGTGCTCAGACTCGCATACCTGAACTGTAACTGTGCACCAAAATATATCTTTAAGAATTATTTGGTGTTCTTCCTCAGATATTGTCATCTACGACAGTAGACCTCATGCACATGCTGAAAATTATTTCTATATATGGATTTGTATATAACTGGCTAACAACTGATGTGATGTTAAGGCAGAGGTGGTGGAAGGATAGGAGCACAGCAGAAATAAAGAAGCATTGGGATACTGAAAGGCAGCATAAGTCTGCTTTACATCGTACTATTTTCACTTCAGTTTTGGAACTTACCTCATCATGGTGCAATTTGTAATTAAAGGAGTTATAACTTCTTAAATTAGTTAAAAAGATTAACAGTGCAGGAGTTAAGACCCATGACCTGTGAAATGACTAGAAATGAAAGACACTTAAGATAGAAAGTGGCTTCTGAATACCAAAAGACAAAATCCAGACAGCAGGAAAATAAGACTAAACCACTCTATCTGAAGCCATTTTACAAAAAGAAGAGGAAATATATGACATATGGTATCAAGTAAAGCACTTGAAGTGGAGTCTAAAAATGTTTAGAAAGACAGCTGTAAATTTGCATGATTAGAACGGGAAATGAAGGATATTGTGATATATCAAGGAAGCAAGGAAGAGTTATGAAACCCAAAGCTGGCTTTCTGGATATTTGTTTGCTTTTCTTATCAGCTGATTTCTAATGTTTTTATTCAATTTATCTTCAAATGCAACCTCCATCTCTATCTTCCGTTCTGTTTCTCTCAGTGACATCAGTGTTGGCTATTAGCACAAAAACTGGGCGGATCTTTGAGCTTTGAAACAAAATCAAAGAACAATTTAGGGAAAGAGATAATTATGTATCAGCTCTTCTTCCCTCCAGTATGTTTAAACAGATTAGATTATTTTAATAAGTGTTGGATGTGATGGGAAAATTTTAGAAAAATATTATTCTGTGAGTCTCCACTGATTGTATTTGAATCATAAAAGCCAGTACTAAAATCCTTACCCTTCTCTATCAAATTATGTAATATGCATTTTCTGATCTATATTCTACATAGGGACCCACTCATCTTTATTCTAAGCGAAATGAGTTATTTCTTCTTAGTTTTGCCTGTGGATTGTTTAGCTATTCAGTGTTAAGTGGTTTTAGAGGATTGTATATCACAGATAGTGGAAATTCCTGAGAGAGAGGGGTTTTTTTGTTTGTTTCTGTTGCTTATTCTTGTAATCCAAGGGGATAAAAAATAAGTGGATGTTTGCATGTGACAATTCCTCTGTATTTTGGAACTCAGCTGAGATACTCCTGGGGAAACGAAAGGCTAACGGGGCACCGACTGGTGCACTTTCCACACCACGAGTGGTCCCTAGCGGTTTGTCTGGCACGCTGTGGGCAGCGTGGCGTGGGCTGAGAAAGCCAAGCTGTCACCAGCTCTACTAGGATTTGAGACAAGGCAAAATACCTCATGGCACTCGGGAGCGAGAACGTCAGCTTTTCGCTTTGGCATGGATTTCCTGGGTAAATTGCCTGATTTCCCTCTGCCTCATTTCATAAGAACAGTCAAATCTGTCCCCCGAAAAAAGAGCCCATTTAGCCCGGGTCGTGGTTCTCACAGGGCCGAGACTGGGTGCCGGGGAGAGAACAAGGCAAGCGTGCAGCAATGCCGGGAAATACAGTTTCCCAGCCTCAAGCACTTGTTGTTCAGGGATTTCCTGAACCAGGGGAGGAATCTCTATGTTTAATACTTTTTGATGAGTTAGTACTGGCATTTCTTGAGCTCATATATCTTTACGTAACCTCGACATCCCATGTCCCACAAATCGTAACATGTAAGAAATAGGGCTTTTGTTCATTCGTTTTAAACCTTCCACTAGCTAGTTGCATTTGATGTTCCTGGTTTGTTTTAGAAAATTGAGAACAGTTATCTCTTCTTCATGCCTTTTCCAGTTTGCTGTATGCTTTTTAAGTTAGAGGACTGTAGCTTCATGCAGTATTAAAAATGCGGGCATGCCATGGCTTTATACAGCGACAGAATGATGCTGTAGGCTTTGTTCTTCATCGCCTTCTTTAAAACTCCTGAAAATCAATTTGCCTTTTCTGACTGCTACTGGGCATTGATGTCTTTCATAGAAAAGCTATTGTACCTTTAAAATCTTGTTCTTGATCTATAAAATGAAATGCTGTAGTATTGTTTGCAGAATTGCTCTCTGTGTAGAAGGAAATAGTGAACACAACTTTATACAAAGTTACCACAAAGTGAATATACTGAAAAAGTAAAGATAAATTACTTTAGTTTATTCTAGCTGCCTTGAGTCAGTAATCTGAGTTTTTTTCTCTCTACACTGCTAAATAAAATGTTTTCAGACAGAAATGTGGTTTTAAAATTCCTATTTCTTTAATCTATACAAAAGTGATGTTTCTTTGTGGCCCTTTCACTGGAAATATGGCCACTGAAATATGAGAAGCAACTACCATAGACTAGCTGGGCTTTGGAGCAGATGCTTAGTCATTGCTGTGAGAATAAAATGCCAATCCTGCAATTTGACTTCCCTGCTACCACTAACACCTCCTGAAACGGAAAGACAGCTGGGCTATTATATTTCAGATTCCATTTGTAAGTGTTAATTTTAATGCCTGCATTAAAAAAAAAAAAAAAAAAAAAAAAAAAGAAAGAAAGAAAGAAAGAAAGGAGAGAAAGAAAAAAAGAAAAAAAGCAAGATATTTTTAGTTTTCACAATTTCTCTGTCTTGTGCACCTCTAAACCTGCAGTACAGGACTGGCAGACCTTGCTAGCGCTTGCAAGATTTTGCACAAGGAAATTTCAGCATCTTTGCAGAAGTTGTGTCACTACCAGGTCACACTTACCAAGTTCTTTCCTCTTGGAAGAAGAGGCTTATGCTACAACAGGAACCAATTAGAGTCAACAGTGTTTCAAAAACTTGTCTCCTATTTCTCATTGGTCTGATATCAGTGTTCACATCTTAGGAAAACAAAGCTCCAGCTATAAAGAAAAGATAACGTCAGCAGAGTTCAGAAGGTGCCTCGAACAGCACAACCGCCTTCTCCTGCTGAAATGTTTACGTCCAAGGTGATAGAAAGCTGAGCAGCATTATCTTGCAGATGGTCGTAGCAGATTTTATTAAATAAAGGCATGTGTTTTTTTTCCCTACCAGTTAGGATCAGATTTTCTGGATCCAGGACGAGCTTACAGGAAGCAAGCATTCCGGATGTAAAACTAAAAAAAAAAAGATGCTTTAGAAACAACCCGGTGCCTTAAAGATTGCGTTTATATTGTGTATATGCAGATGAAAAGTGGATTCTTCTGCTATTTGTCCTGCTTGATCATCTCCAAAGCAGAATTCTTCTTTTAGTTAAATTTCTTTCACTAGGGTTGCACAAGTGTTGCTGAGGATGTAGCTTGTTGTCTAAGTATGCTCTGGTTTATGGGTAACAGATTTAAAGGACAATTTAGCACGGCAGGTGAGATAAGTAATTTCAGGTCTTACTATTTTTATTTGTGAATGTGTGTGTAATTATATGTTTGAAGGATCAACAGCTAAGTGAGATTAAACATTTATCTGCATAAATGCAAATTAAGTTTGCATTTTTTTCAGTCAGATATTAGAAAACAAGCAATCAGTATGGCATAGGAATACACGTGCTCTTTCTTCTCGGTGTTTATTGCCGTTACTTCAACGATGACAAAAAGCAGAAGGGTGATGGTATGGATGCAAGTTTAGGAGTCATGTATTTATCAGTTCAAGCCTTTTTAAATTGATGGTGATGGAAAACAACTGGTTTAATTCACAGTCATTTGGAAGGATCTGCTGTGACCCCCACTTAACACGTAAACATGGCAAGGGGTATGAGAAAGATTTCTCTGCCGGTCACTGAACTTGAGGGGAATCTTCCTTGGCTTCACAATGAAGCTCTAAAAGACATGGCAAGACCTGAGAAGATTTGGGTGAAGGGAAAGGTGCCCGGGACCGTAGCGCCCTGGGGATGGCACTGGCCCGCGTTCGCAGTCTGCAGGGTTTGTCCTTGACGCTGAGTCCTGCCTCACCCCAGCCTGGGGTCACCAAGCCAGGTGAGGAAACCTGAAGGAACCCAAGTGGCATCTTTCCTTAGCAGAAGAGTGCCGTAAAGCGAATCATTTTGATTCCATTAAAAAGGGACTACAGAAAGTTATTCCAGAAATGAGTAGGGTTTGAAGGAGAGCTGCTCTTCCTGCAAGCGGGTGCTGTGTGTGTTAGTTTGTTTAAATCAACCGAGTCGGTCTGTACACTGTGATCTCACCGGGTGAAGCGGCCAGGAGTTCGAGCCAAAGTTTTACGGGAAGGAAGCATTTCCCCTTCAAAACTATGAATATTGGTAACTGAGTTATTTGGCTCGACGCTGACTGACCCACCGATACTGTGCATTTCTATTTATGGGTGCACATATGTAGAAATATGAGCTAAAGTATTACTTACTTTTGCCAGTTTCACTGATTCTTTCCCATTCTGGGGACTCCTGGGTGCTAGAAAAGCAGGCAAGATACTGAATAAAAAAATGATTTGTAACACTTTTTTTTCCAGTCATCCTGAATCAAAAACACTTAAATGCATCTGTTTCTATGTCAGCAAAATTTTTGTTGCACTGGGAAAAGAATATCAAACATTCTTGACTTTTTTAATATAAAAAAGCAACCTGTATGAGAATGCATCATTCTTAAACACAGTGCCATGAATAATAATTGAAACTTGTCACAAAGAGAGGTTATAATTATATCTGCTGTTACTTATGTCTCCATGTGCACAATAGAAGTTAGCTTTTCGGAGGTATTGTTCTCTAATGATATACCGGTTATTAGTGTGTTGAGGATATTATTTTTTGCTAACGAAATAAAATAAAATGAGGCTGCAGAAGGGCTGGGTGGTGTCACCCTGATAGTAAGTGGAGGGAGCAAAGACTGAAGATGAGTCACAGAGATTTTAAACTTAAGCTCATTCAAGTAAAAAACAAAATTGCATGAAGGGTCAGAATTTTGTATTCCAGACCTTGTATACGGTTTTATAGATCTAACTGCTTCTCAAACATTGCCACTCAAACATTGTCACTTCTCTGAACAAAAGGTTGCAGATAGATTGCAATATCTTAAAATAAAGCAAAGGTTAATAGTTGTTACAATACCTTGTTACAATAGGGAGGAGTTCTCTGTTGCTTCCTAGCACAGATTCTCTGGAAATACACTCAGTGGGACTTAGTTTAGGAGAAAAAAAAATAAAACATTTTTGTGGACTTGATCCTCATTCTATCACTCATTTAGAGTCTGTTTATTGGAAACCTTTACTTGGGTTCATAGTAAGTAGATAATTCCTTCCTTCAACCCAGCCCTGAGGAACTAAAGACAGTTTAAACAGCAATGCAGACATTTGACTGAATTTTCAGAAGTGACTAATAGTCTTAAGCACCAGAATTTTAAATTGCCTGTTTCACCATGCTTAAGAAGGACTTGACTTTTTTAAGCATTAGGTATTCTGCAAAAATCAGAGCCCTTGAGCAAGTCTTAAATTGGGTGCCCAAATCGGAAGCATGCAAAATCACTTGGGAAATTAGAAAATCTTGGCCATATGCTTATATGTTAACTCCACTCAACAAAGTCCTTTCTGTATGTTGCTTCTCCAATTTGCAGTCATTTTCGTGTTGTAAATAAGATACCCTTGACAAAACCCGACTTAGACATGAAAGTTCCCCAGGAAAACTGGAGAACCTTTCTCTTGTTAAGCAGAACCCTAATTACAGAAGCAATTTTGCAAACAATCCCCTGGAGGAAGCATTTTGTTTCTCATCAGGAAGGCTCTTGAATAAAATAGCACCTTTGCTAACTTCATTTATTTACAACAGGACACAAGACTGAGACTGAGTTAGATTTATTGCCATTACATCACTGATGTTCAGTAATTCATAAAACATTGGGTCTAGGAGTTAGCACTGCTGTTATTTCCTCTGATGCCTGACCTCACCACAGTCTAATAACATACAGGAAATCCAGAAGACAAAGGGGGAAAGCAGTGGTCTTGAATGCTAAAAATAACCATAGAAAACCAGTACAATTGTGCAATAGAATATGGCCCGATAATTTATTTAACATAATAGTAGAATCTGCTAAAGCAATTAGAATCTGTTCCAAATGTTTTTAATGGAAAATATGTTGGGGGTAAGAATAGGAACACTTAAAGAATTGAGCCTTTTGGGTTATGTAGTTCAGTTACGTGTACTGGTTTTAGGTTTGTGTATCTTATTGCTTACATATGCAGGCCACTTAATAACCTGACGGGAACAGACAGTCATTGTATGGTGGTTTTATTTCCAGAGGTCATCCCATATGAGCCAGACGGTGAGCCCAGGTGACGTATTGCACTTGACAACCCAGAAAGTTGCAATACAAAGACATTTGAATTCCCTGAGTCCTTTGAGAATTGTTCAATATCCTTGATGGTATCTAGTATCTGGTATGCTATCGGGATGGCATTTTTGGTGTCTTTACTAATCAGTCAAGGTTAACATGTCATTCATGTTAACTTGTTTCTTTTTCTTTTCTTTTTTTCCCCTAATCATTCATATTTGCTGGAAGTTCTTTTATTTATTTTTTTCCTAAGAGGATAAATACTATAATGATACTATAAGGAAAATCCTTGGTATTTTTAAAATCTCTTCATTTCTTCCTGTTTTGTGAAATTACGATAAAATTTTACCTGAAATATTAATTTAGGCAGTACTTTAGAAGTGATGCAACGGGATATAATTTTGTGCACCAAATCTAGCACACGTCTTAGAAGAAAAAGAATTTTTAAATGATGCTCAGATAAGTCTGTTCTCTAGAGCTTATGAAAAATTGCAAAACCAAGTTCACAAACATATATTTCTCTTTGTAACAGCTGTTTGGTTTGACTGTGCCTGCCCTCTTTCTATTTACATATCTTGCACAGCTATTTGAAAGAAGCCATTCTTCATATAAATACCAATATTAGTATGCAAACTAGTATGTTCAGGTGTGAACTAGTCTTCACTATTTGATGCTGGCACTTTGTTTGTCTTCCAGTCAGAAGCAGAAGGATTTGCAAATCATAAACTACAAATAATGAGTAGATTAAAGCAGCTGTTCCTAAATAGCTTATTTGCAATGGTTTCCCTTTCATTAAATTAATTGAATTATAATTATTTTGATAGGTAGATAGATATATATAAAAAAATATCTTTTGCAAAGGTTTATGGCAATTTAAAACATATTAACTCAGTTAATCTCAGAACAAATCAGATAAATATTAGACTTTGGATATTTGACTGAAACTGAGCATTGAGAGGATAAGTTCTCCAAATTCAGTTGTTTTCTACAGAGATAGATTTTCAAAACCTTTCTGCTTATGAGGGTTGTCTGCTGCATTTTAAGACATCTTTTGAATATTATTAGCCAGGAAAAGTTTCCGATGTAAGAGATATAACATGACGAAAAGAGGAATAGAAATCAGGATCTCTATTCTGTTTTCACCGAAGTCCAGAACCAAGGAAGCATGGAACCGGTGGTCACCTCCACAGCTCATTTAGTCCGTTGTTCAATATCAACATAAAGATTTTTCAGATATCAAAATTACAGTGAGTATTTACAGGCAGGGTTTCTCAGGGGAAAGCGTGTTTCCTGGGCCTGAAAAGGAGGGTACAGACTAATCCAGGAAATGTTAAAGACAGGTCTTGCAATGATAATGAAGCGAGCAAGCTGCCTGAAGGCAAGCGTCGAGAGATAGATGGCAGATCTCCTCTGGAGCTCCTGATCGGACAATTTTGCCAGTAAATGCCAGCAAAGTTCCTTCTGCCTCCTCTCTAGCCCAGCATAGCAGCCCAAGGGAGTCCGGTCCCAGGTCCTACAGAAGCTGGAGACTCCTCCTTCTTGGAAACAGTTTTTTACTAAGGATTTGTCACTTACAATGATTCCCGTAAGCTGTTAAAACTCTGATAGCTCAGCTCTGTTAATCCCAGGTTGGAAAACAGAACTAGAATGATATTCCAAAAAACTAGAATGATATTCCAAAAAACAGTATCCTCCAAATGTGAACAAGTAAAAACCCCATGCCACATGGAGTTTGAACGTTAAAAGTCAGAAGCCCACTGTTTGTATTTTTTATATAAATATATATATATAAACACATGCACACACATACTCTCTCTCTCTATATATATATATATGCAGTATATATTTATATACTCTCTCTCTCTCTCTCTGTATATATATATATATATATATAAATTCAATAATTTAAAACAGTTGTTTTATAGCTTCAATCACTTTTCACCTATTTCCCCAATGGTTGCCACTTGCCTCAACACTGACATTTGTTTTAATATTTGTTGGGGTTTTTTTGCTTAATTTCTCACATTATATTTATTTGCACGTACACTTAAAAAAAAAAAAAAAAAAAAAGTGTTCCGCTGGGACAATTTTAATAAAAGTTTCTTATTAAAAGTTCCATAACAGCACGATTCTCAACCCTGAAACCAAAGTCCTCATATTTAACAGTTTTCATGACTCAATAGATTAAGTGTGAAATAGGAAATATAATAACAATAAGAACATAGCCATATCCCATATAGTTGTTCCACTTAAAATTCTTCTTGAAAAGTAACACAATTTGTAAATAAATCATTCTTCATAGAGTGAAATGTGCTTAAAAGATTCTGTGGAAAATCCTTGATATAGTCATAAACTGTGTGCATGGAAAGTTGTACAAGGCAAGAGGAGTATCAGATTGAAATTATTTTATTGGGGGTGAGGGGATCAGTGAAAACACCAGCTTCTGTTCTAAAAGAAAGATGTCTCTGATCAGCAGCCTCAGCAGCAATTGAACTCTGGTTCAGTTCAGAAGGACTATCCTGTTAGCTCAGACCTAAGTTACTATGGTCTCAGTTCACCGAGACACCTAAAACTTCCTCAATAATCGGCGAAGGGAGATCTTGTCCTTGGGAACTTCAGTTCCCCATTAGTCCAACTTGTCATTCAGAGGAGCCCATTGCTTTCTGGTGACTGTGTAGGGGGGGGAAATTTAGCCACCTCAGTTGATGCCTCTCTTTAGTGGGGATAAATCCAGACCTTAACATCGTTGAAGGTTTGCCTCTCAGTTGGAAGTGGGGACTTTTTGCTTTTGTTCCCACCAGTGCTGTGTAATACACAGAACACGATACATCGGTGCCAGCAACTTCTGGCTCAGTTAAGAAACATTGCCATCTGCCTCAAAATCTTCCAAAAGGATCCTCCTTCCAATTGCATTGTCATACTGCAAT
The DNA here is from genome assembly GCF_028389875.1 of Rhea pennata. Classification (NCBI taxonomy): domain Eukaryota; kingdom Metazoa; phylum Chordata; class Aves; order Rheiformes; family Rheidae; genus Rhea; species Rhea pennata. Next base: position 9,879,577 of record NC_084663.1, read on the forward strand.
CACTGGTTTTTTTTTCCCGCTTGCTTTTTCCCATGCAATCTATTTGTCTTATAATATGCTTCACAATAGTAGAATAGACTCTGTGAGAACTGCAAGAAAATGTGAACATCAATAGCGTTCACAGCTGTGGCCAACTCTACCTTCTATTTATTAAACAAAAGACATGCTAGTTCCTAAAGCTCCTGGCATCCTGGATGTTTCTGGACCGTCCCACTTTACCGTTCATCAGCTTGTCCTGATGATGGACTAGCCCCTGGAAGGCACCCTGGAGATGTGCTGCTTTCTATTTATGGTCTGGGGGTTACAAAGAGTAAGGATATAACTTCCATCAGCTGCACTAACGCAGCTGGGGAGCATCATTTCTGTCAAGCTGTATGAAGTCTTCCGTGCCTTATAATCTAAACCAGTAATACCTTCTTAGTAGCTGTACACACTCCATCAACACAGCCTCTTCAGATGATCTGCTAGAGCTACATTAGTTCATTATAAATTGGCAGCAGTTTTGCTGCGCTAGGCTCTGCAATTCTGGGATTTCTGTGTGAAGTGTCAGAAAACTTTCATTAAAAAATGACTGAAATTCAGCAGGCACAGCGGGCCGTCCTGGTAGTTTAGCTTTTCCCTGCCAATCACAGGTATTCTCACAAGCCAGAAATAGAGCCAAACTGGGAGAGAAGATCCAAGAAAATCTTCACCAAAAAAGCCCCAGTCTGTGGTGTCATCTTTCTTGTCCTTGTTTTGTTTAGATAGTTCTGGACTGGCTACGTGCTGAGATAGATGCCAGTCTGTTACAAAAACTTTCATACTGGGTGTATGTAATGGGACAAAAGGCATGCTAGCCCACAATGCGAAGTTTCTTAGGTGGAACCATGATTCATACTGTAACACGAGCTAAGCTGTTGTGGGATGGTAGCTTCAGCTTGCTGTCAGTTACTGTCGCTGTGAATTTGTAGAATTTCAGTGCACCATCATATGGGCAACATCTGTCCCTCATAGCTTAATTCAGGACCTGAACACTTCCCTCATTTTCAGTAGAGCTAGTATGCATTATAGATGCATGCATAGATGTGATTAGAAACATCAGTTAGTTAAGAAAGCGAGCATTTTATAACTCACACACTAACTAATTAAAATATACCAGAGCTGGATTTTTATCTGCTAGGATCCCCAAAGAGGTGTGAAGTACATTGTAATGTCCCTTTGTGTTGCTAGAGCAACTGGAGAGGAGTTCTGTAGAATAAATTGGACTTAATGGTGAGTTACAGTGATCTTTATTGGAATATCTATTTCCTCTCTTTCTCTTCTCTCTTCTCTTCTCTTCTCTTCTCTTTTCTCTCTTCTTTCTTCTTTCTTTTCTTTCTTCTTTTTACAGAGAATTTCCTCCATAGTCAGAACAGTAAATTTACTTTGTCATAAATTCCTGTCTCTGGTTATAAAATAGCCCTCATACGTCTTCAAAATAGTGAGCAGTTTGTAAACATACTCTTTTTCTTGCTATTTATAGCTAGGGGGTCTGCTGACTCACTGTAATAGAACTCTTTGCCTTCAATTGACTATAAAGCCCAAGAAGCAGCAATTTTTAAAATTCTTCTAAAACTTTTCTAAGTGTAAATAATGCGCATGCTCTCCAGCTAAGAGCTCTTGCCATTTTTGAGTGAAGGCCACAGTCGCACAGCCCAAAGTCCACCCAAGCCTCTGAGCACTTCGGTCCTTGCTAGCGCCAGGCAGACTGACTTTGCTCCTCTGGGTCATTTTTACATCCTTGCTTTCCCTGCTGCCTACACGCAGCTTCTCAGGTGGGATTCAGGTGGCTAGGACAACTTATAATGTCGAGCAAATAGTTTGCGTATTGGAGTCTAATATGGGGGAAAACAAGATCAAGAACATGTTTTACAGAAAACGCAGGGATGATTTTTTTGCCCTCAAATTGACTTCTCACCTCATCTCCCACTGGCAAGGCACCTCGGGGCGGGATTTGGGTGTGTATACCACAGACTAGTGACTAGAACGATCAAGTATCTGTCCTCCGTTGTTGGATTTTTTTTTGTTTATTTGTTTGTTTAACTGATTGATTGTTATATTGGGGGGGTCCATAGGAAGGATTTTCTTCGTTGCCTCTATTTCTTGTCAGTAGGTAGACATGGTTTGACTTCTGCATCTAAAGAGGTATGTGGGCAAGTTGCCCTATCTGTAATAAGTTAGACTTCCTATAGCTTGTTTCTTAAAATTCCCTGAGGCTTCAAACTAACTATGATATGCGTGTTTGGCACCTACCAGTGATATATTTATATCATTATTACTCACTGATACATTTGGAAACGTATTGCATGTGGCTCTACATTGCATTTTAACTGAAACTGGAAAACATTGTGGGATTTCCCTGTCATGCCTGTTACTTCAAATGGTTTATTCTACAGACCCTAAGAGAAGCGTGCTGACCTGATCCTCCACTCTTTCGCCTGTTGCACACCAATATCAGTAGAGTCACAGTGACATAAACCAGAAGAATAGTCAAAAATCAGATCCTTCCTACATCAAGTCATTTTCCACATCTGTTTCCTATTTGTTTTATAATGACATATGGGATTATCTTGGGAATATATTCTGCTTTAACTGTCATGCCACTGACTTTATAGCCTTATCAGATATCCATTGGTGTGCAAGTTGAGCAATTATCATCTAGTAAGAAGAAATCCTAAGAAAATGTAGATTGATAATAACATTTTTTCAATAATGGCTTGTAGCATTAGTGCCATTTTCTATTATTGTAGTTGAGATCTAGCATTGTCTTCAATTTACTACTTTTATGTATTATGCAAGATCTTGATATAGACCCTACAGCAGACTTTCAAAAATGGTTTTATTTTTTATTATTTATTAATTTATGATGAGAAGGAACAAAGTCAGAAAATTGGATAGGAGTAAGAATATGTCTGAACTATTAAAAAATAAAAATAAGGACAAAGGTAAAGAAAGAAATTTAATATTGTGCCGGATATCGACACAGGGTGACTGAATAAACATATTCAGACAGGGTATATCTACAAGAACATGCCTTAAGAGATTGAGCTTGAATTTTGGGATCAAACTTCACAAAGCTGTACCCAAACTTTTATCTTATAGTGCCCTTGCAGACAAACTACAGTGCTAACAGTCTGTTCTCTATTACCTTTCTCTGCAGTAAATTACTGTAAAGTCCTTTTGGTGTTCCCTTAAAAACATGTAACACACACACACACACACACACACACACACATTTGCATAATATAATTAAAGAAGCCTTTAATAAAAATCATAGTCTCTGGCTGCCCCCATTACAGAAACATGGCCTGAGTAGGTTTAAATAATACCATTGGAGCATGTGGTCACTGGCCTGGCCCATACTTGGATTCAGTTTGAACTAGCAAGATGGTGAAACCAGGATGCCAGAGAGAGTACTACTTTCAAATACTTTAATTCATGAGGAAGACACCAGCTATTTGCCTGACTGATCTTCACATTAAAAATAAATAAATAAATAAAAAGAAAGGGGGAAAAAAGAAACATTCCTGAAGCTATTGCTGAACAAGATTACAATATTTGAGCTGTTGATATTTTTGGATCCTCACATCCCTGTGAAGTGCCAAGACTCCAGCACAGAGCACCGGAGCAGTGCTCTTGAGGGTGAAAGTATTACGTGCAATTTTGAGACAATGTAAGTCACTTTCTAGAGTACACATGCTAGTTAAGCTTTCATGAAGCTGTAGCCTGAGAATTAGTTTGGAGAAGAGAAGGTTAATGGCCAATTTAGGAACAGCCTACAACAGCTGGAAGGGTAGTTGCAAAGAAGACAGGGCCACACTGTTGCAATAGTGGCAGATGATATAATAGCAGCCACATACTGCACCTTGGAAGGTTTAAGTGATAAAAACAAAATGTTTTTATTAGGAGGACAGTGGTGGTTGCCTAGAATGGTTGTAGAATCTCCATTCTTGAAGGTTTTTCTGACTTAGAAACAAAACCAAAGCTGGCCATATCCCATATTGGCAACATCATCTTCCCTTAAGTCTGGAGTCTGGACTTGATGCCATGTAGAGAACCCTTCCAACTCGCAGCTCCGTGATTCTGAGGTCGCAAAGGGATAATGAGAATGAGGAAGGGGGCCTGAGACAGTCCGTGGAAGCAGTGAGTACTGTAGAGATTTGAAAATCTCTAGATTTTCAGAACTGAAAAATCCAGAACTGATCAGCTAGACCAAAAAAACCCAAAAAATAAACAACAAAGAAAAGTACTGACTTCTTGGTTACTTTCTACTATTAATACTTTGTTAGATGTACATTCTGCTCTGCTTCTTTGTTTCTACCTGACTAAAAAGAACCATTAACTTCTGATCAGACTCTAGGAAAAGAGATTGTAGCAAGTTGTAATTGCTGCTGCAACCTAAGCCTCTTGGTCCTGCAAATATTGGTTAGAGGAGATCCTCCAGCATCTACCCTATAGAGCAATTTTAAGGAGAAGCAGCTTGAAAGATGGATGCTAAGACCTAAGTAACCAGAATACGTGCCTGGACAGGTCCCAGCTTTGGGGCTTCTCAAATAAATTAAGTGTCAATGCAAATCATCCGCAGTGCAGGGAAACAGACATTTCAGCTTTTGCGCTGGCTTCCACAAGTCTCCTATCAAGGTAGTGTCTACTATGCAAAAAGGTCTCTGTTCTTCAGGTTTTACCCTCAGTGCAAAAGATTAGAGGGACATGATATTCAGTTTGGCAGATTTGATCCCCCAGTTAAAAACAAAATGATTAAGAGTGTGGAAAATCCCATTGCTTTCAATTTATTAACTCTAATTTGAGTTAGTTTTGACTGAGATTTTTTTAATCTTATTTCATCCTCCATATACTTTTTCTTCAGCTTGTATGTTCTAAAAGTTGCATTGCATAGTAATGAATAATAATAATAATAATAATAATACAGCTCTGATGATGCAATGCCGTTAAAGTTGAAATTGAGAATAAAGGGAACAGTAGGTCACTAAAATCCCAAGTTAGGAAAAGCAGAATTCAGCATTGCACTTTCCATTAATCCATACTTCAGGGATGTTTTGGAAAAGCGTAGCCCATTAAAAATGGATTTTGTCTTTTCCAGATGAAAGTTTCAAATATTAACATCTTCAGTAAATACTACTCAGGCAATATTCTTACTGAAGGCAGATACAATTCAGTGAGACCATGGAAATTATATATGAAGTAGAATAGATGAGACAACATCTGCAAATGTGCATTGGTATTTTTAACTAGCCTTCAGCAGAGTGTCAGTTAGAAGGTGGACACTTTTGCCAGATCCTTACCTTGCATAAGTTGACATCCCTGAAGCCACAATACCAGCATGAATCATATATACTGTGCTGTATTGAATTCAACTTATTTTAGTGTCCTTTCAAAAAAATAATGTTCTTTCTTTCTTTTTCCCCTCCACAGGACAACATTTTTAAAATGGAAGATTCACATTTTGAAAACGGCCGAGGGAAAAGCCCTTACGATCCTAAATTGCTGACAGCTTCTCTTTTAGTAGGTAGGTGCTACAAAGTAATTTCAGTGAGACATGCATTCACTGTTGGTAATTGCCAGGTTTTTGCTTTTCTTCTTCTTACTCCATCTATGATAGCATTTTGTCCTGTGTGCTTTCTTTCCAGATTAAAGTCATTCTGGTTTCATTTTTAGTATAGTTGACTCAGGTATCTTGAGAAATAAGGTGTATTTAAACCAGGATTCAAATATCACAAGAGTTACTTAAGCCCTCTCTAAGAGCTTAATTCTGCAAAATGTTTCTTCTCCTTAGACCTGGATGACTCTGGAGGTATTTTAATCACTCAATTTATAGTTTGTCCGTACTAACATTTGCGCCAGCACAGCTGAGAGTAAAGTGAGAGCAGGAATAAGCAATTTCTCATATCAGTTTTGCTCACAGGGAGAATATATCACTGAATTGTACCCCCGTGAGTTGAAGATATGCAAATATTTACAAGTCCAGGCTTTAAGGTCATGATATTTCAACTGAAGAGATCTGTCTTACACTGAGTTAAACTAAGCAAAACTAAGCTCCTGTCTAGATTGAGAGATTTCAATAAATTAAGTATTTTTGAATTAGTAATAGTTAATTTAATGGAAGATGGATGTATAGAGCACCTGGATTGTATTAATCTAATTGAACTAATCTGATTGATTTAATTGATCTAATTGATTTAACCAATTTAATTGAATTAATTGTGTTGATTGGTCTTCCTTCTCCCTTACAAAAAAGGGTAAAACTATGTTTTGTGAGATGAGATTAAGAGTGAAACAAATTAGATTCTTCTCCCCACCTGCTTAACAACACTGGTGTAGACACTCTATCCTCAACATGTAACTTTTTTGGCAATTAATTACAGTTTCAAATCCAAGGGGACAAATGTAGTTTCAGAATTCTATTGTCCAATAGCCCTCCGGGAAGTGACACATAACCAGATACGTTGTTTTCTCCAAGACTTTGCCCATAGACCTCCTTTAGGGCCTTGCCTAGCAACTATGCATATTATAATTCCATTGCATTTAAAGATGAAGATGTTCAAAAGAGATAGAAGCAAAAATTTAGGCTTGAGTGTGCCTCATTTCCTGCTCTTCGAAGCTCCTGATGGTCAGAGGTGAAGAGTTACCCTGAGGAAATGCACTTTTTAGAAAGAGGAAAAAAAAAAAAAAAACAAGAAAAGAAAGAAAGAAAGAAAGAAAGACATCCTCATCTTGCTCCAACCTGCACCCTGTACAAACAATAAAGGAAAGAAATGTGTGTGTAAAAGGCCAGTGTATAAATTAGTGCCTGGAGCAACTTGAATATGTGGCAGAGCTGCTCTCAAGGGGATGACTTGACTATTCAATATACAGTAAAGAAAGAGAACGATGACAAGCCAGTATTACATGGTATACCCGGTATGTAACTGCATAAAATCAACAGTGTCTAGCTTTTCACATTCGTTTTTTTTTCACTCAGTCCTGCACAAATATGATTATCTTATTTCCCTTGGCGTGGATTTTATGTCTTTAAAACATCTTTGCTTTCATGAGGCCACTCCCTATCACTATCATTTTCACTCCATGTGTTTTTCCTCCTAATAAACAGTAGACAAAGCATCATATTTTGTTTTGAATCAGGATTCAGTTAGAGCCATGAGTTTATTAACACTATGGAAAATGGCAAAAACAGAACATTCAAAGGTAGTGACTAACTTTTAACTTCAGTCGCTTATCTAAAACCCAGGGTGAAGTTCAAATTAACATTCCCCTGTCCTCAAAAATGAACACGTATTCTTCTCAACCTTCTCGTAACTAGCTTGCAGCCATATTGTGTTGCTGATTATAGTGCTGCATTTGTTTAAATCCTTTGTCACAGAGGTTCCCTTGGTGTTTAAGAAAATGTACACCAAATTCATCACTGGTCCACAATGGCTTATTCCATCTTTGCCAAAAGCACAAATTTAATGAAACAGTTGACCCAAAGTAAAATAGTTTCCTCTCCCCAGAGCAGGGGACTCTGCCTAGGGAAGTGGAAAAAGGGGAAGAATGAATTGGCTGAGCAATGACTGTATGAAAAGGAGTGATCCAGGTCGTCTCTGAAGTAGATAGCACTGGGGTGAAATAGCGCATGGGGCCACAACAGCTGGAAGATGGACCTCTTGACCACAAACACTTCACAAAAGCAGGCTGCTTTAAGAACAGAAAGGCTGAACTACTTCTTCCCTTCTTCAGAACTGAAGGAAAGCCCTGAAACACCTGGCCCTTCAGGAGCCAGAAATATTTGTACTCACAGGTAACCAGGGATCGTCCCAAGTTCAAGCAGGTGAGGGTGTTAATTGGTAATCTCACAGTCATTAAAATGAAGGATTATGGTTATAACACAAGATACATATAAAGAAGGTAAGAGAAGGCTGAGAAGAGTAATTAATATAGCTAAACATAGGAGTAGAAAATAGCCTCTATTCTTTATCAGCAATACTAAGCAGAGCGTTTGCAAAGTGGAGAAGAGTATGTTCTTGACTCAGTAGCTAGAAGGTAAATCTTAGGTAAGTGAAATTTAATTACTCAAGCCTGGAATCATAGGATCAGTAAGGTTGGAAGGGACCTCTGGAGATCATCTAGTCCAACATCCCTGCTCAGCAGGGTCACCTATAACACGGTGGACAGCGTTGCATCCAGATGGACCTTGAAGATCTCCAGAGAAAGAAACTCCACAACCTCTCTGGGCAACCTGTTTCAGTGCTCCATCACTCTTACAGTGAAGAAATTCCCCCTCACGCTCAGCCAGAACTTCCTGTGCTTCAACTTCTGCCCATTGCCTCTTGTCCTGTCATATGGGACAACTGAAAAGTTTGTCCCCATCCCCTTGACACCCTCCCTTCAGGTACTTATACACATTGATGAGATCCCCCCCTTCAGTCTTCTCTTCTCCAGGCTGAAGAGGCCCAGCTCTTGCAGCCGTTCCTCATAGGGCAGATGCTCCAGCCCTCTGATCATCCTCGTAGCCCTGCTGGACTCTCTCCAGTAGCTCCATGTCTCTCTTGTCCAGGGGAGCCCAGAACTGGACACAGTACTCGAGATGAGGCCTCCCCAGAGTTGAGGAGAGGATCACCTCCCTCGACCTGCTGGCAACACTCTTCCCAATGCACCCCAGGAGACCATTGGCCTTCCTGGCCACAAGGGCACATTGCTGGCTTATCGTCAACTTGTTGTCCACTAGGTCTCCCAGGTCCTTCTCTGCAGAGCTGCTCTCCAGAAGGTCAGCCCCCAGCTTGTACTGGTGCCTAGGATTATTTCTGCCTAGGTGCAGGACTCTGCACTTGCCCTTGTTGAACCTCAGGAGGTTCCTCTCCGCCCAACTCTCCAGCCTGTCCAGGTCTCTCTGAATGGCAGCACAGCCCTCAGGTGTATCAGCCACTCCTCCCACCTTGGTATCATCATCAAACTTGCTGAGGAGGCACTCTGTCCCTTCGTCCAGGTCATTGATGAAGAAGTTGAACAGGATGGGACCCAGTCCTGAGCCCTGGGGGACTCCACTAGCCACAGGCCTCCAACTAGACTCCACGCCACTGGTAACAACCCTCTGAGCTCTGCCATTCAGCCAGTTCTCAATCCACCTCGCTGTCCACTTGTCTAACCCACACTTGCTAAGCTTCTCTAGGAGGATGTTATTGGAGACAGTGTCAAAAGCCTTGCTGAAGTCAAGGTACACAACATCCACTGCTCTCCCCTCATCTACCCAGCCAGTCATTCCATCATAGAAAGCTATCAAATTGGTTAAGCAGGATTTCCCCTTGGTGAATCCATGCTGGCTACTCCTGATCACCTTCTTTTCCTCCATATGCCTGGAGATGACATCCAGGATGAGCTGTTCCATCCCCTTTCCAGGGATGGAGGTGAGGCTGACTGGCCTATAGTTGCCTGGGGCCTCCTTCTTGCCCTTCTTGAAGAATGGGGTGACATTGGCTTTCTTCCAGTCTTCAAGCACCTCTCCAGTTCTCCAGGACATTTCAAAGATGATTGAGAGCGGCCTGGCAACAACATCTGCCAGCTCCCTCAGTACCTGTGGGTGCATCCCATCTGGGCCCATGGATTTGTGGATGTCTAGCCTGCCCAGAAGGTCTCTAATCCTATCCTCCTCAACCAAAGGAAAGTCCTCCCTTCTCCAGACTTTTTCCCCCACGTCCAGGCTCCAGGATTCCTGGGGGCTGCCCTTAGCAGTGAAGACTGAAGCAAAGAAGGCCTTCAGCAATTCTGCCTTCTCTGTATCCCTCATCACCAGGGCCCCAGCCCCATTCAGTAGCGGGCCCACATTTCCCCTGGTCCTCCTCTTGCTGCTGATGTATTTGAAGAAGCCCTTCCTGCTGTCCTTGATATCCCTTGCCAGACTCAATTCCAACTAGGCCTTAGCCTTCCTCGCAGCATCTCTACATACTCTGACTGCATTCCTGTAATTCTCCCAAGTAGCCTGTCCCCTCTTCCACATTCTTTGTGTTTTCTTCTTCTGTCTGAATTTGGCCAAGAGCTCCTTGCTCACCCATGCAGGTCTCCTGCCCCTTTTGCTGCACTTCTTACTCATAGGGATGCACCGCTCTTGAGCTTGGAGGAAGTGATGTCTGAATACTAGCCAGCTCTCCTGGAAATTTGTGCTTTGCCCAAATTTGGGCAAAGCACAAAGGCTAATCTGCAAAAAGTAACTTAAGATTTTTAATAGCCATTAGTATTCAGAGTTCTTATTTTATATTTCAGCTGAATGAAACTCTTATAAGGGTAAAAAAGTTCTTTAGTTTTCCCTCTGTCCTTATAAAATTCAATAATATTTGAAAAAACTCAAAACAAACAGTTCTACATTATTAAATTGTTCCAATATTTTTCCAGTATATGTTCCTTGTTCCATCCACTTGCAAACATTTTTCATTTTTTTTTAGAGTTGTTCATTAAAGGTAGTTATTGCTACTCTACTCTTAAGAAAACGCCAACTGGGAACATAATATAACCAGTTCCTAGTAATATAAGACAATATTCATCCATTCCCAATCTATATGCTGCTAACTAAACAGTCTCCATCTGAGTGGGCTAATGCATGAAAGTGTAGAGAGCACCTAGTCCCCTGGGCAATCCTAGTGTGCGTTTCAGGGCAGGAGGAAAATGAGAGGCAGTAGAGTTATCAAAGAAAGTAGTCACTGGAGAAAATTGTCACTGAAATATATTAGTCTAAAGAGATTATATCTGTATAGTTGAAAAAACCTCAGAGAACAGAACATCCCTTGTCCTATTTTCAGTCAGATACTCTTTAGGAAATCCCACGTCGGGATTTTCAAAAGCTCTCATAATCCAAAATCCTCAAAGCTATTTATGTTCCTTGGTCTCACTCATTTCTTTTGTATACATTTTAAAATATTTTTTGCATCAGTTTAGGTGCCTTAATACTCCCAAGTAGCGATTAATCTGAATGTGATCTGAAGAATGATGCTTCTTACCAAGGAAGATCATTACTCTCCTTATTTACTCTCCTCCAAATCAGCCGCTATATACATATAAGGGTCATAATTTAAAGGTTTATTCTAGCTTCTGGGAAGTTTCAGCTCTTGACTTGAACGGGAGTGATGTCAGACCATCATGAAGTCTTTCTGAAAATCTTAACTTCAGTGATATGAATAAAAGCTACTACCCAGGGGTATCAGATATTGTTTGGGGGCTGTTTCACCAGAGGCAATGATCAGGAAATTCACAGCTTCCTTTGCCCGTATTATTCATCTGCTGAACTTTCTTATTCCTTTCAAGAAGGAAGCTGATGCTTCTGTATCTGCCAAAAAACACCCCCATACACCCCCCAAATGTTGTTTCCTCTAGGAGTTGAATAGAAACAACTGAGAAAGTAAGTTTATACAGTTCTTGTTTAACATCTTGTCGTCTAATGAAAGTAGAAGATGCTGGGAGAATGGCCTTAGAGTTCCATGCTGCTCACGATCAGTACGTGGGAGTAAATGTTTCCTCACTAAACCAGCAATCGTTACAGGCTTTAATTGTCCACTCTGTGTCTGGTAAAGTCAATATATGTATTTCTGCTTGCACACATGCTATATCTTTAAGTGGCTTGTGTCCAAGACATAGAGGTTTTTCCTGTGAAAACAACGGAGTTTGTACTGCAGCTATGAGAATACATTTAAAACGCGAAAGGGCTGTTCTGCAGCCTTGGTGCATGGAAGGCTATTTATCACATATTTTTCCTGAATTAAAGACTGTATCTGAAATCCACTGTCTTCAGTGGATCTTCAGTCAGCTCCTGCTGGAAATCAAGGAGAATCAATTCAAACCATAGGCCAGGGTTTAAGTGTATTGAAACTTAGAGGAGCTGTAGTAGAAAATAAAGAAAGGTAAATTGGTTTTTCTGCAGCTCTTTCTTCCTTTGGAATACACAGAAGCCCGTTATTGATAAAACTCTTATGCTGTCTATCACCGTGACAAAAAGGAAAAATATGAGTCAGAACAAGAGCACACTAGCATGAAATGTTTTGGGGATAGACTGAGTCAAACCCAGAAGATGCATTAAGTGCAATAGTGTCTGTATATTGAATTAGAAGCTGAAGTACCTAACTCCTTAAAATTCAAAACATTATAAATATGTAATTTTAATAAATTACTGTGCTATTTCTGTAATTTTAATAATGTAGTATTAAAAATAGAATCTTTTTCTTTTCTTGATTGACCTTTCCATCTGTTGATAACTCAGAAGTAAAATAGGGCTTGTTGGTTCCCCCCTCCTCCCCTCTTTTGATTTATATTGATTTATCCTACTCACTGGGGAGTGGAAGACAAGAAAATGAGGATAAGGTTAAAGAAAGGTTAAGCATAGCATCAAAGCCATTTTCACAAGCAAAAAGATTTTATGTTCTTCAAAATCTCAGCTGCATACACTATACATAATAATCACTATAATTAAGTGATTGTCTCCCCTCTAAAAAAGGTTGAAAATGACATAGAGGAATGATAAATCGTTAATTAATGATATGCTGTTCTGTTTCACTTCTGATTACACCTCCTGCTGGGCATGACTGGTCTGTTTGCTTCTAATCTCTGCTGTGAATTCATTCAATTCCACGCCTTTCTGCTATCACGTTTTCACCCTTCCTGACTTTCACAGCTACCATATGGCTCAGAGCTACTGTAGGGTCAATTGATAATTTCATGCTGTCAATGTTCTTGAGAAAAGATTCCAGTGATATTCAATAGGTTTACTTGGACGTGGTTGTCCCACCATGGAAATATCTGAAATTGCCATGAAAATCATGAACTTGTTTCTGAAAGGTGTTTTAGAATGAGGATATGATAGAGTTCAACATGACCATGGAAAATTTTTTACCTTCGCTTAAAGAAACAGTTATTTCATCCTCAAACTTACGCTTTTCATAGGAGACTCACTTAAGATGGGCAGCTCTAAAACAGCAGTTGGAAGGATAATACTTTTTAATTTCATACTAAAGGGACAATGTAAGGCAGTTTATCTCAGATATAGACATGAAAAGGCACAGTCCTAAAAATACATTTTAGCACTCTGAATTCAGATTAATTTCATTGACAAGTTCTTCATTAATCCCCAAAAATATGTGCTTTACTTTGATCCCTGGATGTTTTCTGTGGATCTGATTACTGTCTAGTTGTTATTATTATTCCCTTACCCACATTTAACTTGACCTGGTCATTTGAATTTAGATTATATCTGTCTTTCCTCTAGCTAGGTCTAGCTGGTTCAGGAAGGACACACATGGACTCTAATGAAACTTATATTATTATAAGTTTCATCTCCAGTGAGGCTGTGTATGCCCCATTTATAGGTTGAGGCTGTAGGTCAATTTTTAATTCACTTGTTCACTGTGGTACGTGTGGTTGAGGGTAGCAGGGCATGATATCATTTGTTCACTCTGTTTTACTTTGACAGTCATGCAGTTACAAAAGTGACAGAAAGAAAAAGACATGGTTTGTCTTCCATGTAGAAGATACTGTCATCATAGGATTTGCCTGCTCAGGAAAAGACAGAAATAAAACAGAACTAAAAAAAAAAAAAAAAAAAAAAAAAAAAAAAACACAGTTTCTATATGAGCAATTTGAGGAACTCAGTGATTTTCTAAACTGAGAATGAATGAGCTGGACTCTCCTCTTCACAACACAGAACCACAACAGATCAGTATTTGGGGAGGAATCTCTTCATGTCTCCAGTCTAATCTGTTCAGAACAGGGTAACTGCAAAGCTAGGCGTGTTTTTCAGGGCCACATACTGCTGTATGTCAGGGATTGCTTTACAAGCTATCATCAGTCCAGGGTAAGAATCCACACGTATTTTCCTAAGAAGGCTGCGTTAGCAGTCGGTACCTGCAGCTCATTTGAAAGAGGGCATAGTTAAACTCTGCAGTGTAACAAGGGCCACTCTGATCATATATTTTTAATGACTGTACATTGTATATGGTTTGTTACTCTTGCAATTTTGATGTTATCCCTATTAGTATACATCTCCGATTTATCATGACTTGCAAATTGAGAAGTATTGCTTACGATTAATTATATCATTCCACAGATGGTGAGTTGTACTCTGGGACAGCAGCAGACTTCATGGGCCGGGACTTTGCCATTTTCCGAACTTTGGGGCATCACCACCCTATCAGAACGGAGCAGCATGACTCCCGATGGCTCAATGGTATGCAAAATGTACATTTACCGGTTACGTTCATATGGCCGTTAAAGATTAGCACTCAGTTTATTCCTGCACCATCTGGGACATATACACCCCTCTTATTTGGAGCAGAATTGTGTCTTAAAGCAGTTAAACGAATCAAAAGTGATTTATAAAGGAGCATTTTTGTTTTAATTACATGGAGATTTGTGGAGTGGGATAAAATTTCAAACACGTATGGAAAGGATGACTAAAGCGTTCCTGCCGCAGGAGCAGAGGGAGCACCCCTGGGCTTGTGGAGGCACCAGCCGCACATCTGCACAGTGCAGCTAGAGCCCTGCCTGAGACTGCACCCTGTGTAGCCTTTTAGTTTTGCCTGGGTTGAAGGCAATCTGACATGGGCCACCATGGGAAAATAAACCATCAGCATGTTTGGAGAAGGCTGGAGTTGTCAATACTTTGAAAAAACTGAAAGGAGTTCTGGGTATTCCAAATTATTTTATTTTTTTAAAAAGAGTTGGCAAGTGGCTTTGCTATACGTATTGCTTACATCTGTCAGACTTGCACTCCTGTTTCTGAATTCACAAAATATTTTGTGCTTAGATATTTTTCTCTTCTAGCCACAATATTTATATCTGTGCTGAGGTCCAGGTTTTCTTTTGTGGTTTTGCCATTCAGTGCAAACTGTTGATGTAAATTTTGGAAATGCAATAGCAGACTATCTTTTAACAACACAGCCTCTTATTAGCTACATTCAGGAACATTTAGTGTCTTTCTGGTTATCATATTAACAGTATGTATATGATCCATCCCTGATTCATAAGTGAAGTCACAAAGTGCTATTACACTTTGGATAAACAATATCTATATGATATATATACAGGATGTATGTATAGGATAAACATATCTATATCTGTATATGTGGATGTATATATATTTTAATATGGTATGCTTGATGAGTCTAACTCTTGTCCCATTAAATTCAGTTTTATCAAAACTCATCTGGACTACTGGAAGGACAGATCTAGGTCTATTACATTTCAGTTCTGCAGTCTGCGGTTGCTCTGTAAACTAGAAATATTCTTCATTGATTTATTTATTATAACAACAGACATGATACCTGGGTTTCAGGAGACATTAAATTACACGGGTCACAGACATATCTGTCTATCTTCATACTGAGTAGATTAATAACATGCTAAAGATAACATAACACCCATTTTCATTACGACAGTCAGGCTGAAACAAAGTCCAATCACGCAGGTAAAATCTGCCTGTGTGCAGCAGATTTGCACAGTGATGGCTGCATCAGGAGGATTTATGCGGTGGGAAAGCACAGCCGTTGTCCACAGCCTTCTCCTTCATCGCTGAAAATGTGTTACGCCTTTGTGGGTTCAGTTATCAGTCTCTCAGTGCTAAATGTGAGAACTTCTTTTCCCAAATTAGCAGTAAGGTAACATCTGACAGGCTGCAGAAACCACAGCTGCTTTTTGTG
Organism: Rhea pennata; assembly: GCF_028389875.1. NCBI lineage: Eukaryota > Metazoa > Chordata > Aves > Rheiformes > Rheidae > Rhea > Rhea pennata. The sequence goes on from NC_084663.1 coordinate 9,895,260, forward strand.
CTCAGGGTGGGGAGGAGAAGACAGTTGCACCTAAAGAACTTACAGACCACAGGCTCACTAGAGTTTAAGTATCCTCTGGAAACATTACAAAAGTAGATAGAAAACATTTATCGTAGTACAGAGTGCAGCTGATTTTTGGCTCTAAGCATAGTTACAGTGTATTCCCATATGGGAAGTTTCACATCAACTTAAAAAGGTAAGAATCAAATAGAAGTCTTTAGAAATTGTTCTCATAACTGTCTATAGCTGATGAGAATGATTTTTAAGCACATTTTTAAAATCTTTTCATTTCTAAGGTTGGCCTAAAATTTGCACTGCAACATTCCTATTAAAGGCTCTAGGACTTTACTGTTAATTTCCCAGTGATAAGGCCCTGCCAGCATTTCTGTGGAGCACTCCTACTTTCAGCATCTTACAGGGAAATGCAAAAATGGTCATTCTTTAGGTTTGAAACTCTGCAGGAATGCCAGTCCTTTGATTTTTTTCTTTTCTTTTCTTTTCTTTTTTCTTTTTTTTTTTTTTTTTTTGCCATTTGTGTTTTTAAAAGTGTAATTGTAAAAGAAGCTTTGTGCAGATGTATTTAAAGTGGATGTACTTTTAATGAAGTAAGCTAGCATTCAAGGATGAGATGTTCTCTACATTTTTAGAGATCTATATAAACTAGTACTGTCTTTTGAGCATTTTAAGTTTGCAGACTTTTGCACATTTTTCATAAAGGCACGAATATATAGTGATAGGCTAGCTTTTTGAGGTCACCTTCTATGTTGTGCTTAATCTCGGGTTAAAAAAGATTATTCTAGTGTATTCAAAAAGTTTGGTAAGGACAGAAATTCTGATCAATATTGCAGATAAGAGAAATCCTCATCTCCACGGAGATTAATAGCTACAGCCCCAGTTGTAAGTCCCTGATAAGGCTTATTTGGCTCACAGCTAGAACCTGAAACTGCTTTTCCTGTGCTAACACTAAGGTTAGAGCTGACAGGATGTAGAAAGCACAGCTGCTTGGTACCAAAAATGGAGAGGAGAAGACACATGAAGAGCTTTTTTTTTTTTTTTCTTCTTTTTTTTTTTTTTAATGTAAATGTCATCCTGAACTGACATAAATGTAGGACATTTACCATTGCACAGAGTGATTAAGCTTTTCAGATTTAAGCAGGATTGCAGAGCTCCAACAGAGATCACAGGGTCACCTGTTGGAGATGTTTCACTTTGCATAAGAAGGCAAATGCTGCTGGGAGAGGAGGGCTTTGAACTGTGTCCAGCCCAGAGGAAGGTGCTGACCAGCATCTTTTAAAGACATTTTAAGTCTTTTTAAAGACTTTAGAAGCCTGACGGCTTCTAAAGACTTTTCATTTTGTATAAATAATTGAACAGTCGCCGAGCCAAACAAAGCAAGAGAGACTGATTCAATAGCCTTGCAGTGAGAGCATTCAGCTGGACAGAATGCAGGGAACCATACATCAGTCACTGCAGCCGTGTATATTTAATTATTGATACAGACTGGGCCAGATGTGACGTGGAGGCATTTGCAAAAACACTGTAAAATATTTTGGTGCTCAGGGAAGTAGTCTTGGACATGAAAAGCAGCAGTTCAGTGACCTAGCCTGAACCACGTATTCTGTTACAAGCCATGTGCATGCCCACCCTTGACATTTGTTGGCTCCACTAGTAAGCGCATGGGGTTTCTCTGCACAAAAAGCTTTGACAGTTGTGATTGGCCCCCGTGAGGGACAAGGAATAATTTGAGCTCTCAGAAAAAAAAATCCTAGAAACTGGGAAAACATCTCCTGTCTGGCTTCAATAGCAATGATTTTGATGCTGCACATCTATTCTGCAGAGTCCTGGTAGCAGCATGTAGGTGAAACCCTTTTCCTTTAAATGCACAGTTACCTGTTATAGTTTGGAGGTGTGAGAAGGTAGTGTTATTTCAAGAAACCGTAGATGGGATCATGTTTCTGTGAACTATTTCAGCAATAGAAAGAGATGAGCAAGTAGCCTGAGCAGAGTGGGGCGGATCCCTTGATACCGGCGGTGTTCCCCGGCGAGCCAAAAGCAGCCGCTTTGCTCTACGCTGCCCGCTCCCACCTCTGCAGCCTGAGGAGCGTTCATGAAGGGCTGAGGGCATGGCTGGAGGCGAGAAGGCAGAAATGGCAGTGCAGCGTACCAAAGCAAATGCTGAGCAACGCGCGAGCGATGCGCTAACGCCAGCACTCGAGCTGAAGGTTGGGGGAGCGGAAGGAGAGCTGGGAACCGCTTCCCTAGGTTCTGGCCTTAACTCAGAGGATCGGGACATAAATTGTTAATGTTTTGTAAAATGAATAGCTGTAAGCATATCAAAAGAGAAGAAAAATAGTCTGTTGGACTGCAGAAGATTTGAAAGGAAATGAAATCACAAAAGCTGCAGTGCATTAAGGTTGTATCTATTTTGCACCGGAATCTATTTTGCACCCCAGAGAAGTAAGGCAATTCCAGCGCTATTCCCCCTCTTTGCTAGACCTGGAGCTAAAGAGGGAATGTCAAGCTGGATTTCCACGCCTGGCTTGGAATTCCCTTGTTTTTTGCGGGTTTAAACCAGCTCTATAATGTTATTTTACTGTATTTTCTGTGGCTTAGTTTTTAAAGTGGGATAGTAGCTATCTTTAGTCTCCTGAGGTTGATGTCCTAGGTAATCTTTGCTTTATGGGTACATAAACAGCTGAGAATTATAGAAGCTGAGTGACTGTTCAATAAAAAAGAAAATGTCTTTTTAAATTTCACAGGCTCCAAGACAGGAAACATGAACTGGATACACCACTTATGATATTTGTACAGCACTTTACAACCATCATCATATATTGTTTCCCCTTATGACAGATTGTAGGATGTCCGAAAAACATTCACATATAATTTTGCATATTTAAGTCGTGCATTGTGGAGATGCTTATGGCAAGAACAAGATAGCATTTCAGCTAGTTTATAGGATTTTTCACCTCTGATAAAAGTGCCTAAGTATGTCAAGATGCTTAAGAATTAACTTCTGTTCTCTTCCAACTATTCTTGAGGCCTGAATGTATTCATTTGCTACGTTGAATCTTTGATTTTACTTTGGTCAGCCACACCAAACTCATACATAGCCCCTGACATCTCCCTCCTCTGCACTACTCCGGTGCCCCTAAAAGCCTCTCTGGCTTTCCAGCTTACCTCCTGTACACTGCCAGTCCATACGTACGGAAGGAAATAAAGCACGTGTCAGCAACGAGCATAGGTAAGCAGATGTGCAAAGTGTTTGATCTGCCAGCGGAGACAGGACCAAACTTTCTTGGTACCTGGAGGTTGTTTCACAAAGTATAGTAGAGCCCTTCCAGGAGAAAAGAGGCTGTGGAGGCTATAAATACAATAAATCCCCAGTGAGAAAAAGAGCTACTGAAATAAAGGACATGAAAACTACTGGATACGAACTGGATAAGAATACATCTGGTCTTCAAATTAGAAGTTTTAAAACACAAGGGGAATGAGATTAGAAATTGCTGCCCGATGCTGGCAGCATCTTACTTTTAAGAGGAGCTTTGATACATTTTTGTGTGTGGGTATGTAACACACTTGACTGACATAGCATGGGACCGGACTGAGTAGACTAAGTCTCTCCCAGGTCTGCATGCCTGTAAATTTACCAAGGTAAATTTAATCAGCCTTGCCAGGGACTCAGTGAGAGTCCTTGCATTTAAAATAGGCGTTTGTCCCCCTTGACCCAAATTAGGCTGCTGCTATCTCGTAGCGTGCAGCCTGCAGAGAGGAACAAAGTCTCGCACTGTGCTATCGTTGCTTATACAGGCGTCAACAGCTCCAGCCCTGGTAGGAACAAAACATGCCCATATATGCAAGTTTTATTTCTCACTCAATACACCCTCCCACCCCCATTCCCATTAGCTTCCTTTCTAAGAATAGTAATAAATAATTTCACAGTGATAAATTCCATGTGTGACAAATGCTAATGTCACCTAACACAGCGCTAAGAAGTACTCAGAAACTATGGTGACGGTGGTATAATAATCTGAACAGAATGGAATACAAACTCAATTTACATTTTTTTCCCCTTAAGTCTACAGATCCAAATTCAAGATGTTGAATATGATTTTTAAATTGCTTTTCTCTTTGCAATCTAACAAATCTTTTCTCCATATATGTTCCATTACAACCCTTTCTGTTATTTTTCTCTCAGAAGAAATATAGAATTTCTGAAAACACAAAAATTTACTTCTTTGCTGTTATTACTTGATGTTTATACTGCCACTGACCTGCAAGAATACAGTACAGGGAGCCATAGGTCTAGCTGAACATTTGATCGGAAAGCACTAATGTGTTTGAATCAGTTGACACATCCTGTCTGATAACTGTTCCCTGGATCTTTATGCAAACTAGGAGGAATCTCTCACTGAGGCCAAGCAGCAATTAGAGAATGTGCTGGTGCTTTACAGCTCCTCTGGATGTGAGGAAAGCATGACTGTATTGGGTTAAAAAAAAAAATCACCGCCCCCACCACCAACAGCAAAACAGAAAATTTACCATCTCCAAGATCACTAAGTGAAGTTATTTTAAGTCTTTATAGTAACTAGATCTTTTGTTTTTTTTTTCTTTCTTTCTAGTCTTAATAGTATAGGACTGAGTCATTTTCTTCACGAAATTTAAGTACTATAGATGAGGTCTTTGTTGTGTTTAGGTGTGAAATATTGCTAAAAGTAGAAAAAGTATGATTTTTGAAGCTCAAGTGGGGGGGGAGGAACAGGAAGGTAAAAACAGAAGAGGACATTCCCCTGGTTTGAGCACATCTTTTGAGGACTTTCTGATACTCCAGAGAATACTACCTGGAGCAAAAAGACTTGCATCAGTAGACGTATTGGTCTGAGTTAGAGCCACAATACACCTGAGGAATTTGTGATACAAATTAGTTCAGGAACACCTGACTTAGGATATATACATAAATATATATAAATACACATACATACATACATATATATATATATATATGTATGTACACACAGAGAGAGATCACATGGTTAACTGGTTCCCCTTGCGCTCGTACATAGGTTATAGCTTGGTCAGCCTTATTCTCCAGACCAGAGCATAAGAGGTGGGGGTGCAGACTGGAAGCCATGCTTTGCTGTAGTGTGTGCTGTGACTCATCCACTTTGCACAGTATGTACGTATGATTAAAAGCAATGCGAGAGCTTGGAGTTCAATACTTTATGCACCAGTTCCTCTGGAAACTGCTGCGTGGAGTACAGTCTTAGGAAAGAAGTTCGTAGCTCTCAGGACAACCACAGTGGGATGTGACCCAGGCCCAAACAGGTAAGTGCAAATGCTCTGTCTAAACTGAAGAACCTGGAAGGAATTGCCAGTTTTGAGATCTAGGTGGGTAACTGGTAATTGCTGGGAGCCTTTCATCAAGGTGAGATCCAAGTGAGTGCCCATTTCCTTCACCCATGGTCTGATTTTTTGGGGGAGGAAATTGGAAGAATGAGCCAGAATGTGCTCTGGCTCTAAAGGTGGATAGATCAGTATACCTGACTCTGCGGGGCGAATTGGGTCATCTCGCTCAGCCGGTCAGAATAGAGTTTCAATGACCCAAGTGAGTTGCTCACTATGGACGTAACTGTAGGAGCACCAGTTGGTCTCATCTGCAACCTCAGGCAGCAGGAGCTGTGAAATACTGACCTGCATGAGTGTGCAGCAAGGGTCCTACGGACCATTCTCCAGCTCTGTGCCCCTCTCACACTGATAAATAAACACCAGTAACTGTCTGATTACCCCTAGTCCCACTGTATGTCCTCTGGAAGGCACTTTATTTTTTTTTTCCTCCTTACAAGAAGGGGTTTCTTTTTTTTTTCCTTTTTTTTAATGTATTTATTTCTATGGATAATTTGTGAAGTTTGGCAATAGGCAATTTTAATGGTCTGTTTGACATAAGAAAGGTTGACAAACTCAGTATCTAACTGAAGCATGGTAACTATACCAATGATCTCTAACAGGAAGCTTTGTGTATTACTTTCAGTTAATATATGATTGAAAGGACTGTATCTATCTATCTATCTATCTATATAAATATAAACACACAGGCTGCCCATATTCATTATTCATAGTCAGGAAAGTTTAGTTAAATTTTTACCCTGGAGATTAATTTCAACAGAAAGAAAAATAATAATAATTTGTCCAAGACAGGTGTAATGATAAAGTTCTAAGACTGCACTTTTCTTTGCTCTTGATGCAGGCCCCAGTTTAAATTACACAACGTGGTTTTCTTTGTAATTATTATTTTTACAAAGATCTAAATCAGCTTAAGAAAAAGGAGAGTTCGGATTTAGGTGGCAGGATGCCAAAGGCATTATTGTAGGCCTGTATATATAAGCCTCCCAAATTCAAGTGGGTTTACTGTCATCTTTAAGATCTCTTTGAGCCATCACAGCTCTGATGCTTGGAAAATATCATTTTTAGGCAACAAATAGTGCCACATTTCCTATTAGAAAAAGTGACTTAACCAACTTTCTTGAAAAGTTAGAAAGAAATCTGCTTCTTGGGAGTCACATAGCAGAATACTAATTGATTTAAACAAAGCAAGAGTGAATCTGTTACAGCCCTCGTCCTTGGGATATGACATACCTCTGATTTTTTTTTTCCTTTTTTTATATATATTATTATGTTTTTTCCCCTTCTGCTCTAGCCATCAGTTTAATTAGTGTTGACCCCATCAATACCAATTTCCTCTTCTCAGGCCACTACATCCAGAGTTTTGGTAGGCATTCGATAGAGATTTACTGTTGACTGGGTAATTCGAGTTCATGCGTATGGTGAAAAATCAGTGAGGAGAATTACCTAGGAGAGTAGATGCCATGACAATGCATGTCCCCATGGTGTGACCAGCTCTGCTGACACAGGCTTCAAAAGCTCTCCCCCTGTGAAAATGGGGCCTGTTTGCAAATTAATTAGTTTCTGGCAGCAGCTTGATTGTTGACCCAAAGTTTGTAGAGTGGAAAAACAATCAGATTAGTGTGTTCAATATAAAGGCGCTCGAGTGCAGTTTGCCAAACGGTTGAAGCCGTGAATAGGGTGAAACAAATTCTTTTTTGAGAAGCTGAGGCAAAGGTTAAGTGTGATGTGACTAGAGCACGCTGGCCGCGGGGAGGGGGTGTCGAGAACGTGTGGTTTCAGCTGCACAAAAATGGAGAGTGCTAAGCGAGTTTCATTGAGTTTAATGAAATTCACAGCTTTGGCCACAAAGTGTTTGGCGATGTTTTAGTCTCTACTAAAAGGAGAAATGAGCTGGTTTTGTTTTAAAAAGTTTCCTTTTGTACAGTCATGCAGGGCATCAGTGACTGTGCTTCTAAAGAATATTAGAGACAGTTTCTGAGCCTCAACTCTGTTTCTAAGGGCCTGCAGATTTCAGGGAATTTATCAGTTCCACCCCCATCCTGCCACACACACACATCATTTATCTCTAAGGATGCAGTCCAAGCCTCCCATTTATCACCCCTAGCGTTTGAGTTTGGACAGGTTCCTTCTTCTAAATAGTGCTGGTGCCGCATCTCACAGGCCAGCATGGCAGAAATCAACCATTTCAAATAGACAGATCAGCTAAAACTTGTTGTTCAGGCAGAGAGACAAAAATGTCTTATCATATAGATACTAAAAGATTGCATGGACCAGCTGATGAAGAGCCAGAATATCATAACTGCAGTCAAGAAAGACCTGGTGGTTTCTGCTCGCTGCAGTGCTTGGCTCTTTTCTTTAATAATATGCTGTTTTGTAAATACGTTAACAATGTGTTTTATTCTTCAGTAACTACTTTTTCTATATAAATCTGCTCTTTAACTTCCATTTAGGGAATTTAGCATTATTGAGTTCATTATATGATATATAATTCATTATATGATTGTATGATTATAATGCATTAGTTCGTTATATGCCCTTTTAATATTTCCTTCACATCAAGCAACCTCTATGAAAATCTTTTTCTTTTTTTTCCCCTATTGTTTTACCAATATGTCAAATAGAAGAGAAGGAAATGCTAGCAAATATGGAGGAAACCATGATCATGGGCAGTTGCTGTGGTTTTCTCTTGAACTAATGACTAAACTGATTTACGGAGAAGCTTTGTTCACCTGGATCAGAATATCCGACCCAACTTGGGAAATGGGGAGGACAGAGCAGCGGAGCTGGGACTAGGAAGGGCTGCACAACCACATAGCCACCACTCCTTCATGTAACCGACTGGCCAGCACATCCAGCAGAGCTAATGATGGTGGGGCACAGGCACAGGCACAGGCACAGGCACAGGCACAGGCACAGGCACAGGCACAGGCACAGGCACAGGCACAGGCACAGGCACAGGCACAGGCACAGGCCCTTAGCCTCTTCCTACTTCTCTCCCCCCTTCCATAAAACTACAGCTGTTATTTTTCAACCTGCTGAAACTTTGTGATTTGTTCTTTGTAATGGGCTGAACCTCACGCCCCCTTTATACTAACATTCCTGAGCTGTGAATTGCTTGCCCCAAAAGACATTCAGTATTGCCTGCAATTACCACAACTGATTGCTCAAAGCAGGCACCTGATGTGGCACCTCGCCAGTTGGAACCGTAATTGGCTCCTTACATGGGCAAATATCCACTCCAGAGTGAAGCTTGTGATGAAGTAATTGTTAGTTCAAAGTTAACCAGGTATCTTGAGTACCTGGTCTGCGCATTAAAATTGCAGTTAGTGGTAGACACAGCTGAATTATTCTGTAGATTCAGGCCCTCCCTTTCCCGCTGTCTCCATAACTTCCTCTTCTCTTTGTTCATGGAATTGTGAAAACTCCAGTCTGTATGCTTGTAAGGCCAAGTAATTGCTTTTGTTCTTTGGGTTATTTAATTACAAATCTCAGTAGATGACAGGTCCTCTGCACTAAAGGAAGACATCACATTTGCACAGTTACAGAATCCCAACACAAATGTGTGTGGCAAATCAGTGACTGCAGATTTATTCATGCCCTCTGGGACCTGCACTGCCTTTTCAGCTTAGCATGCAATGTGATTTAAATTACAGCTTGTGCAGAGCTGTGCCTTGGGATTACACTCCATGTTTCCAACTGTTTATAGTTCAGTGAGCTTTAACCTCTGTGATTCTGAAAATTAAATAATGTCACGGCTGATATCAAACTGATGGCTGGTACTAGATTGCTAAATACTGTCTTGTATTATAAGCCTATTTTTACAACAAAATGGAAATATCAATGTATTTAAACCACAGATAACACATTCACATAATTCAAGAGCACAGGATAGCAAAGTTAATATTAAGGTCTATTCTTAAGCATATATTCCTACTTTTTCTGTATTTAACAGAGTTATGGTTAGAGCATATATTAGAGCAGAACTATTCATTTTTCATTACTGTGTTACCAGATAGGCACAAAGATTATGCAAGCTCAAGAAATGTAGATAGATTATTTGTTTTAGTTAAATTATGCCTTATTAATTAATTCCTTGTCAATTTTATGGTTTTCTTATTTCTAAAATACTATGATGTATCAAATCTTACATCTTGAAGACCTTTCATCACTGTAACAGTAGGCCACCTTTCTACAGAGGAGGAAGGAAAACACCTAAACCTAGTCTAATGAATAAATATGTAGAACTATTTTTATTATTTATTTATTTTAAAGGAAAGTTTAATTACAGAACTGTATTTTGAGTCTGGTACCAAATTCTCCTAGAGATCAATTTGCTTCCTCTTCACAATTTTATTTGTTACAAGTGTTTGTGGTTCTTTTGATTCTGCAAACCCAGCATATCCAGGAGAGATTTGGTCCTAGCTCCTCTTGAGCCTCTCCAATGGATTTCTTCCCAGGTTGCACCAAACCACAGCTGCAAGACAAATGGGTGAGACAGATGGCACCTACAGCGTTATTTAGCCCATAGAACTTTATTCATGATGGTGATGTAAGGAAGAGAAGGGACAGGGAGGAACAAATGGGAGAGACAAATGGAAACTTGTTTTTCACTTGTAAAGACCGCTTACTTGACTATGTAACAGAGAAAATAAAACAGAAGCCCCCAGATACCCTATTAAAAGAATTACGGTTTTCAGATATGACAAGCAGAGCATGGAAAAAAGAAAAGTTAGAAATGGGATCCTCAGTTGATATTTTTAAGCTTTGACACAGCAATAGATCCTGAATATATCTCATTTTGCTGCATTTTTAAAGCAGTTCATACTTTCCTCATTAATCTTAAGAGCAGCCTCTGTTACTTAGCTCAGGCTGCAGCTTTTAGGTTCTCAGAGTGGTGTCAAGTGTATCCCATCCCTTGCTCTACCACTGGATTACATGGGCCTAAATCAGTTCACCCACGCAGAAAAGCTGGCTGTTAGACTTGATTTGCTAATAAACACGTAGATAGACTGCAAGGTGGTTTTGTACACGCTACAGTAAAAGAAGTAGATTTTTTGGTAACTTTTAATAAACATCAAAGCAGCATATATTCACCACCTAATAGCTGACACTCAGAAGCAGCGAAGTGATACTGTGCAGATAAGTGGCTGTATTACTGAAATATGGTAGCAGTGCTTTTAAGAATCTCAGAAGCAGTAATGGTCTCAAACAGTTTCATTATCCAAAAGGCTGTTGAGGGTAACCTCAACATCAACATCAAACTTCAAGCTGATGTACCTATTCAAGCACCAGGATTTATAGGAATACGTTATTAAATGAGTTGGTATAGGGAAAAACAAGCAAACTTTCAGATACAGAGCTCTTTTTCAAGTCATTGCTCAGAAAAGCAGAAGAAAAGATGTTTTAAGGACTGCACATTCATTCAACAGCTCTTTTGAAATGTTAGAGAGCATTCAGTGACAGTACACGGCCAGTGAATCTGATCTCAGGGCTGGCATTTATTGATCCCTTTACTACTATTTGAGCAAAACTCAAATCCTTTTATACATACTAGAAATAGTTCCACTGATATCAATGAAATTAAGCTTTGCCCTCTGCGGAAATGAAATGTTTGTGCAAAGGGAACACTTTGTGCAAAGAAAAACTGTGTACTGAGCTGCTCAAACCCTAGACCTTCCTAGGAAGCAGTAGCAAAGTAGCTTTAGTAGGGAAATACCAAGCGTTGGGTTTACTAAGGATATTTCTTGGAGATAAAACCAGTTGCAATCAGGTAGAAAAAAAAAAATATATATATATATATATACACATACACCTCTCTCTCTCTCTCTCTCATATATATATATGTAAATATATATGTGTGTGTGGTGTGCGTGTGTGTATATATGTATATACACACGTATAAATACATATGCACACGACACATACATATATATATATATATACCTTTTCAGGGTTGGGGACTGGCAATTCCTTGCAAGCATTTTAAGAGGGAAGGAAGGTATAAAAGACATGGAAAAAAAAAAGAACTTAAGCTTTATGGTTTATACAGTACAAAACAGCAAGTTTTAAAGTCTGGATAATTTGAACAGCAGGCAGATGTAGCATGTTGTGAAGCAGACAATATTTCTTTTAATCACTTTATGCATAGACATGCAATGTACATACTTGGGAAAGGAAGCAAATAATAGCATAATCAGTGATGCATAAGGTGTACTGCAGAAGACTAAAGGAACTGCCTTTTTGTCAGGAAAAATCAGGAATCTTGATTTTTCACGTTTTCAGTTACTTCCGATAATAAGATAGATCACAAGTACAGAAACGTCTGATTGACAAGCTGTAAAACTAGTATGGAACTAAGCTAGCGTATTTTAAAAACAGCAGTTTGTACTCTGGTATTTCCAATACAAACATATAAGCAGGGATATACACCCACATGTGCATCTTAGAAAAAAACAAGAAGCACCAATATGGTAAAAAAAAAAAGAAGAAGAAGAAGAAGAAGGAAGTCTAGTCTAGTTCAGATCTACCAGTATGCTTAAGTGTATGCCAATGATTCCTATATATTGCAATGGCAGGCCCAGTAGGTAAGATTGGCACTATCTAGATCTTATATATGTTTTAAGTCTTAATAGTATTCTGGTAATTTCCAAACCATAAAAGCAGGGTGTTATTTTGTGTGTATGTGTGTATTTTATATTTCCTAAGCTCTATGATAGCACCTGACATGCTGCAAAACCTAGCAACCACAGAGCACAGCTCTGTGCCCTAACCCACCCCTTTGGTCCCCATTTCGTATTCTTCTGTCTCTCCGAAGAAGCTTCCACTAAAGGCGTAGAAAGCTCTGTGAGAGAGGAAGGTGCAAAACCTCTGTATGAGATATTTTACATGGGCTAGTGAGTCTTCAGATTTTTTTCATGGGATCATGTAAATAGATTGTCATATTTAGTGCTCAAGTCTGTTACACATTTGACATACTTTTTTTTTTTTCTTCTGATAGGCTTCTGTGGTAGAAAGCATTTGTTAAAAAAACTGTTCTGTTTCTTCCGGTTCATTACAGGATCTGTTTTTTTTTTTCTACATTTCTATTATTTTCTTAATTTCATCCACTTATTACTATTTAAATGCTTTTGGTAACTTTAATGCTCTCTATTATTTGTCTATCACAAGCATGCATAGCCATGTTGCAAATTCCTCCATCACTGATTTTAAATAGCACTAAAATGCCCTATTTTCAGGTGCCGATACAGTGCTATACCAAGGAAGTTTCCACTCCTACCTAAAAGTTGAGGTAATTATGTCAAATATTTCTGAAGTGCTATCAGTGAAGACAAAAAAAGGAGGTTTTGTGTATATAGAATAAAAGTACACATCAATTAAACACAGTTTGCAGAACTTTCCAACAAGAGCAGTGCGCTAGATAACTTTCTAAGACTTTTCTCTCTGGTTTTAATCACACCTCTGTTATTTTTTTTTCTTTTTTATTAGCAGAACTAATGTTTCATATAATTAATAAATAAGTAAATTATTTAAACTGGGTACAAATCCTGTTACTTTCTTATAGTTGATGGAAATTAAATTAAGTTGGAATTGCCTGTTATACCCACCTGACCACTGAAAGAGGTTGTCATAACTGATGTTATCACACCAAATACCCAGCGTTGTACCAAGGGCTTTTGCTTCCACTTAGAGGTGCCTTACTGCATTTTGTGTTGTTGTGCTACCCTGACAGATCAATTAAAAACAATCATTCAGCCAGTGCTTTTTTTTCACTCTTTGCTGTCATCATTCATTACTCTTACTTTAATGGATTCTGTGTCAAGTTGCTTTAAAGTAGCTGTAAAAGTTAATTATAACAGCAAAACTATTTTCGTAGTTTGACGAAATGACTTCAGTTTTGTGGCCAAATCCAAAGGATTTAAAGAAGAAATTAAATTACAGGAGATTGGCTGGGTAAGGAAATTGTGACAGGAGCGTTCTTTGCTGTATCTGTGCTCTCAGGCTGGCTCATACTGATGATCCTTTCCTCATGAATGATCATCACTCACTGAGAAGTGAGGTGATGGCAGAGTCCTGTCCCATTTTTTGTCGTAACATTTTGGAGAGGTTTGTTTTCACAGCCACATAACACCTTCCACACTCTTCAAACTAAAGCTGGCAGTATTGCTATGAGGTACGGAATTTGGATGTTTTCTCCCTGTTTCAGAAATAGGTGATTTTTGACACAAAGGCCGTACTTGTTGACAATGGTAAAAGAAAATTTAATGTGTGTATGGTGAATGGTCCTGCTGGGGACAGGCATGCTCCACTGCTTGGGGCTGACTGAGCAGTCTTAAGTGTCTGGGTCTCAGGAGATACATGGAGATTGAAGACATACTTGTCAGGCTGCTGTTGTTCAGTTTAGGGTTTCATGCTTTTGCCAGTTGTGTTGCTGATAGCTGTCCCACTTTCCCTTCAGTGAAATGTGTTCACCTTGTTAATCCCCAACTATTTGTCACACTGAGCTTGAACCAGGCCAGAACGTGTCTCCTGCAACACACTACCTCGGGTGTTTAGATGATGGTGTTGCTGCAGCATGCTCTTTCTGCCATCAGGACTCTTTCTTATACCCTTTATTTAATTTCCAATTCCTTCCCAATTCCTAAGAGGAAAAAGTTCTGGAAAGACTTAATTACATCTCTCTCAGTGTTTTAGAAGATTTGAGAAAAATCACATTAGTGGAGAGTAACAGTGTAGTCTTCCAAGTTTTTGGTCATCTAACTTGATGCTGTTTGGACACAGACTTCTTGGGCATCTGCACAGGTGTCTGCTCAACCTGCAGATTTTCAGAACTTACCAAAGGCAGGCCCATAACATGAATCTGACTGCCAAAAGTGTGTAACACCCAAAATCCTTTCATCTTCAGGGTCTCCGTGCTTCACTTCCTCCTCCAATACATCACTGTTTAACATGCAGATTGTGGCATTTGTTTTTCATCGCTAGTCTGAAGACGTAGGTTACGCTGTTAAGGCACAGGTCTTCCATATTTTAATTTCCAACTGACTGAGAAAAAAGTAGGCTCTTAGCTGGAGGTCTTGCTAGCTTTTTCTGCAGAGAGATTAAGAAATACAGAAACCTGAGATTAACATTTTCCGCATTAGAGAGAATATGCTGCAATACTTCTTTGCTCTTCTGTGGAGGACTCTAGACATCTCAGTTGTCCAACAATTTTCTTTAAAGGATGAATGGATCCATTTAAAATTAACAGTGTTGATAGATATGCAACACCTCAAACTATAGTCAGCAACAGAAAAGAGGTGTTAAATTTGGTTGTTGTTCTGTAAAGAGATAATAATCACCTCTTTTAAATTAAATCAGGTGGGTAGATCATAAGCATTGTTTTGTGAGAAATCTAATTTGCATTGAGAATGAAGCTATAATTTTACTGAACTTTTGTATTCACTTTTCTTCACCATATAATTAGTCATTACAGGGAATCAAAACTATTGTTGTCTCTTTAGAACAAAGGCTTCAGAAACTGATAATTGCATCACAGATCAACATGTTCTTCTTTCTCCTTCCTGTGTGTGCTAAAATGTTACTCAGAAGAAATACCCATGATGGTTTGTGCCTCCAAGGCAGAGGAGGAGAAAGATTTTAGTGTAGTGGAACTGCCTGGAGACTTAAGCCTTGGCTGGTACTCAGAGCCTTATTTACACTACTTTAGCAGTGTTAAGTACCGTAAATGGAAGTTATGTTCTCCTTAAGATCATTTAATACTACCTCACCGGTGAAAAGGGCCTTGAGTGTTAGTGCAAATCAGATCCCCAGTGCCCCTAGCCACAGAAAATGGGGCAAGAACCAGCGCAGCAGTAAGCTCCACTTCCAGCACTTCTCGAAGGAGCTTCTAGTGTTGCCTTTCCTTTCCCTCAACTTTTCTCACTTTTTTTTTTTTTTTTTTTTTTTTTTATGGGAAACTTGGCTATTCTGGAGATGCACCCAGTAGAACAGTTACCTATTTCGTCTGAGCAATCTTGACCTATGAAGTTATTACATTCTCTTTATATCTTTTCATCCAGAGTGGAACCCATATGCCTTAGTATACTAACACTCAGAATTAAATTTTTCTTTGCCTATTTTTTCCCCAGATATAAAATTCTAATTCACTAATCACTTAGTAGAGTTTTAAAGTCTCTTGCACTGAGAATGATCCATAGCTGATATAAATAGTCAAAGTACTGAAAAAAGCCAGAATGATTAGATACCTGTTGCTGTACAAATGTCAGTAGTTTTGAGATGCAGAAGAATTTAGATGTGAAAAAGCATTATGCATTTTTTATTACAGTTTTATAGTGTTATATTTTTTTCCTTGTTATGTTGTTGCTGAGTCCATGTATTGAAATGACGGAAAAGTGATATACTGGCATCATTTTCAACACCTTTCATCCTTGAAAGTCTATAATCTCTTTACCTCACAGTAAAATTCAGATAACTCTCTATTGAAACAGAGCAACCAACTTCTTCAGAGAGGAAGGGTTTTTTGCTTGTTTGCTTGTTTGTTTGTTTTAATTATACAGTGTTGTAAATCAGAAAGAAATTAAGACTATATATGCAATTAATTTGCAAGAAAGGTTAGATAAACCTGAAAATTATTAGTTTGTAATTATAATCTGACTGTGTCACCAAAATCACCTTCATTAGTCTTTGGAGAGAGAGAGAAAAAAAGAGACTTTAAGGAGAAGGAGAGTAGAAACTATCATAGCTAACATAGTATTTTAAGATCACTGTTCCTCAACATCGTTCTATTCTATGTGATTTTTAATGTATTGATTTGCAAGTATCCTCAGTCTTTAAAAAAACTTTTTTTATAATAAGAATTTTCTATTGTAGCACTGATGCCACACTATAGTGCATCTTAACTTGTGATACATACTAGCCTCTCAATCATATGTGGACTGGGTACCACATGCTCATCTCTTCCTACTCATGGCTTTGAAAACACTGTTCCTAAACCACATCTCTGTACTCTGTGGTCTGTCCCTGATACTACCTGCTGCATCAGCAACTGAAAGCAAGTTACCACAAAATCCTCACATTAGTTCCATAACAGCCACTCTGTGTAAAGAGTCTTCCTTGAGAGACACTTTTTAGGAGGTGGTTTGATGCCATCAGTGTGGTTGAGGAGCTTAACTGTGAACTGTGAATCCATGAGGTCCATTATGTCTGCTTGACTTATTGGCAACAATAGACTTACGTAAGTCAAAGAATTAAAATGACGGGACTTCAGAAAAACACCGTTAAAAGCTTTGGCATTCTGTAAACTACAGTGGAGTGTTTAAAAGCACAAAGCAAAGCTTTCTCATCATATATTAAAAACTTTGTCCTCTGGTGACCTTCCCGAAAGCCGCAATGGCTTACAGCTTTGCTGTGCACGTTTGGGACTGGTGATGTGAGTCTTCCTCTCCGTGGGGAACAGAGCTATCTATGATTTCAAGTCCATATTTTCTGAGGACAGTGCTTGCTTCTTTGATGATGTTGGGTCTCAGTGGACAGGCACTGTATGTATTTATGAAGTCAGAGTAGCTGTCTATTTTTGTTGTTGTTGAATTTTTTATTTAAGATTCCCTAGTCCTGTTACCTCCTCAGGGCCCTAGTTGCCCTCCAGTAATTTTCATTAAATTATAGTAATTGCAATTTTACTGAGCGTAAAATTTCCCTACAGTTTCCCAGAATTTTCTTGCTGTGAACTTGTAAATTAGTCATTTTGACTGTAAATATACAATAATAGGAGCATCCAGTTGAAGTTCTTTACAAAACAGTTCCTGAGAGAAATGCCCTTTTACTTCTATGAAACAATGAAAAGATGACCCTAGCTCCTGTTCCTTCAGCTTATTCAGTCTTGACAGCTAAGGGTAATTTCTGTGCCATCTAGTTTATATATCTTCATTAAAATGCTAATGCAGTTCAGTTAAAAATCCAATTTCTGACTTTTGTCGTTTCTTGCTATTGTTGTGTGTGTGTGTGTGTGCATGTGATCGTTACTGCTGAAGAATAACATTTGTAAAAGAACAAATGCAGATCGATTTTCCTTAGCTTTTTTTTCTGAACTTGAAGTGCTGAGACAAGCAAAACATGTTTCCATTACTTAACTAAGCAAACAATGGTGTATAAATCATAGAGGCAGCTGGACCAAGGTGTCGTTTTCATAAAGAGCCAGATTTCTCATGAAGGACAGTTTAATGGGCTGCTGCCAATGAAATGTCTGCAGAACTGGTAATTGCAGAAGGGCAGACAAAAAGTGGCGCTAGAAAGGTGTCGTGTGGGAGCTGAGAAATAGCTCCACGGTGAAGACGATTGGAAAAAGGAGACTGAGGAAGGTGTGTGCTTTAATAATTTGCTTCTTGGTGCTTATTGTTTTAAATCAAAATCTTAAGGGTTTTCTTTTTTAATTATTTTTAGTCTGCTCACATTGGCTGCAAGATCAGAGAAGTGGTTTTGGATGTAATTTTATTTTGATCATGTTTATACTGTGGCTTTGTTTCCCTTTGATCACGCTTAAACATGTTTCAGACATGCTTGTTTGATGTATGTTATTTTTTAAAACACTCTTCCACTTAGCTTGTGTGTGTGTGTTTTTATTTTCTCTTTAACAATGAATCATTGTGAACTACTTGACGCCAAATAATTTCTTCAATTCATTTTCACTAAACGTGCTTTTAAACAAGAACATGCTGCACTGCTGTAAGGATATTTGAGTGTTGCACTGATTGGAGGCAGTTTTAGGGTCTCAGAATACCCCGTAATTCACAGACAGAAATTTGAAGTCATTCTGTCTCTCCACAATAGCCGCATCAGTGTTTGCAATTGCTGCCAGTAGTCTTGGATCAAAGTTCCCCTTCCCATTCAGTAAAACTGCTTGAAGTTCATTCCAGCACGTCTTATGTGGCTGTGTTGAATGTATGAAGTAGGTCAGGCCTGACTGAATTATTTTAAACTTTCCGTGGGGAGCCCTCGGTACTGAACTCGTTTAATTTTGCAGGGAAAGCCGGGGCAGCCTCCATACCCGCACACACACATCCGTGGGTAGCAGCCTGTCTTCTGCTGCACGGGCGAGCAATCCGGAGAGTCAAGTGTAAGCCCGTCGTCTGGGGGCAGCAGTGCCCTTGGCCCCTCGGAGCGCGGTGCGGAGCGCCGCGTAGTCCGCAGAGAGCCCTGCGTTGCGTGGCCGCGGGCCGTCCGGCTGAAGGAGCCGCCGCGACCCGAAGCGGCTCGCTCCGGGCAGGGGCCGAAGGCGCGGAGTCGAGTGCCGGCGTGCGTCGCGCCGCGGGCAGGGCGAAGCTCCTCGCTCGGCGGGGCCGTAAGGAACGCGCTGCGGGTCGCTGACGCGCGCTGCCTGCTTCTCGGCTTCACAACCTGCTGAACTCCTGACAGCGTTTCTCAAGTACTCGGTGTGGCCATTCTGAACAAAAGGGAATAAGGAATATCTATTTCTATGTGCTACGGAGCACATGTAACCTGTCCTCCTCCCGTTTGCTTCGTTACGTAGACAGAGATGTTATACAGAAGAGGAAAGAGCAACAACAACAGAAGGTAACAAGAGCAATGGCCCTACCACGTGAAGGGCCGCTCTTTTATTGACTAAAACATGTTGATTTAACCAGGTGGAAAAATGGCAAATCAGTCTGAACTGTTTGCTCAGTAAGAAACACCGGTGTAATCCAGCAGAAACTGTTCCACGATACGCGGAGGAGATGCTCTAATGTGAGGTTATGTGGAGTTTTTATTGACGTAAGTGTAGTTAAGATTGTTAATCACTGACTGAAAATCTGACTTCTTTGCATATGAGCACTAATAAATAAATAAATAAATAAATAAAAATGTATGCAAAAGCATATACACCTGTGATCTCTCTATGAACTAAATTATCAGCTTTCCACACACTCCTCTTCTGTGCCACCACTCTACTGGAATTAGTGAAAATAGATATTTCCAATATTTCTACTGTTTTCTATTGTTCTTGCATCAATCAGTCTCTACTGCTAGGCTCCCTTACTGTTCTAGGTTTGCTTGCAAAAGTATGAGGGGGAAAGAAAAGAATAATAATATGTTAACTGAGGGCAAGTTTATATAACCACTACTATAACAGCAGTATGACTGACTTGAATAGGACTCCCTGTGGGATCTTCATAGGCCAATGTAAAGTTACATTTTTGATGCCTGATTTATTTTAGAATTTGATATCTTGTGATTGATAAAACCCATTGTGCTAGAGATAAATCATTTGACCATTTGAGAATGTGTTTAAGGTTTAATATTTTTTTTACCCCTTTCATGAAAGCCTTAAGATTGTAAAAACAGCTCTATGTGCTCAGACCATAAGCACTCCAGATCCAGTAGCCTGGACCAGGGTTTTCTAATGAGTGTCCTCTTTCTCTGATGTATCTCTTCATGGACTGTGAAGATTTTAATCTGTGGCTTATGTTATGTTTCCTGTGAAATAAGTTCCATTCAAAGCCCTGGTAGATTATACAAAGAATAACAGATATTACTCATGTTATGATAGGAGCTAAGTACTTCTTACCCTAGGCCCCATATCGGTGTAATGTGAAGGCTGTTGGATGCATACTAGAAAGAAAGGAAGGGAATATAATTTAAGCTGCTGTTCTTGTGGGGTGGAAAGCTCCAGCCTTTTACAGATTTTAAATGGTTTCAAGTGTCTAAAAGGATCTAACTTAGAGAATAGGTAATAGAGTTCCACATGGTTGTGTTCTGAGCCTGTGGTGTTCAATGTATGACTTGCAAAACAGTTGAGAGCAAGATGAGAAAGTTTTCTGATGAAAAGTTCATTATGCAGCCTAGTGAGACAAAGGAAGACTATGAAGAATTACAAAAGGATCTTATGCAACTGAGTAACTAAGCAATCAAATGACAAATTAAATTAATCTTGATGAATGATGTAGTGATAAACCATGAGGAAAGTCATGAGGAAGAACATGTCTGTCTTCACATATAAAAGGGTGGGCTGTGGACTGAGCTTTACCAGCGAAGAGTGAATTTCTGGGTTTATGACACATAAAGTTCCTTGAAAATGTCAGTTTATTGCTCAGGAAGTTATTACTGGAACATATTAAATGTTAGGAATTAATAGAAAAAGAACAGAGAATTCAACAAAGAACATTATTATAGCCCTGTGTAAGTGCACGATTCATCCATATCTTGAACGCTGTGGATATTTCCAGTAAAGAAACTAAAAGGCATCAAATGAAATAGTAGGATCCGAGTTCAAAACTAGAGATCAGAAGTAGGTTTTATTTCTTTAGCTTGTATACCTGAGGAACAAATTGCCAAAAGATTCTTTGAATGCTGGAAATTTGTGTGGGTTCAAGAAAAGTCTGTACAGATACCTGGATGAAAAATCTATTATGAATTGCTAAGCACAGAAAACCAGCCAAGTTTAGGGAATTAGCTGCATGGAAAATAGTTGGAGGCTGGGAGATTATCTGAGGAAATCTGCATTTGCACTTACCATGCCCTTACTTTTCCCCAGATAGTTACTTTTGGCCAATTTCCAGAGAGGTGGTGGAGTCTCCTTCTCTGGAGATCTTCAAGGCCCGCCTGGATGCAACCCTGTCTACCATGCTCTAGGTGACCCTGCTGAGCA
Source organism: Rhea pennata (assembly GCF_028389875.1). NCBI lineage: Eukaryota > Metazoa > Chordata > Aves > Rheiformes > Rheidae > Rhea > Rhea pennata. The sequence goes on from NC_084663.1 coordinate 9,916,300, forward strand.
GGGAGGTTGGACTAGATGATCTCCAGAGGTCCCTTCCAACCTTACCGATTCTATGATTCTACAATTCTATGAATTTGGGAGTCTCTTAACCCTTTGGTCTGCAGCAGTATGGCCATTCTTGTGCTGTGTGATCTGAAAGACACAAAGTCCCGTTTATTAACTACTCTTGTAGTTTAATGTGAAGGCTGTTATAACTAGTGTATATGTATGTGTGTGTATGTGTGTATATATATATATATATACACACACACACAAACACACCCATGTACACACGCTAGTGTATATATACTGTATATTTTTAGGCCTCTATAATAGCTGCATCTAAACACATACATGCATATATATTAATATACCAAAATAGGCTGATTGCAAGCATTAACCTCTTAATAAGGCCATGAATTTAATGGGACAACAAGTATAGACTGGCAGAACAAAATGGAGTTCACTATTTCTGTGACTATGTAGCAATAAACTTGCTACATAAGCTGAAAAGAGGCTAGCACAATACACTAAAACAGCTTGTAATTTTACGTAGGAACAGGGCTATGAGTAGTTAAATATAGTTCACAGTTAATTATCCATGCAGGATGTAAACTCATTGCAAAAAACAGATTGATAAATCTATTAGATATGTCCTCTTTTTTCCAAATATAGTGAAAGATAGCATCTGAAGTATCTCTTTAACTTAAAGTGGTGAGCCTGATTCACCACTGGACTTACTCTTATGATTTATACAGATTTATTTCTCAAAATTTCTTACCATTATTTTTACATAAACACTCAGTCTTAATTTTATGTATTTTCATTTGATGATATTTCTTCTTCATCTTCAAATAATGGTGTCACCATAATTGTTAGGAAACAAAAATTTTCTGCAAAAACAATCTAAAAAAGAATAAGACAAGACATAATATTTCAACATTCTTGAAGAGTTTTTTTTTTTCCCCCCACAGAAATTCACCACTATACTTCTCTTCTTAAAACAAAATAAAAAACGTTGGGTTTTCCCAGGAGAATGATAGTTTGGAAGGAAACAGTATCAAACAAAAGTGTATTGGCTAGATGAGCTACAAATGAATGCTAGTGTGTGTTGACATGGCTTGCCTGTAAGCTAATGCAGAGCAAAAAATATATAAGATGGTGATTTGTGTCATGCGGGAACACGGGGAACTGAGGTTTGGGGTTTGAGATGAGGTTCTTTTGGCCTGATCATACTTTTCTAGCCTGGGGGTCTATTTCTGAAAGCAGAGTTAATTATGACAAAGAAATAAGAGGAATCTCTCTTATATGTAATCGTGCTATAATGTACCTAATATGGGCATATTTGTCATGTAGTATAGTGGTATATATAGAATAAAGAGTACATACAGAATATTGACAAAGTCACAATTAGTCAAGCAAAGTCACAATTTGTTCGTGTAAGGAAGGCAACTGATCTAATTCATGGAACAGTAACATGTGCAATGACATTGTTTTCCCAGATCCTAGATTTATTAGTGTTCACCTGATACCAGAGAGCGACAACCCAGAAGATGACAAAATCTACTTCTTCTTCCGTGAAAATGCAATTGATGGAGAACACACTGGAAAAGCCACTCATGCCAGAATAGGGCAGATCTGTAAGGTAAACTGGTGCCTTTATTGTGTGAGACTGAAGATTCTTGGACCCTTGAACATGATTTTAGTAATTGCGTTTTGTTGCCTGTAAACTAATCTATACCAACAGTGGCACTGTAATGAAGCAGTGATCATGCAAAGTGAAAAATAGTTATGGGATGAGACACACCCAGGTGCGCTCTTCGGTTCTCCTCTGTTTGGGAAGTTTCACTAACTGTGATATTTAATTTGAAAAACCATCTTTTGAAGCTCAGAATGTGTCTGAAAAAGACGGTCTTTTACAGGAAATATGATATTTCAAGGTAGACCGGAAATATTTGAAGAATTTACTTTTCAGAGGAATGTTAATACCTTTCTATTCCCACACTAGTGAAAAACTTTTTAAACAGAGGCAAAGGAAGATTTAAAAAATAGTTGTTTAAGCTAAGTTCTATAAATGGGCAACAATTCAGAAGACTTAATGATTCCAGATTGATTCATCCATCCGCCCTGATAAACATCCAAATATCTTTCTGATAGACTTTAAAAAGGTCTCTAAGAATTAGGTGACATTCATAAATGTTATATAGCTTTGGCAACTATAGTGTTTACAGTAAAATTTCATGTTAATCCATAGGCACAATTTCAATTTATCTCAAGTCCGGACATAGCTGCTTGAAGACCAATTACCCCATATGTGCGGAGTCCTTGGTGTGCTTCTGCTGCAGGTTTTGCAGCTATGATCCCACCATTCTGGCATTTTTATATGCTTTCTTCATATGTAACTTGTATTTCTCCTTTGTTGCTACCCAGTTAAGCATAATAAACCCCTTAAACCTTGCTAGAATGTGGCTGGATGGGAAACCTGAAGAAACCTTAGGGAAAACTTTGTTTTCAAAATGATGTAAACTGTCCAGTGATAATATGAACTGTGTAGTGATACCACATAAAAGAAAAGTGTTTCTGAATTATGTTTTTGAAAACAATATTTTTCTTATGTAAAGTTTGAATTCTTTTCCATGTTTTCTATAACAAGCATCTTTTGATTATTTAAGGTATTTTGTCTGTATTCAGTTGAAGTTTCAAGCAGACTATTACAAGATGTTAATGCAGAATACTTTTATTATTAGAATGACTTTGGTGGACACAGGAGCCTTGTTAACAAATGGACAACTTTCCTGAAAGCACGTCTGATTTGTTCTGTGCCAGGACCCAACGGCATTGACACGCACTTTGATGAACTACGTAAGTGGTAGCTTTGAATACGGAAACGTTTTCTAGTATTGCTAATACAGAAATTAACTTCTTCTTTCTTTTCCCTCTCTTGTTATTGTTACAGAGGATGTATTTCTAATGAACTCAAAAGACCCTAAAAATCCAATAGTCTATGGAGTGTTTACAACTTCCAGGTACAGAATGTATCATTTTACTTGCATGGAAACTTGGGTGGCTGCTTGTTTTAGAGAGGTCTCTTTGTTAAAAATGTTTTTAAGAAACACAATTTTCTTAACCTTTGAACTGAAAAGTCAGTGGCAGTAAGCAGTAATGAATTAGCTTTCTTTTCTTGTGAGCAACGTACATCATCACTCTCAACCAAGTAATCACAAAGACTATCAGTTCCTCTGGCTGTTCCTGCCTTTGAATTGGCCTTTAATAGTGGAGATCAGAAATTGCAGCCCTTCCCACACAGACCTGGAAACATAATGCAAGGCTTCGATATCGCTTATGTGGGGGAGGGATAAAAGTGAAAAACTCTCTTGTGGAAAACTGGCTAATTAGCAAGGTATTAGTAAATTATTACTAAAAAATATTATCAAAAAAGTAAAATTATTGTTGAAATCGTTAAAATTTAAAAACCTTTCAAAGTTATATTACTTTTAACTGTACCTAACTGTGACTTGAATGTTTTGGTTGCCCTGTGCTTTCCCAAAGAACAAAATTATACTTGATCTGAGAAAGGTCTGCGGTGCGAGTGGTAGAGAGCATTCCTACATTTATCTATGAAGGACAAAGATTTTAGTTTTTAAGTAGAAAGAATGTTTCTAAAGATAACTGTGCATAGAAGAGGGACATTTGCAAGTACTGACTGTCTCCACTAAGAAATCTCAAGGTAAGAAACAACACTGCAGTTTGCATGTGTGCTGCCCAAATGACGAGAAACAATACTTAAAAAAAAAAAAGGGAAAATAAAAGAAAGAAAAAAGAAAAAATGTGAAGCAAAGAACCGAATCATGCCCTAGAGACAGGCCTGCTGACTTTTACTCAAGTTGGGGCTCTGGCCCTGTGGGGACAATATGTTTTAAATAGTGGAATAGCAGCAGCCAGATGCTTAGCAAAATATCTGGGAGATCATATCAGTGCTGCTGAACTTTCGCAGGAGGTGAGTTAGGATTGCTCTGAGAGCATGTCAGAGTTTTGATAATCAGCACATGTAATAAATTAGAAAGCAACAAGCTGCTATTCCCACAGCTCTCCTACTTGATTCAACTGACAGATAATTTAAAGAACTTAACTTGATTTCTCCTCCCCTGCTTTTTAGTAATATCTTCAAGGGCTCGGCGGTGTGTATGTACAGCATGACAGACGTGAGGAGGGTGTTCCTCGGTCCCTACGCGCACAGGGACGGCCCCAACTACCAGTGGATCCCGTACCAAGGGCGAGTGCCGTACCCACGGCCAGGAACTGTGAGTACCCTCAGAAACCTAGTAATCTCAGAGGAGAAAACTGTGGAAAATATTTTCACACATTACACAGTCCTTGAGCTGAGATCCAAGAAAGAAACAGAAAGAGATAGTGGTGCAGACAGAATGGCGTAAGGGAAAATCAGCAGTTTCCCCAGGTCCAGAATTTACTGATTTCTTCTAAAGCATGAAGCTTCAGAAGTAGCTAGTAGCTTCATTTGGACTTTCATTTGGTCATTCATATGAACTTCAGGGGAAGTTTGAGCAGTGGCTGAAGGGCTTTGCTGAAGGTCAAACATTTAATAAATCACTCTGCATTATTCTGTCTTTGGAGTTTGCATTTGTTCCCGTTATTGACTGAGGCATTCTTACTGAGAATGAATACAAAGCCGAGCATCTGCCTCGTTGTTAATAAATATGCAATTGTTCTCACCATTGAATTCGGTACAAAAGACAGATATTTCTGCCATGGATGATAGAATGACTGTAATGACTTCCACTCACATTTTTTTTTTTTCCTTTAAATTTGTATTTTGACTTTTGTCTTTATTTCTGATTCATAAATGACTAAAACATCAGTGCTATAAGACACCCATATCTGCAGCTTCCCAGCTACTGATGCCATGAGGTTCTAGAAGTATTTTACTGTCTCTAACATTGCCACTAGTCTAAGAAGACAGGGCGCTTATGAAAAAAAAATATATGTGCATTATTTATGTATATTGAGATAGTTCCTCAACAGGTATAAATAGACTTGGCCCATTTAAACCATGGAATATCATTGCTGAGGATTCAATCCATATATATATATATATATATATATATATATGGATGCATGTATGTACGTGTACACACACAAACACACACACACACACACAAACGCACATGTATATATATATATATACATCTGCCCATAACATTCTTTACAGAGTATCCTTAAATGTAAGGCTGAAAAAAAAAAAAAAAAAAGGAATATCTTAGATACTTTTTAAATCACAAAATTTTTATTTTTGTTTGGTATTTTGAAATTGCTCCTTCAAACTAATTCTTTTAACTTTCTTTCAGCTGTTCTTTCACCTAATTTCCAACAGTTAGACAATATATATGATTAGCCTAATAAAAATTATGTTTTCCTACATAAAAGAGAATAACGGCTGCCTGGCAACTGGATTATACAGTACTCCTCTCTCCCTCTATATGACTGCTAAAGGGATTCCTAATTTTTTCCAGTGTTAAAACCCAAGCTCTGCAGCATCAAGAGAGATTTGTTTCCTCATGTGGTGTTGAACTTTTTTTTTCCCGAATCTCTATAGTTAATGCTGAAATGTCAGGAAAAGAAGAAAAGTACTGTTTACGTTTCTTTGTAAAATGTGAATAAGTAGATATTCTTTGTGTTGCTTGTATAGCAAGCTGAAAAGCAGGGTCCCAAATTCAGCTCCTAAGCCAATGGCCTAAACCACCAAATCTTTTACCAAAGTAGCAAAATATAATTAAGTGATACATGTGCTTTTTCTAGCTACCTTCTCAGGATGGATTTTACACTTAGAATTTCACTAAAAGTATTTGTACTGACATTCACAAGTAAAGTGAAAAGATATTCAGATTTCAGTATAAGTTTTTTCCATATCTAAGGGTGAACATGATCCCAGGATGCCCATGATCCTGCAGTTGCATCATGTAGGGCATGGAGGACATCTTACTACAGATGATGTTAATAAAGGAGCAGCTGAAGGCCAGCAGTTTCTCCCAACTCACTGCCAGTGACTAATCCTGATGTCTATCACTTAGAAGTGCTTTTTTTTTTTTTTTTTTTTTTTTTTTTTTCTGGTAGTTGCTGAAATCATTTTCTTGTATTAATAAGATAAAATTGAGTTTTAAAATAGATGTTTCTGATTGAAACTGAGCTTTTTGTTTCTAAAGTGAAAAATCTGATTCATTTTTGATGTCTTTGAAGATCTGTTGAGAACAAAGAAAGATTTTTGAAGTTCTTTTAGATGCCAGTCTTGTGGCTTCCTTTTCAAAAAACAGGGAAAGGGAAGAGAAAAATAAAACCTGAGCTTCTTACAGTGATTCACTTCCAGATCTGACTGTACTTTTACAGTGCTGAATTATCTGAGGAATTTCGTAGGTGAGATGCCAATAAACTTCTTGAGCATCTGGCGACTTGCCCAGTATGAGTAAAGAGAAGGAAAATTAATAGTTCTTTTGAAAACTCAAAAATCTTTGTAAACAGTTCTACATCAGCCTCACTTCATCTGCCTTTATGTTTTACAAAGAAGCTGCCAGAATTTTTCCTTTTAAACTCTATAGAACATTCTCTTCTCTTCTCTCTTCTCTTCTCTTTTCTTCTCTTCTCTTCTCTTCTCTTCTCTTCTCTTCTCTTCTCTTCTCTTCTCTTCTCTTTTCTTCTCTTTTCTTTTCTTTTCTTTTCTTTTCTTTTCTTTTCTTTTCTTTTTTTTCTTTTTTCTTTCTTCTTACTTAAAAATTATTTGGGAGAGGAGGGGAGATTCCTTATATATATATACATCATCTCTTCTTAGAAATTCATATTTGATTTTTGGTGAATGCAGAAGCCAAATTTTCTCTACTTTATGGTACCAAGCATCTATCTTCAGTTATGAGCAAAGCATCTTTTGCTCCTACTGTTATCAAAGTGAATGGCTTTGGATTTATTATGTTGAATTCGTTAATAGATCAGTGAGGATGTATCCTAGCTATTTTTTCTTAACTGAGCAAATACACTACACAGCATACTGAAGGGCAGTGGAATGCAAGAACTCTTTTAACTCCACTTATATTCAAGATAGGGCTCATTTCTCTCAACTTTATCAAGTTATTCATATTCATGCCTAACTTAAGGCACCAGAATAGTTTGTTTTCTTGATATCAGTGGGATCAGTCAGGTATATAAACATGAGCTCAGGTGCTTGGCCCATTTGCTTGAGCTGCACCAACTAATATCAAAAGCAAACTTGTCATTAGCAACAAAGATAATGTCTTCATTTTGTGTCCCGGCTTTGTGACGTGAGAGGACTTTTCTCCTGAGAACAACTCAGACTTTATGTGGGCTGAGATTCTCCTGCAGGCAGTTAGTAGGCTAAATCACCTGGTCTGATGGTGCCCATGATGGTGGGATGAATGTGAGCCACAGTCTAGTCCAGGTAATAAGCTTTAAACACAGAGACCCAAAATTACTGTCATTCTTTATACTCATAGAAGTAAAGCATCCAAACAGTAGTCCAGCCCTCAGAATCAGTTTTCTCATTTAAATACATGGAAACTAATGCTAGTTTTGTGTGGTTTTTTTTCCGCATAAAATACATCTTGGTCAACATTGCTGCCAGTATAATCCTTTGTTAGCAAATGACCCAGAAAGTAAATATCCAAGCAATTGAAACACAGCTGAAATGCATTTATTTTAAATTTGAAATGAATATTCATTTCCTATTTTTCAGTGTTTGCCCAGCTGCAATTAACAATACTTAGTACTTATGTAGTGATTTTTCTGCTTAAAGCACTTTACATAAATTATCTAATCATTATTTAATTAATCTGAGTAATTAGTATTGAACTATAGTTAGAATATTAATCCAGATGTGAAGCACCAAATTTTAAACACAAATTTTAAGACAAACTATGGCTTGGTCAACGATTATGAAAAGCCTATCTGATTATATCTGGATAATATTTCAGTATGAAAGATCAAGAATCAAGACTGAAAAAAAATTGACCCAGTGAAGTAAGTGACTAACTTTTCTTATTTTTGTTCATTCTGCTCCACATATATTAATCAAAAGGTCTTTCCTCCCTCCCTCTTTCCTGTCCTCCCTTCTGTGCCATATAATGGAGCGGAATGCTGGAATTTGCTTACTTACAAATATGTCAAAAAGGGACAATTTACACCTTATATATCTGTGTGCTTCAATGTCCCTCTGCTGCAGATATCAGCTACTCTTTTTGATGACATTGATTTTTTAATTTCATTTCTGATGAATTATTAATAATCTGGATCAAGGTGATAGCAAAGACAATCGATTTCTTCTGTGGAGCATCCTGCAAGGCTTGAGTTCTTGCTTAATAACATGTTGTCCTCTAGGTTTTTAATTTGCTAGATATTCTATATGTGTAAATAAAAGGCAAATTATCTAGAGCATTTTAGCACAGTTGTTTATATTTTAGGTTCAAATGCTGTGGACATAATTACTGTCAAGTGGGTTTCGCAGTTGCATATGTCTGAAATAGGTATCTAACAAAAGATTAACAGTTAGCGACACTAAGTTCTTTGCTCTGTATCTTTGGACTAGTGATTTAATGTCATTGTGGCTCATTTACCTCATCCATTCTACTATTTAATAATACTTACTTTGAAGTAACATCTACTTGTGCATAAAATACTTAGAAATGCTGTAAAAAAGACAAGGGCAAATAGTGATAGTACACCACAGTCCTGGAGTCTCCCCATAGGGAACTGCAGTAGGTGATGGAGAAGGAGTGTTTTCATGGATGTCAAAGCCATGGTGCTATCTCTTCATCCCTTCTCAGCCTCAGCTTTTTGCTCATAGTGGGCGAAAGATGGCAGGTGTCCCAGATTATAGAGATGGAGCAGAATGACCCACTCGTGACCACAGAAGGTGGCAAAGGGACACTTTGTTGTGTTACTTCACAGAGACCAGAAACAGCTTAATCGCAAGTGGGCACTGTAAATCTTCCATTACTGTGCAGTACAGGACTGTAAAGGATACAGAGAGCTCGCCAGGACGTATTTCAGAGAGCGCAATCTCACCTAACTGTACATAGCGACAATAGCTACCAGCAGCTGCTGGTCCCCACGGGGCTTTCTTTAGAATCAGTGAGGGAAAAGGGACACTTAGGACATGACTCGTTTGACTTACTTTACACTTACTGACTTGCTTAAGGTGAGATAAATTGTGCCTTTCCTCTCCGTTTAAGATAAAGGACCCCAGGGTGTGTAGCTCGTGTAGATGTAAATAATACGGTACATTTAGCCAAACTGTTTCCTAACTGCTCAAATTAGAATATCTGTAGACATAATTTAGTGTAACAGGATCCATGTTATCAGAGCTACATGGATGACACAGGTATGTTGAGACAATTAGGAGTCTGAAAAGTCAGCAGAACAGGGAATTTTCCTGACAGTTAAGGATTTGATTCAACAACCTAGGAGAAGGATTGATTTACGGTCAACTTCAGAAGAGAATACTTTGAAACCAGGGTGGTAGCATGGTTAATTAATTTTCTGTGGTGTAGATAAACAAATACTGAACTTGCTAGTCTTGTAAAGAATGATTCTAGAAAATTCAAGGTTTCTTTCTTCTGCCAATTAAAGATTAATGCTAATCAATAAATTACTGAAAATCCATTTTCACTGTATAATAGTAAGAAACATGATGATAATTTCTGTGCTGTTAACTATACTGATTTAAATCCAGACTAGATAGATAAATAAATAAATATAACAGAGACATTAGTGGCAGAATTAATTGTTGCTACCTATCATGAAACAATTAGATCCCATGCCATACTTTATTATAGACTAAAGAAGTTGGGATGATTGCAATGAAATGTATTTCTAATGTTTTGGTCAATAATAAAATTCTCTTTTTCATTCTCAGTGTCCCAGTAAAACCTTTGGAGGCTTTGATTCTACTAAGGATCTCCCTGATGAAGTTATAACATTTGCAAGAAGTCATCCCGCCATGTACAACCCAGTGTTCCCTATTAACAACCGTCCAATCATGATCAAAACAGATGTGGATTACCAGTTCACTCAGATAGTCGTAGATCGAGTTGATGCAGAGGATGGCCAATACGATGTGATGTTCATTGGCACAGGTGAGAATTCTTGAATCTGCACTGGGTGCATTACAGAGGCATAGATGAGATAAAATTTCATAATCTGAAATAGAGACCACTGATTTATGTTCCAGTGTATATGTGTGGAAATTTGGGGCAAGACTCAAAACTGTGTGTGTGGGGGGGAGCCCTTTGTGTTGCATAAGGATTCTCTGTTACAGGTTCAAGCTATGGCCTGCACGGCTTCACTCTTTAGGAGCTTTGCCAACTGGAGTAAGATCAAACCTCTCTGTTTTCAACTTCTGTTATTGTGGAACTTTATTAGAAATATCTTGTCCTATTAATTCAGTATTGTCCTAATAATTCAGTATTAAAATTCAGGTTTTCAGGTACTTATTTTGAAATACTTCATAAGAGGTATTAACATGAATGAGGCAAGTTTCCAGGTATGGCAAATGTCTTGTGTGCCTTCCAAGTATTTCAAGTATTGCCTTAAGATGCCCACCCAGCTCTTTAACCAGAAGAGTCATCATTTTGCTTAAGATGCAGATATCTGGCAGATACAGTGTTTTAAAAAAGATTGGTACTCAAATAGAAACATAACATCCTTTCAAAAGCATTTGCAGGATTACAGAGCTTTGGCATCTTATCAAAAGTAGAAATATGCATTCAGAGAAGGCAACTTTCCAGAAAGGTAATAACAAGAAATGACAGTAGACAGAAATTAGCTGAGGTACACGTGCTTACATCCAGTGTCTTCAGAAGAACTATACTGCTTAGCAATTGGTGGATCTGCTCCTTCACCTTTGATGATTTTGCATTAGTTGGATGATGTTACATTGAGTAAAAGTATTTCAAATATTTATTGAACATAATTGCTAGCAACTAGACATTGGCATCATGAAGTCTTTCATCTTTGAAAAGTCCTGGAGAACTGGAGAGGTGCCTGAGGACTAGAAGAAAGCCAATGTCACTCCAGTCTTCAAAAAGGGCAAGAAGGAGGACCCAGGCAACAATAGGCCAGTCAGCCTCACCTCCATCCCTGGAAAGGGGATGGAACAGCTCATTCTGGATGTCATCTCCAAGCATATGGAGGAAAAGAAGGTGATCAGGAATAGCGAGCATGGATTCCCAAGGGGAAATCCTGCTTAACCAATCTGACAGCCTTCTCTGATGTAATGTCTGACTGGGTAGATTCTTCATCAGTGACCTGGATGAGGGGACAGAGTGCCTCCTCAGCAAGTTTGATGATGATACCAAGCCGGGAGGAATGACTGATACACCTGAGGGCTGTGCTGCCATTCAGAGAGACCTGGACAGGCTAGAGAGCTGGGCAGAGGAACCTCGTGAGGTTCAACAAGGGCAAGTGCAGAGCCCTGCACCTAGGGAGAAATAACCCTAGGCACCAGTACAAGGTGGGGGCTGACCTGCTGGAGAGCAGCTCTGCAGAGAAGGACCTGGGAGTGCTGGTGGATGACAAGCTGACCATGAGCCAGCAATGTGCCCTTGTGGCCAGGAAGGCCAATGGTCTCCTGGGGTGCATTGGGAAGAGTGTTGCCAGCAGGTCGAGGGAGGTGATCCTGCCCCTCTATTCAGCCCTGGGGAGGCCTCATCTTGAGTACTGTGTCCAGTCCTGGGCTCCCCAGGGCAAGAGAGACATGGAGCTACTGGAGAGAGTCCAGCGTAGGGCTGTGAAGATGATCAGAGGTCTGGAGCATCTGCCCTATGAGGAACAGCTGCGAGAGCTGGGCCTCTTCAGCCTGGAGAAGAGAAGACTGAGGGGGGATCTGATCAGTGTGTACAAGTACCTGAAGGGAGGGTGTCAAGGGGACAGGGCCAAACTCTTTTCAGTTGCCCCGTGTGACAGGACAAGAGGCAATGGGCAGAAATTGAAGCACAGGAGGTTCTGGCTGAGCATGAGGGAGAATTTCATCCCTGTGAGAGTGACGGAGCACTGGCACAGGTTGCCCAGAGAGGTTGTGGAGTCTTCTTCTCTGGAGATCTTCAAGGTCCACCTGGATGCAACCCTGACCACCATGTTATAGGTGACCCTGCTTGAGCAGGGAGGTTGGACTAGGTGATATCCAGAGGTCCCTTCCAACCTTACTGATTCTATGATTCTGTGATTCTAAGTCAAAACAAACAAACAAGCAAAAAAAAAAAAAAAAACATTGTTCTTTTTCAATCTTGGACCAAAAATTATCTGTTTGGCTGTCTGTCTTATAACAGTCCAATTTCTGACTTACTTTAAGTACAGTGTTGGTGCTCTAGACTTAGGGTCAGATTTCCAAAACGGTACATCTCAAGGTCTCTTTTATGCTGATGCCTGAAATATATTATGAGTAAACTGAAAGCTGATGAAGCTTTATTTGCCAAACGTGCTGCATCTGCAGCAATTCAGAACATTTACTGCAGGAAATGCAGCTTGGCAAAAAATGTTCCAGCTCATGGAAGCTGCGAGCTGAGTTATTAAATACCAGTTTTACAACATGTTCTTGTGTAAAACATTGGTAAGTAGTTTCACACAACACATTTTTTCCACCACTGAGCAGTACTAGTGAGTTTAATGCCATCTTACCATTGGCAGTGTTTTATGCCTTTCAATAAGTCTTCCATGACCTGATTCAGCCCATAAAAAATTTAATAGCAATACTCCCCTTGGCTGAAGTGTGACAAAATAAGCTTTTCTGCATTCTGGGTAGGTTCTAGTCCACTAGAACTAAGCAACTGGTTTAAGTCTACATTTTAAGCACAATAGGTGGCATTTATCTCACCAAAGTTTGGCATCCAGTCTAGGAAGGATGCACTGGCTTCTTCAGGTTGGAGAGAGTAGTACCTCCAGAGAGAGATTCATTCTGTCTTCTTAGAGACCTCAGTTAGCGTAAGATAACAAGTTGTGTAGAAGTTGCTGCCTGTCTTCAGGGAGTACAGATGACTTGTATAAAACTGATCTATAACTTATAGAAAGTTATCATTATGTACAGTGTTTCTTATGTAATCACTCAGGCAAGGTGTCCCTCTGTAGACGCCTCAATGGTATCTAGCTCTTACCTTTGAGTTGAGGACTGGGAGCCTCATTTAATTTGCTAAACCTCTAAAATTCAGGCACATGGTAAGTGTTCTGGATCCCATCCAACACTGCTGCTATTTGTGCCCAAGAACTGTAAGAAGAGTATTGAAATGTTATTACTTGCACTTGCCAAAAAAGATTTCAGCACCAAAAAGCACAGCTTCATAAGTGCACAGTGTTGTTATTTCTTGCAACATTGCACTTGTCAATAGAAACTGCTCTTTTTCCAGCAGGAGCTTACCTCTGCAGGCGGCTAGCGTCCGAGCCAGGACACCCAGGCCTGGGCACAAGGAGACGAAACGTGCTCGTAGTCTTTTGAGCTCGTTATCCTCATTGCGATTTTCAGAATGAGGAAAGGGCATCTTCCACCCTGCTGCAAAAGGAAAGGAGGCAGATCGGAGGCCCTGTCCGCACTGCGCCCTGAACCACTGCTGCTCAAAGTAGGAGTAACCCGGAGCAGATACACAGTCGATGCAGATTGCATCTTCCCCAAACAGAGGACAGAGTAGGACATAAGGGGCTCTAGTTCCCTACTCGTCCATCAGGACTTGTGGCAAGGCCAGAACGTAGCCCTTTGGGATGTGACTGGCTTTTTCTGTGTAGGTCTGTCGCATCAGATTAGATACACCTCCTTGTATTTTCCCATTGCCACTGCAGCAATCTACATTATTCCCACATGCTGCTGAACTTCAATATGTTAAAGAAGTACTTTATTTTTTTCCTGTGATGATAATTGAACACAGCATAATTAATAGCTCCTCTAGTGTGGTCGCATTTTCTTTTCCTGTGGGTGAAATCTCCAGCCAAGCAGTTTCTTTCCCACTGTGATTGTAGCAGAGTGCTTAGCTTACTTCACAGCGAAAATAAAATTGTACTGGAATGTTGGAAAATGTATGATTAGGAGCAGGATTTAAAATATCCACTTAGTGCATATCCTCAGTGTCTGCTGTTTGGGCTCGCTTGGCACAGTCAAGGTACATCTGTCAGTAAAGCAAATTAATAACAGTAATCTTATCTTACTTACCGGAGCCTATTGATCCTAAAGGAGAAGCCTGATTCCGTTTGTGTGAAGTTGTTTGAAATATTACTCCGTACGACTTGATCTGGAACTCAGATAAAGCTCCGCTTTGGTACCTGCGGCCCCATCAGAGCCGCCGTCGTGATTAGCGTACTGTATCTTTGACCTCAGAGGCTTTCTCTAGCGCCAAACAACCGTCGTAGCTGCAGGATCGTCTTAGAAGACAAACATTTTTTGGAAACAGTATAATGTTGGGAACCCACGCCTGCTCAACGCCCCACTCAGATTCTACAGTTTCACTTGCTTTATTTTATCAAAATTCCACCTGTATTTCTGGAAGACAGCATCCATGGCCTGTGACTGGTGACAGAACACAGTCATGGTATATTGCAAAACTGTTATATTTATTAGATCAAAGTTTTCCTTATAGCTCTTACAGGATATTTTCCTCAAAACCACGGTCATCAAATTGGGCTCAAGATAATTAACGAAATGCATCCATCCATTATGACAAACATTAAAAACACTCTCTGTTGTTCTGAATTATTCTGTTGCAGAAATGTGGATTTTTTTTCTTTAGTCATTTTTATTCATTTTCAAGTTTATATTGCATTTTCTTCTGAAGTGTTGTGACTACTTCTTGAATTAAATATATTTAATTACTAGCAGTAACCATAACGTAAACCACTGACAAAACAACTTATCTGGTATCTTTTCTAGCTTAATTTGTTTATGCAACTGTCTAAATAGAAAGAAAGAGTTTTTTCTTTCTTTTTTTTTTAAGAAAGAACTGGTCTTTATTTTTAAAATAGAATCAATATGGGCCTAATTAAAGATAACTGTAGATATTTTATGGAAAAAAAACACTTCTTTTTAAATTCTCAATAATATACACTTAGAAACCAACACCTGCTTAAGGAGGGGACAGATGGAAAAAATGAAAATCTCTGCTCTACAGGATATTCTAAGATTTCCAGAATATTTTTTATCCAAATTCAGATAAGAAAAGTGGAAATAACAGGTTTTTTGTATTAAACCAATAGAATTTAAGATAAAACTCACCACATACATAGCAAATGACATTTTGATACAGTGTAATAGATTTCAATTCAGTCTGTATTTTCAATATAGAAATGAAAAGTCTGAGGTTTCTTATCAGCAATTTCAACTCATTTATACCCATGAAAATGTTTTGATTCTGTGCAGTTACACTTGGATTCTTGTTTTGAGAATGTTGGCCTTCATAGTTAGTTCTGTTACTTTGATACTTCTATTCA
The DNA here is from genome assembly GCF_028389875.1 of Rhea pennata. Taxonomy (NCBI): domain Eukaryota; kingdom Metazoa; phylum Chordata; class Aves; order Rheiformes; family Rheidae; genus Rhea; species Rhea pennata. The sequence goes on from NC_084663.1 coordinate 9,931,756, forward strand.
TTTTAAAATGCCTTATATTTTCCTAAGCTATTAATGGTACTAAATGCACAGCATGAAATATCCTCAGGGATGTGGCTGTAACTTCTGTGATATACTTGCATGGTGCTACGCTTAGCTAATTAGAAAGAAAAATCACATCCAGAGTTGTTCCCATTTCAGGGAGTCTACAGTGGTGTGCAGCAACGGAGAAATGATTTTTTTTTCCTTTTTTTCTACTCCCAAAGTTCTGCACATGAAAAAATAAATATATATCACAAGCACAGAAGCTTTAAAACAGAGACGATCTTAAGTCACAAAACACATACACAAAAACGAAGTCTCACATTTTGAGCCTGGGGCTTGTTAATGTTAAAGCCAATCACAAAACTCCCATTAATGTGAAAGGAGAAAGTGTTAAAATACTGGCACACACCTGTTCCTAAGCAGAAGATACAAGCTGTGCTGCTTCTTACCCTCAGTGGAGACTAGTGTCTAACACACAGATGCCTTAAGGGCCGTATAACTCTTAGATACTTTGTCTGACACGGGGAATATCGCGTGTGCTTGGGAGATCTAACAGCTTCAGATGTCCGACAACATTCGCCAGATGTTTCTGCATCCATCCCGAGCCTTCTAACAGCAGCTTCACATGCGTTTTAACGCAAGAATGACAAACTTCATCCTTCAAACTGGACACTAAGCATGGCTGGGTGAACGTCTGACGTTTCATGTTGCCGCTTAAGTAATGCTTGAGTCCTCTTCTTTCTTTAACTACTGAAGCAGTATTTCTCTTCTGCTTGCTTTTGCTGAGTTTTGATAATTAAAAGATTTCAGTGCAAAGTCCTGCTGAAAGTCGGTGCTTTTCTAGATTATTTTAAATATCAGTTGGTATTTTGAACAACCAGGGCTGAGTGACATATAGCTTCATAATCTTTATATGTGAAATAATTGCATATTACAAAATGCCAAGGACCTCTGGTTGCTCCGAAATCGAGGTATACTTATTAAGCACCTAAGTATATGTATTTTTTTCTTTTTTTTTTCTTTTCAAGATATTGGAACAGTTCTTAAAGTGGTTTCAATTCCTAAGGAGACTTGGCATGACTTAGAGGAAGTCTTGCTGGAAGAAATGACAGTCTTTCGGGTAAGTGCAGCTAAATTTCAAGTGTCAGGTTGTAGATTTCTCCGTGGACAGCTGCAAAGTGAGCTTTTTGCAGTCTAGCCAAGGACCAGCCTGGCATGCCCCTCTAATTAGCTTGTCACTTAGAGACTCAGACGCTAGTCAAAATAAACCTTGAAACTCTCTGTGCTAGCTGGAAGTTAATGATAAAGGGCTCTCATTTTGCAGTTTAAAAAGTAAACTAGCATCCGTGGATCCTGTAGGCATTGCATACTACAGTTAAATATGCATGCGTGCAAGTTGTGGAACAAGGCCTGTTTTCACCTGCACAGATATGCAATACAAGGATTTTAGAGGTACAAAAAGTCTTGACACTATTCAGATTATCAGCATAACATAACTCTAGGACGCTGCCTGAGGAAAAAACACTGATCTGCAAAGTTTTCTTATGCCCAACAGTTTCAGAAACGAAGAAAGAAAGTGTTCATATTTTCACAGCTAACTTGAGGGCGTTGTTTTCAAGAATTGAGTCAGGACAGCATAAACACCCACCACTCTTTGGCGCTTTGTTGTGAAAACCAATCTATCCCAGTTTTCCTAGCTGAACCACCCAAAAAGGAAGGTGTTCTCTAGGCACTTCGGCAGGTTGAGGCCAAGTGATCCATTCAGACTCTTTCCACACAAATCCCAGGGGTGTCTCATGTTTTGTACACAACCACAACTCATTTAAATTAAGTTAAATTGAAGTTAATCGGACAGCGTGAAGGTGACGTGTGCATGCTCAGGGCGCTCCACGTTGCGTGCACGGTGTGTTGGGTATCGCTGAAGATTTGCGGAGGAGTTGCACTTGTGATGTGCTCAAAGCCTGCCCCTGGAGTCAGACCAACATCTCGTGCCATAACTTGATTGCCATCAATTTCCTTTGGCTTCTGAACAGATACAACATATCTGAGCAGAGCTTATAGTTTGTTTGTTTGTTTAGTTAATATTATTATTATTTTCAATATAATTTTTATTTTCCTAGTGGACAATCTTGCTTCTATCAGTGCCAGTCTTGCAGATGTTTCTTACAGAAGCCGCTGTTTTGAGCCCTGAGACAAAGATTCCTCTGTTTCTATGATCTGTGGGTTTTCTGAGGGCAGAAGTGGATTTTTTTGTTGTTGTTTTTTAACAGAAAAATAAAGTAGAAGCTATGAGGAGAAAATGAGACGTAATTTGTGGCTCTCAGCTTCTTTCTTACACACGCAAAAGTCATTGCATTAATGCAGGGTAATTTGGCAATCATTGATAATGTATGAGTCTCTTCCCTAAATAAAGTAGCAGTGCCAAACTAAAAGAGAACAGAAATCTAAAAGTGAAAGAAAGAAAACAAATGAAATGAAAGATGTTTTGTGTTTTTTTTTTTTCCCCCCATAGAAAAGCTATACAAAAATACTATACTAAATAGCAAATTCAGATTTGGGATTTCTTTTCACCTGTATATTTATTTATTACACAAAAGGATTATGGTATTCTGGTATACTCAAATGCTCATTTATCTCCTTTGACATGCATTTAAGCCTTAAAGAGGTCATTAATGTACATCAGTAGAATGAGCAGAATTTGTGTGCGTAAGATATGGATCTTTCAATAGGAATTTATAGTAGATTTTAAATGTACCTTAACCAAAATGTAAGTTTTCATTGGTTACAAAAGAGTCTGTCAGCATGTTAAGGAACATATTTTGATGCCTAAACTGCTTTGTACTGAATACAATGGTTTTCATTTATAATTCCACTACACTGAAATTCTTCCATATCTGTTACATCGATAACAAATGCCTCTTTTAACCCCATTTATGCAATATTTCTCTGAACAGCTGAGCAAACAAATGAATGAGTTCAGCTTTCATTCAAATGTTACACTTAATTGATGCTTTCTAATACTAGATCTATTAACCCATTTGTAAAGGCAGGTCCACATCCTTAGCATTCGCTGACCTGTATCAGATTCTCTCAGGATCAGCAAGCTGAAAGCTACACAAGTATAAAAGTTCAGTAAAAAATGTATTAATGTACCCAAGACATGGTGCGTGGGATTAATAGTAGATTTTTAGATCCAACATAGATCATATGGAATTGACTTGAAGATTTTGTAACCAAATGATGCAATTTTTACTTTCCATTCAAACAGCTGGGACTAAAAGTGTAAATAACAACCTTATAATCAAGTCTAAATGCAGTTATTGTGTTAAATATGTACTACAGTCTTTATGTAGGAAAACAGGCAATGGTTTGGCATTTACTTGTTATAGATAAGTATAAATAAGATTAGAAATTTAACTAAGAGAAAACTAACTCTTCTACTGACCCACTTGGTTGATTAAATAATGGATATTCTGGAGTGTAAAAAATTGCTGCCTGCTATGGTTCTTCATTCTTCAAATATGAGTTACTTTTTGTATGAGAATAGTTCAGTCCAGTCAAGAAGACTAGAGTTGTGATTAAGGCTTGTTCTTATGAATAAGATTTTGCAGGAATGGAATTTTCTCCTTAATATGGTTGAAATGTATTGTTTTAGTTCTATTCCCTTTAATATACAGCATCTACATATTTTGATATAGCTATTATTATTTCATAGTTCCAGGGGCAGGCAGTTCTTTAAATTTAGTTTTAATGTTAATTGCAGAGTGAAACTCGTGACAAAATATTCACTGTGAAATTTCAAGATATATGGGAAATGGTATGTCTGCTGTCAGCACAGCACTTAATGATGCGCCCAGACACATGCAGGCATTCTAATTAACTTATAAAATATTCCACTATAAAAGATAACAAGAGCTACCATTGTTAAGGAATATCTAGTTTAATTTCAGGGCTTCTAAGTAAACAAATATCATTCTAGTAATTTTTTTTTTCTTTTCTCCTCACCCCCTAGGAACCCACTGTTATTTCGGCAATGAAGATTTCCACAAAACAGGTACTGTATGCACAAACTTTAAATCACCTTTAAATATTTATTGGCTTCTGTTTTTAAGAGACAGTAACTTGGCAGTTGGTAAAGACATATTAATTACAGCAGCAGCATCCCACCCCTTTATATAAACATCAGTAGTTTCTCAGGAAAATGTGACATGCAAAGGAAAAAGGAAAAGCTTAGTTTGTGTTTTACTGGTAAGGTGGAAACTGAACACAAACTAACCAGCCGTCTGGAGGCTCTCAAGAAAAAAATTCCACATTACTGAATGCTTTTATGAGAGAAAAACTATTTTTAAAAAAGTGTCCAAAAGTGGTCCCTTACACTACTGGGACTAGTTCTATTCCCTGTAAGATTAGTAGCACGTTCTATTAATTCCAATGCTATAAATGGAAATTCAGCTCATGTGACAGAGCTCTGGCTCTAGTTAGGCGCAGAGGTAGAGAAAGGTATCACCAGAAGACATTATTTTCAAACCTGGTTGTGGTCCTATCACCTTGAAAAGATTTAGTAGAACTTGAATAAGTACAGAGTAATCCCTAGGATGGACAAAGTGCTGAATGGCTTCTTCTGTACGAGGAGACACAAAATAAACTGAGACTTGTCAGGCTGTAAAATGGTGCAATTTGCAGCCGGGCAGGGACACCAAGGAACTTTAGAGAGAACTTTTAAGGAACTTTGATAGACCTTTGTAAAATCAGGAGTGGCATGACTGCGTCTCCAGCGAAGGGTAACCAGGTAGCTGTCACAGAGCAAGCAGAAGGGGATATCTTTCCATACAACGCATTCTGTGGAAATTACTGCTGCAGGATTTTGCGGGTACATGGGTGGCTGCAAAAAGCTGTTAGAATCCTTGATGGAAGGTCAATGGAACATTAAGGGTAACGATATGGGTTTCTGATTCAGGAAGTCCAGAAGATGCCAGCTGTTGGAAACTTGGGCAAACTAGTCTATTTAAAGTAGGTGTATACCTCTCTCATTTACAATAAACGAATGAATCAATCTGAATCCAGCTCAGTGATTCTGCTTCTAAGAATAACTCCCTAAATATACTTTGGGTCCAGTCTGCTTCAAGGCTGGACTCCTGGCCAAAGTCTCTCTCATCCAGATAAAATGCTCTACACACTGTATCACAGCATATTTGTTTTCCACTTTTACTATTCAATCTAAGCTATTCTGCAGGAGGCTAAGAACAGTGGTCTAAAATGGGCATATGGTCTAGTACAAAAGGAATACAACAGAAACAAAAAGAACACGAGAAATGAAAAAATGAGACACCTGCTTACCGAAGAACTTAACCATGAGTCAGATTCAGGATCCCTGTTGCATGCTGTCTTTCCGCTTGTGCGCCTTCCATTCCGGTGTGCACACCGCTCAACTTTAACAAAAAAAAGGAAAAGCTTATTTAGCCCAAAATCTCCATGTCTTTTGCTTGGAGGACAAGGTTAGAATGTGGGCTCCAGACTCCTGACCAGCCTGTAGAATCTGTGTTTCCTACATTTCAGTGAGAACTTCTTAAGCAAAAGATGAGCTCATTCCATTCATTGTAGACTCAACTATACCTAAAATTAACTGGACTTCGTGATGGATGGAGGTAAAGTTTTGTCTGATTTCTAAGAAAGGTGATTCCACTTTTCTCAGAATAATTTTGTGTAATTTGGAGCCTAATTCTGGAAATACTAGCACCTTATTCGCACCTTGGTTTTTTTTTCCCATTAATATCACTGTCACTGTCATTTTGTATTAATTGTTGGAGTAGGTGCACTAAAAGACATATATTCTAAACTAGATTTAATCTACCTCATTCTATATATTATTGAATAAGAGTTAAGTTTATTCTATAATGGACAGAACCCAATACTCTGTTTGAAATGTTGCATATTTAACTAGAAATTCACTGTATACAGAAAAGCTGTTTGAAAGCATTTTTGTATTTGACAGAAAACATTCTGTTTGAGGCAACTTTTCTAACACAGTTTATCACCTAAAACAACAAAAATGGCAGGACCTAAAAAATGTAGTATTGAACACTGAGATATTTAAAAACAGCCTGTCAAGTTGTATATATGTTCACATCATACCAAAATGCTCTGCTTTGGATTATTTTTATAAGTACATTCCTTTAAAGCAGCTGATCACATTTGATAATAGTCCATGCATTTTAGTATAACCTCTTCTTCAAAGCATCTTTATTTATTCAAGAGAGATTACAGTTTTCCCTGAGTCTTTTGAAAACAAATTTACAATATTAAAATTGTCTAAAGCTAAAAAGAGCATAGAACACCAGTTATTCAAGCAAAGTTAAGCTCATGAAAAATCAAACAGCCTCAGGCTAAAAATGACAGAATCATGATACAGTATGACAAGTTTTTGGCACAGTCTTTGTATCAAATAAGTATTTGGCAACATGCTTCCATTTCATATTTATGGTTAAAAATACTGTAGTTTTACAGTTCAAACACTTTACTCATTGTGTTCTGATAAGCAGGAGGTTTTTGTATAAACAGCACAATTCTATGTATTGATCAAAGCAGGAGCATGAAATGTAAACAATAAAATCCGCATGTTCCACTTAATAATTTCAAAGCAATCGCTTTATTTTATTCTCTCACTAACAAATGTTGCATTTAAATATAACAGCACTGTACTGGGGACGTCTCCTTACTTTTGATTATTGTGCTACACCGGTTGTTTCAAGCTACCTGTTTGGCCATTGTGCCAAACTGATACACTTCAAATGACTCCTCTTCCTAAAGACCTGAACCTATAAATTCAATTCCTCAGGAGCAGAACTTAGATAAGGATTTAAATGGTATCCAACTCAAAGGCTTTAATACCCCTCTGTAGAACTATGGATTTGGCCCTCGAGCAAGAGTTGCTTTGAGAAAAGAAATTAGCCTTTATGTGAAAATTTAAACTAAGTCTTGATACATTCCTTTTGAACTCTGACTTTAACTCACAAGAATTATATTTTCTTGCTGAAGCTACATATTCCTCCCAACTGTGTTTAGAGTCCTAGATCCGTATGTAAGCCCTAGATCCTGAATAAAGCTTAAGCTTAGGTAGCTGTAGTTACAGACCTTCAGAGGACAGCACCCTACAGACACTTGCAATACCCTGCAGACACTTAAATATTACAGTTCTGTGGGAGCGGCCTTCCAGGGCTCCCCTGGTTGCTACTGGTCCCAGTACCCCTCACATGGGGCTCCAGAATTTGCCTCTTGACTTAAAAATGTGGCCAAAAAGTCATGCCTGGCTTTCAATCAAAACTGGCTTTTTGCGGAGCAAGCTTGCATTTTTTTCCTGGGGGTCAGATTTATGATCCTCTTTATCAAAAAGCCATTGGACCTTGTGGTAAAATGGGAAAGAACTAGTAGATCCTCGGCTGGTACAAACCATCTCTTTGGTTAACTGCAACAAAGAGTTTTTGTTTCTAAATATAAGATTTCCAACTGAAGGCAAGGCAGAGACCTTTAGAGAAGACCTTACAGACTATTTGTGTAGGCATATAAAGTACTGCATCTTATTCCGAGATCACTGTTTCTGTTCATAGTGAGCATATATGAAGGGCCAGCCCAAAATGTATGTCACACAACCATCCCCTGAACTACTCAGCGTCAGACAGTTACCTTTCAACATATGTACTGTGATCATTATGCAAAGGAGTTTAAGGAAGTGTGATGCAATGGGATTTGGTCCTCCTACTCCCTTAAGTTCCTTTGAAAATTCTGCTTAAATAGTTCTTTTTAAGTATTTCTTTTTTTGTGTGCTCTCCCTTCCCCCCCCTCACACCCCCTTTGCAAACAGAAAACTCTTATTGCTTTTTCCAAGTGCTAGAGAAAGAGTGCATTTTGGGCAAAACTGTGTGGCTAACAGACACCACTAGATTGCTGTAAACTTTAGTCTCCTAATCTTTGCTATAGTTCAGATGCTTCAGCAATAATTTTTGGAAAACATTTTTTTTTTTTACTCTGGTTTGATCTGATAATCAACTGATTTATTAAATTAAAAATCTCTTGGGATAGCCTTTGCCCAAAAGACAGTTTGACCGTGGCAAAGTAAGGTCAAACCATTGATGCAAATCATTCTATTACTACTTTCTGAATTTCTTACTGACTGGACTTATATATTATTAGTGTCCCGAATAATGATCACCAGCTGGAGTCTGAAAGCATGATCAGAAGAGCAGCAAACAGGGCAGCAGCCTCTAGGCTGTGTAACACCTGAAACACATGCTGCACTTCGCTAGCTGAACTTTATGAACTTATCTACATGGCATAGACTCTTTAAGTAACCTTATTTTGGCCTCACTTTTTTTTTTTTTTTTTTTTTTTTCCCCCGTATGTTCTGGTCATTCTCTAATTCTGAAGACATTTATTAGAAATCAGAGAGAATTTTTTGACCAACTGAAATTGCTAATAGGGGTGCTAGGAATCCATTACACCATACTTCTTTATTTTCCCACATGCATACTCTAGGTTGATTTTTATATTAGCTGCACCACACGTTGTTACACACACACACATATATATATCAATTCACCAATTACATAGGACCCAGATCAATACCATCTGGACACTTAAGATACTTAACTGAAGCTCTAATTTGACCTATGCTTCCTCTATAATCAGTAAAGAGAAAAGACATCTCTTGAGAAATGGCTAGGTCACCTAAGATTTGAATTGCTGCTTTTTTACTGCAGAATATAGCCCTGAGCTGGGGTGTCGTTAAGTGCCTTAAGTCAGAGAGAACTGGCCCGTCTTGTCCGATGCCTGCCATTTGTTTCTCAAGGATACAACATGAGCTGAGGACTATTATATACAATTAAGGCTTTGCACAGAGCCCTGTGTGGTCAGAGGCTTTTGCCAAGAGAATGTGGTTTTACAGTCTGACTAAGGCGCTATAATAGACTGAAGCAGCTGCTTAGATAGGGCTTAGTCTTCAATTTACCAGTGAATTTTCTTTTGTCTTTTTTTTTTGTCATATCTTTTCTTGAGAAACTCCTGATGTTTACATAAAGGCTGGGGATGTTTCTATTACAATTAATATGTCTATATAAACTGCCAAGTTGCTTTATCTGAAAGCAATTAATGCTGCACCTTTCACAAGGGTTTTTGGTTTTGCTATCTCCTGGTATCCAGTGTTTGTCATATCCTGTAGACTGGTGACTTCCACCACCTTGCATCCTTGTATTCTCCATAAGTGGTACCTCTAAGACATCACAATGCAGGAGATGAAGAATTTGGATAAAAGTTCTTCAAATTCTATTTTTTACATCAGCCCTATGATTTCTAAGGAAGGGAAATGAACACAGCTTTGCAGTTTGTTGATGAGACTGCTTGGAGAGAGACCTTAAGAGCTGAAGAGTTGATTGCCCCCCATAGGTGCTGGGTAACAAAGTTCAAGCTTTTGATAGCAAAGTTTCAGTGCTTTCAAAATAGAAAGATTATGCCATTTATTTTTGTTTATATATTTATTTTGCTTTCCCCTGTTTTTTTGTCTCAGAGAGAACGGTTTTTAATTACTACATTCATTTTCTTTGACAATTAACACTAAGCTGAAATAGCTGTTTTGACTTTCACGTGAGTAGGTAGTTCAGTTTCCTCATGCCCCTTTTGGGACTGGCTAATCAGATGGACCACGTGAATTTGATTTTGCATTCTTTATTTTCCTTCATTGGATCCTCTCCTTTGAGCTGCATGTCCCACTAGAAATGAAGTTTTTTATCCAAAATAAAATAAGCCATCTTCCCTCATTAAAGAAATGCTTCAGAGTATGTGGCCTGCAGAAAACAGTATGAAGCCTCAAAACTACCAGACATGCAAAGAACTGTGTCAGCACTTCCAAGCCGAAATGTCTCAGCATCTGTCTGAAATAATTTACTTTAGGATTCTTCTCAATAAAAATTCAAGTTATATGTAGAAAATTTACATTAAAATTGCTTTTCTTTTTGCTTTAATTCAAAAGCATATTTTCCACTGTGTTCTGTCACTGATGATAGCTCCATCCCAATGCAGAGTTATAAACACAAATATGAGAAAAAATGGAAGCATACTTAATTTTTCTTCTATTCAGAGAGACCACAAAGAAGTTCAAACAAATGTCAAAGATTTTCCTGGGTTTTTTTTTTTTCCTTTTTTTTTTTTTTTTTTATCCTGAGGATTATTATTCTCATTCTTTTATTGTATGTTAGAATCGTGATCACTTACCATGTTTGCAAAAGTCTTAATATATCATTTTATCATTTTATTTTTTAGGCCTTCCTAGTAAAAACTGGAAGTTTGCAAAGTACTATTTTATCTATCTATCTATCTATTTACTTACTTATTTTACTTTATAATAGCAACAGCTCTACATTGGCTCAGCCACTGGAGTTTCACAGCTTCCTTTACACCGCTGCGATGTGTATGGAAAAGCATGTGCTGAGTGTTGTCTTGCTAGAGACCCGTACTGTGCCTGGGACGGTTCATCTTGCTCACGTTACTTCCCCACTGCTAAGAGGTAGGGACAGTTTCGGATGTCTGCATGACTTGCTATTTGTTTTAATTGATGGTCTCAATTTGACCAGAGGGCTTTGGAGATTTTGCATGGGATGGTTAGCTGGAGCCCTTTCTATTCCAAAGAAAACATAATTGTGGGAGATACAAGCAATGTGAAGTCTTGGTTGATTTAAAGTGAACACTGCTACTTCTTGGGTTGGCTTGAAAGGCTATTGTAAAAAAAGCATTCAGAAAACAGCTGTCTCTGAAATGTACTCATAACTTTTTATTCAGTATTACATAGGAACAAGAAAAAAAAATTCTAACATGAGGATGGGAACAGCTATTAAAAATATATAAAAATTTACTCTCCCCTCAACTAACTTATCTTACATTTTCATGAATTCTAGTACAAAGGGATTATCTATAAAGTGTTTGAACATGAATAGAAAGGTATTATTTAGTGATATATAGCATGATTGTTATTATTTAAAAGTATAATTTATACGTGTTGATGTGTGTGTAAATACTACCAGATCAGAACGATAACCACTTTACATTCACTCTGCACTGATGTTAAAGGTTTTGCAATGTAAAGGTTAAGGGAAAACAGATTCTGCAAGTGGAAAATACCATTTTTATAAGAATTTACAAGTCTGAGTTGCCTGGTCTGAAGATTTAAAATGGTAGTTTCTTTGCTTTCTTTAGTATTGGGAGTTCTTTCTCTTAAAAGATACAACCTGCTCTTAGTTATGAAATGGAAATTAGGAATAGTTGAATTAATAAATGCTTGCATATAAGAACTGCTACTAGTATAGTGCTGGGATTCCATATCTTTCCCTTAGTATATTAGCCAAGAAAATGATGAAAAAAATGTTCAGAGGGAAATCCTGTCAAAGCAAATATGTCAAACATCTTATACCTATGAATAACCAAGAGACCAAGAATTTATATGCATAAGGAGCCTTTATCTTAAAATTAATGTTAACAAATGTTAGTTTGGAATGTCAGGATTTCAGATTCCAGATCTGGACTGGTTGTTGGAGGAGCAGAAATGTGGTAGAGGGTGGGAAATAGCATTTATATCGTAGATTTTTCATGTGAAGAGAATTAAAATGTCAGTGTTTGCATCTAATGACAAAAGAAAAAAAATGCTTATGGAACATCAGGTTCTGTCTTTGCACCAAAAAGTAGAGTTAATCTGGCATGAGGCATTTCTGAAATTCTTTAGGAAAAAAAAAATAAAAGGAGAAACTGAACACATCCTAGAAAAAGCACTGGTCAGATTTTCTGAGTTTCAGCAGCAGACCCAGCTCACTTCATTGTCATCAGAAAGGCAAGAGGACCTGTTCTTACTGGAGTGAAGGGTAGGGCAAAGAAGGGAGCTAAACTGGGCTGCATTGCTGCAGGAAAAACTTGGGGTGCAGAATTTCCTCTTCTGGAGGCCAGTACAGAGGAAGAAGCAAGTGGTGGAAGGCTGGGATCCTGACACTGCATGCAAAAAAATTCACTGTCCTCGCCCGTTCCATTTCTCCTTCGGCAGCAGCAGCAGGATAAGGGCTCTGCTACCAAAAGGGGGGATCTGCTGTTCGTCTGGTACCTCCTTTACCCACTTTACCGAAACCAGCTTTGAATCCATCTGTGACAAAATCAGCAGTGCTGGAAACAGCTTCAACGTCAACATTTTCCTAATATAGAGTCCCTGTAATTTTAGGCTACAGAAATATTGGGAAAGTTGAGTCTTGAGGCATTTGAGGAGATGCTTTTACTAATAGTGCTCCCTCCTATCCTGCCTTTTTTTAAGGGAGCTTTTATGAGCCACGATTTTAATTTACTTTTCTTTCTTTGTATATTTAAGAAGTCTAAATGATGGTTCAGAATGCCTGTAGTGTGACCACTTAACTCTGCCCCATGCAGATGTGTTCTGGCTCCTATTTCATAGATCATCATGTTGATACAACGGTGATATGTGCGACATTTTCCTGAGATTCTAACTAAACATCTCATCCAAAGCCCACTGACAGTAATATGAGTCTTTCCACGGGCTTCTTTCCTACAAATAGTATCCTATAAATCTACTGCCTTTTGAAATTTAGGAAGGGAGTAATAAAATACTGTATTTATGCTTCTTTATGTCTTGGATGTATTTTTATTTGTTGATAATGGGTAAGATAAATATGACCTCTTATATTAGGATGAGTGCAATTTTTGAATCTTCTATCAATCAACCAACCATTCCTTCTTACTAAGCGTATTAAGGTCTCCTAGTATACCAAGACAATTTCTGTGAAGTTTCTACTCAGAAAGATATAAAAAAGCACATTCCCCATTAAAAAAAATGATAAAAGTGGTACAATTCTTCAGATAAATAATTTCGGGGATAACATCTCAGTAGTTTTCAGTGGAATAAAAAGGGCGAGGGAGGTAAAACGTTTCGAGGCACAGAAGTCGGCCCTGCAGTTGATGGTGCCCGTGGGGGAACTCTGAGCATGGGCTGTGAGTCAGAGCTTGCAAACAGGGCTGGGGGACGGCAGAGAGATGGTCTGTGTCCCGCTGAACAACGGCTTCTTAAAAATGCGGGCTGTTGTCACAAGGGAGGGACCATCAGTGCTTTTTACAAGGCTACTTGACTTTTGCATATCCGTTGCTGGATGCCATAAGCTGAAATCACAGCACTGTTCAGCAGCCTAATCCTCTTTGTTCTCCTCTCGTTTCGCAAGCCCGCAGGCTTTCTCTGATTCCGAGAGTAAAGTGCTCACACTTGAAACACAGCTTTGTTTGCCTTGTTCCTTTTTTTTTCCCCCTCCTTTCTTTTTTTATAAGAAACTCTTCTGTGGCTCAATTGAATTTTGTTGCAGCTATTTGAATAAGAAAGAAGACAAAAAGAGAACAACAAAAGCAAAATAAGACAGTCTAAAACTTTCTTTTTTTCTTTTCTTTTTCTTTTTCCTTTTTTATTTGGTGTGTGAAATGCAACATTTTAGCGCACATCAGTATGTTCTTTGAAAAAAACAGTGGAGATCAAATTGGGGAAAGAATATATTATGTTAAATGGTCAGGCAATAAAAACTAGAACCCAGAATTAAGTTACAAAAGAAGAAATAAATGGCATTTCAAAATCTTCCAAATGCTTTATTCAGTTTATCTTAATGGTCATTTGCAACAGATTTGAATCAATTGAATGAGTAATATTTTAGTGAAATCAGTAGGGGCTGAAATGATTTCTTTAATTTAAATTTTGTGGAAAATACAATCTGAGTATCCCTTTAGAACCATCCATCTTAATCTTTAATTTTAAGTAAAGAAGCTATGATATTTAAAGTATTCTGTGCATGCAGAAAAGTTTCAACTTCTTTATATTTTTGATGCATGTTAAACTGTATGTATTATTATGCTTTGATCTCTTGGTGGATCCCATATCTATCAATTAAGTCATGCATTTTTCTCTGAACAATGTTACCAGCAAAGTTAAAGGAAACTTCATAAGCTCAGTGTAAAAGAGACACGTATTTACTCGTAAGTGTAAAGGCTGATGTTGTGAACTATGATCATGCACAGAGTATGGTAACAGTATGATTTTCTTCATCGTGCAGTTTCGGTGCATTCATGTGACCCATGTAGTTATAAACATGTTCCTTTTGTTGCTGTTGAGTCATGGCAAATGTGAATATAGTCCACCGAGAACGTCACTAAAAGTTTCCAAATATGATATTTGCAGACGTACTAGACGACAAGACATCCGAAATGGAGACCCTCTTACTCACTGCTCAGACCTGCAGCATCATGGTAAGTTAGGGATGTTCGTGAAGTAAAAACAATTTGAACATACTTTACAGACTATATACAAATAGAGTAGGAAGCAAATGAATCATTTGGTAGGAAAACTGCAATAACATTTAGGAAAGATGAACAAAATTAATATTCCAATTTTGATTGCTTGTGGTAGTCTGGATCAGATATTAAAGAATTTTGGTTGTGTTTTTCATCAAGTTAAAAATTGAAGCATTTTAACTTTTCCACTTCTCTTGTTTGATAATACCATACTATCAATCTAGGCATACTATATCAGAGAACAGTCATACTGTTGTAGAATACCACCTTCAGAACAACAAGAAGTGTGTACATGTTGCTTCATATAGTTTTGATGGGAAGATAACCAACCACATAATTAACCACCCTGGTTAAATACGGAATGGCATTTGTTGTAGCTGCCACGCTAGCAGGCAGCTCCTTCAGATCAGGATGTTCTTTGGAGTATACCTGTCCCATATGTTTTCCAAATGGGTTTTCCTTGTCATCTTTTTGTTTTGGTTGACTGTGTTATTTCCACGTAGCGTATTGACCAGAATTTTGAACTGGTTGGCTGATAAACTTAACTTATCCCAGTTACCAGTTTGTTGCCAATCTCTTCGGAAGATCCTCACTTAGAGAATGAAAAATTTCCATTTTACCCTAAGGGAACAGAATACTTAGGCAATGCTTCCCTCTGCTGGATAAAAAGCTGATTACTCGTGTTTGTGTTACATCTATAATAATAGTTAAACCACTGAACAGATTTCTGGAGTAAATAGAGGTGGCTGAAAATGGAGATATCTCAAAACTCTCATGTCTTCCACTCCTTGCAATAGCAGCAATGGCAAATAGATAATCCAAGTATTAGGGCTGAGATGGCATTTTCAGCTCTCCAGTGTGAAATTTTCACAGGGGTCTATATGTGAATTTTATTACCAGCAGAAACGTGTCTTGGACATTACCCTCACATTCTTGCTGTTTCCATCTTAAGCTGCCTGTGATGATGTGGGTTATCACATGCTCAGGTTTTTTCATGTTCTCTTCCACTTACTAGCTGTACTTTACAAAAGCAATAGGTCTGTTGCTTATCTTCATAGACAAGAAAAGAATTTCAAAATATCTTAATATTTCAATTTTGATTGCTTGGTTTTGTACCTTCCTATGACAAACTTATCTACCTAAAAAGATAGAGAGTGATCCAATGTAGTTCTTTCATTTATCACTTTTACCTATATTTTTGGTAACCTGTATGACAATCATGAGAACAAAAGATCAGGAAAAAAATGTTGAATAGTACACTTTATCACAAGGAGCTTTCGTACAGATTTTTGACTTTTCCGGCCTTTCAAAGGCACAAATCAGTGAAATAGGAGCTGAGATGCCACTTGGAAAAATGGTACTGAATGGCGAAATGAAGCCAGAGTGCTTGGAAGAAATAATAATATACAAAATATACCAAAGGAACATAGTCCTAGGCTTTAGACCTGAAGGATGTATTGACAGAGTGCTTTCTGAAATGATGCTTTAGCTTGTTTTAGAAAAATTTCCCTCTCCCCGTCCTTAATTTAGCCTTTTAAATCTGTAAAAATTTCCTACATTCATTTGACTTTTGCACAGAGAAATGTGCATTATGCTTTATACAGACCACTATAAACACTTGCCATGCAAACTCATGCTGAGCCTTTGCCTTGGTTATCACTAGTAGTTTCCTGGACATTCAGGTGCCGAACTGGGAGTGTTTGTAGGTAAGAATGTGCTCCAGCAATCTCTACTACTTTCTACACATTCCTCTGCGGTCACTGGCAGTTGATTCTCTGTGTGAATCAACGGAAATATGAACAAAGAAAAATCTCTCATAGTATACCTCACTTTTAAAGACGTTGTAGAAAAATGCCAAGGTCTCAAACTGAATCAGCAGTGCTTTTAATAGGGTATAAGTAACTCTTTCACATGTCCTTTTATGCAAGGGTATAAGTAGTATAAATTCACTACAGACCAAAATTAGCAGGAAATGAGGATTCTTAGCTCTGTAAGTATTTGACCAAATATAAACTCTAAAGCATGATCACCTTTGTGTCAGTTAAAGAGCAAGTTTCTTTTAAGCCTGTCAGACTAGTGCTATTAAAAATCTCATCATTATTTTTTGGAACAATTTGTGAATGAAAAGCCACCTTTTCTTCAGTGATTTACACCAATGGGGGTCTCACAGGATTGCTCAGAATTTGGCTGTGATGGAGATGGAGCAGAGATAGAATCGGTGAGGCAATTTTGGCATGACTACTTAACAATTCATTCTTCTTCAGTTGTGTCAGAAGTTAAGTATTTAAAGGATATTTATCAAAGTAATAGATTGATACTGCTGTTGAATTCACTTTGGAAATTACAGCTTCAGACAGACATTTTGGTTTGAATTTCATAACCAACGTAATGACTCTAGTTTTTAATTCCTCCAGCTGCTCTTCTGAACTTCACAGACTTTCATCCTTCCTCCCAGTCTCTATTAGGCCTCTCTGTAACTCCCAGAGTCCTTTCTGATGCTGTCATTATTCCATCACTCTACTTACTTCCTTGTATTTTGTGTGCTCAACATTATGTGAACATTATAGTCATTTCTGGTTCTGCCTTCTGCTACCTTACATCATGGAAATGGAATTTGAAGGGTCTCTTAAATCCTCCGCTCATTGCATGACTGTTGCCTGTACTATATTTTCTAGACCTGTGAACAAATTTAAAGGGGCTTCTACCACTTTCCATGGTGATTTCTAACAGACTAGGATATTATGGACCAGATCCAACAAAACACTCAGAAGTCTGAAATGGCATCAAGGAACCCAATTTCAAGACAATTTCTGTGAAAAATGTGACTAGCTTCTTAGGTACCCAAGGTGTTCTAGATATTTAATATTTCTGGCAGAAATATCCCTACATACTTAAAATTATGCTACTGTTCATGGGCAATAGGACTTTTGTCAAAGAAATATCTATATTTGTCCTTTACAATAATAGTTAGGGTCTAGAAGGCTGTCTCCTTGGTTCTAATGAGCCCAGTGTTACTCTGCTCCTGTATAATCCACTTTGACTGTGTTGTGTTCAGTGAAATAAGGCAAGTGGTGCTGCAAACCACCTGTGATGAACTGATAACCTACCACTTAAATCAGTTGTGTAAGATGTGGCAGAGGAGGATTCAAAGCCCACTTAGGCTAAGGAGACTGACTCCATAGTTCTACTTCCAACAGGACCATCCCAGCTGTCAGATTGCTCTTGTTTAATCCAGGCCATTCTGCAACCACGAATGAAAAATTAATGGAGCCTGGGAGAGAGGAATTGAAAAAAGAGCTTGAACCCAAAAGTAAAATCTGTATGTTTGCATCCTTTATCCTGAAAGTCTGTAAATCTCAGTTTCATGGAACATAGCTGGAGCAGTAACATGTGTCGCAGACTACAAATGGGGAATTTTCAGTAACATCATTCGTATGACATTTCCTATTGTCTGTCTAATGTATCACAGCCCTGCATGCACTGCCTGTTGTGAATCCCCGTTCAGATCTTGAACTGTTTCTAGTTGATTGTATGCGGTCTTTGGCTGCCTATTCAGCAGTGTGAATTCTGTTCCTCAATCAGAACATCTAAGAGGAATCACGATGCCCAGGTCACGCTGTTGAGTCCGGACTCGTGAGTCATCAGACAATCATTTCCATTTCCAGTCTTTGTCTTATCACTCCTGGTCATACTCAGTTTGTTTCTTTACACATTTCCAGTTCCTCCATTTTGTTGACAAAAATTTGCCCAGGCTCTGTCTCAAAGCTTTCCATTGGTACCTCTGGCTACCTTCTCTTCCTGCAGTCTTATCCTTCTCTTCCTACTTTTCTTTCTACGCATTCATTCTTCCATCATTCCCCACCTTCCTAGCCCACAGCTGCACCAATGTTCTTCATAGGGATGTGGTTTTTGAGAGATTCCAAATATGTTGCTTCATTTACTTGTTTATTTAGCACCCCACTTGCTTGCTGGAAAGGTTCACAATCCAGCAGAGGAAAGCAAGCTAACCCATTCCCTATTTGTTTAGTGTTTATAGGCCATTTGATGCTTCATTACTGAGAAATGGGCAAGCACCAGTTCCTATCCTATCCCCATCCCTCCTCCCATCCTTTTTCAGGGCTGAATGTCGTTATAGAAAAATATGATTGCTATGTCAACAGCAGCCAGGAACTCAATTTTATTTTTACCTTTGACTTAGTAGCCTAGCAAACAGCCTGTGTTTGCTAAACAACATGGCCAAAATGATAAAGGCATAGTGAAAGCAAACAAACCTTGACAAAAGACTTCTCTGAGATTATTTTAATTAGACATCATTTTCCTGTTATAACATATCAAAGGAGGTTCCTGAAAGATTTCCAATGCTAAAGATCAAAAGTGGAAATAGAAAGAATGGCAAATAATGGCAAAGAGGCAGAAACTCCATGGGATCAACATGGTGTTAAACAGCTTACCAACCCCTTCCTCCTCAGCTATTCTCCAGGATTATTGTACTGTTGCCACTTAAATCCATAACTACATTTTAAAGAGCTAAGGTGGAGAGTTGAAATATGATGCCTTACTGCCTCTGCGGTATTGGAGAAGAATCAAATGCCATATAAGTCCTATAGCTATGTGATATTTCCAGCAAGTTGATGAATATCTCAAAATATTGTTGTTACAAAAGGAAGTAATTTATTTAACTTTCTTTTTCCCCTCCCATAATGTCTGGTTTATTAACCTCATTACATACCCATAAATTATATCAGTATGAGAGGAAATGATTAATTGAAGATTGTTTCCTCAAAAACATTATTCCTGGTCATTAACAGCTTCAGCAAACTGCTATGCCATATAATCTAAACACATTATACTACTTTAAATAGCTTCACGTTTTATTACTTTACTCTGAAGTACTATGATCATAGAGCCCAGGAGGGATCGTTATAGACATTCTGCAACTATACCATGAGTTTTCTCACTGCATACAGCTTGCTATTAAAAACTCTTGTTGTGTCCTAGAAGTTTTCCTTGATGAATAATAATGAAGTTTGCAAAAAATCGCAATGAAAAGCATTAACTTCACATATTGAGATGTTAACAACTGTTAAGATTTTAATATATAAATAAATAATACCTTACAACTGCTTACAAAGATAGGAATATTGATGGAGATTTTCCAAGAATATAACAATCTGAGGAAATTTCTTTATTAGATTTTTATCTTGAAACACCTTCCAAACTCAAATTTCTAGAAAAAAAAAATCGATTAAGATTTTTCTTTCCTGACCATTTTGATTCTTTTTATTTTTTTTTCTCTCTTTTTTTGGCTTGCTTTACAGATAATCCAAGTGGCCAGACTCTGGAGGAAAAGATAATCTATGGAGTAGAGAATAGCAGCACTTTCCTGGAGTGCAGTCCAAAATCACAGCGTGCTATAGTCTATTGGCAATTCCAGAAACAAAATGATGACCGCAAAGAAGAGGTAGAGTAGAAAATCTGAGAGATGCAAATACTCTTTTCTCTGAAGATCTACTTGAATCCGAGTCCCTTTCAGCAAAGCACATTGTTTGCTCTTCCATTCAGATATGCCTCAGTTCCCCTTTTCAGACGGTTGGCGAAAGCTAGCATATTATCTAAGTGACACCAAAACCATCACAGAAGGCTTATATTGGATCTAAATGTTTCAAAGACCTGAAAATTGTTCTCTGGGAGGTGGGAGGGGGAAACTAATTCTTCTTATTATGCTGTGTATCTGAAAGGTAGACCAACAGCAGCATTCCCTGTGTGTTACATGCTGTAAGACTTAACAGAGTCTCTGTAAGACAGAGAGATAAAATGAAGAACTGGGAACTGTATGAACCCAAAGGTTATGAAAGCTTGTGTGAATATTTTGCATGAAAAACAATATTCACAGGGGCAAAACCACTGACTTTTGCTGCTTGTATTATACCAGGCTGATACTTTGCTTTTCTCCTCCTCTTGTCACCAAAATTCTTACGTTATTGCTCACTCAAGTTCTCAAGCCATGCGACAGTCAAGCTAGGTCACACATGTCTTTTAGTAGAGAATAATCTGCTTTCTAGTAGGTAAGGACATCAAGTTAGAAAACAAAAACTTACTCATCACACTGAAGTATTTGAAAACATACCCAAACTACTCTGAAGACTTTTTTTTTCCTAAGCCATATACTAACTATTTAGTTACTTTAACAGCTTTATATACTTTTGTTATATGCTGTACTTGCATAAATAGTAAATTATTTAAAACAACTTAATGGTGAAGAGAGCAACAAACAGGTGTCTGTCCCTTCTCTCCACAGCTTCATGTGCAGTCAAAGGAGGAAATCGTATTCCTAAATATTGATTAATTCAAAAAAAATATTACTTTGAACAGCTGTTTGTTGAATATTAAAATTTTGAGATTTAATCCTGCTTTTGTAGTAAAGAACATTACAGGAAGAGAATCTACCTTCCCCAGGTATAGACTTGGGCTTGACTAAAACATTATGGCAAGCATGGCCTCTGTAATAGTCAAATGCATTTACTTTGATCATTATAGGTTTGCATCATCTGCTAGTAAATACCTGTGAGAGTTGTTACGGGTCTTTGCTCAGCAGTAGTAGGGACTGAGGAGCAAAACTTTAGTCGTCTATAGTCTCTTTGCAGCAAATCTATAATTTTTCTAGGGTGTTTTGAGCCTTTCATAACTACAGATGATTGCCAAAACACAACCTTTTTTTTTTTCTTTTTTTTTGGGGGGGGGGAGCTAGATTTCACCGACTAAAAGGGATTGCACTAAGAAACTAATATGATTAGAGGATAATTCTACACATTTATAAAAACTAAATTTTGAAATGTTCCCTTTTTCCAATACAGATAAAAGTGGATGATCGGATGATACGGACAGAGCAGGGCTTATTGCTACGAAGTCTTCAACGGAGAGACTCTGGTGTTTACTTTTGTCATGCTGTGGAGCATGGCTTCATGCAAACTCTGCTCAAAGTGACCCTGGAAGTGATTGATACTGATCACCTGGAAGAGCTACTCCATAAAGAAGAAGATGGTGATACTTCCAAGACCAAGGATGCCACCAATAGTATGACCCCCAGTCAAAAAATCTGGTATAGAGACTTCATGCAGTTAATCAATCACCCCAACCTCAACACAATGGATGAGTTCTGTGAGCAGGTTTGGAAAAGAGACCGCAAACAACGTCGGCAAAGGCCTGCCAATGCGCAGGTGAATACAAATAAGTGGAAGCACCTACAAGAGAATAAAAAAGGTAGGAACAGGAGGACCCATGAATTTGAGAGGGCACCACGGAGTGTCTGATCTACATTACCTCTAGGAACCTCATCCAAGTAGAAACTTGTATAGACAGATAACTGGAAAAAAAATGCAATATACATGAACTTTTTCATGGCATTATGTGGATGTTTACAAGAGTGGAAAACTCAAACAATTTCCACTAGGTTAAAAAAAAAGAAGCAATTTCTAACTTTCCTAGTAAATTCTTCCTCTCTGCACCAAGTCTAAGACCAGAACAAACAGAGTTTCAAGGATGAATATTCACCTGGACCTAGCTTATTGCTCAAAAAGTTCTGCAAGTGTTCAGCAGGCAGGTTTTGCTTTCTTTTTTGCCTAAGATATAAACAAAATGCTGTATTTCATGCTGTCATCTTAAAGGAAAGAAAAACAAAACCCACCTTTCATCATCAGCACTACCATTCCTAGACTTATGTATAAAACTGCATGAACTCATTAAGCTGATGAACATCTAAACATGTGACTGGACACAAGGATTTTGTTCTTGTTTTGTCTACCAGTTCTCCTGTTTATATCAACTAGAAGAGGAAAACAATACTGAATGAGATTGTTTGTGGAAATCTGAACAACGTCAGCCATCCATCATCCAGAAGAACAAAAACTGTGGAGCACACTGGCCTACTACTGATGACTTCTTTCAGCTTTGATCTAAAGATGTATTTTATTAAAACTATAATTTAAATGTACCATGACAAATATGAAGCAAACATTAGCTCTTTTCTAAAATAGATTAGACTTTTTGTCTTAGAATTATTGTACTTTCTAATTACTGGTTTAGAGGCAAAAAGACAACTTCCATTTATGAGCTGCTTTACTCTTTTGTTGGAAACTTTTTGAGGGGAGCTAGTCACACTGCAGTTAGCCTCCTCCCCTCTATCCCAATAGTCTATATGACATGTAACTTCAAAGCAATTTTAAAACTAAGCTATTTTAACATGAAAGTCTCTGTATAGCATGGAAGTATGGAAGTCTTCTGCATTTCTGCATTCTTTTCTTTTTTTTTTTTTTTTTAAGTATGGTATTTGGAATGATTCAACTTGTATAATATCTTGCTATAGATTGAACCAATGAAAAGGAGAGCATTTGATTTCAGTTGTATATTTTTTTTTTAATTAAAAAGAACTAAATAGCATTAAAATACCCTCTACTAATGACACTTTCTTTCTTGGTTCGTAAATATTTGTGAATGCTAATATTTAAATACTGTGGCTCATAGACTGTCATATATCCACGAGTAAAGCTCACATTCAGTTTAAGGCATTGTGTTCCCAGCTCAGTGGTAGAAATATGTCCACACTACTGATTCTCAGTGCTCCATCCTTTCTGGTCCAGATCTGATCCAGATCACCCAAATGCAAAGAACCAGCTTGAGGCCACATGAATAGTCACCTCATAGCCAGCTCTCTGTTATAAGATCTAAGTGACTATTCTATCTGTGGGTGAAGCCTGCTGCAGTAGCAAATTGGTGAAGTTCAGCTTAAGACTTGTATTAGTTTATACTAACAGATAATTTGGTCCTGTACTTCTACCTTATGTTTAATTCTATATACAGGAGAGCAACAGGGTAAAACAGATACAATGCACTTGCACCGTAAGTGTCAGTTTAGGGATATAAGTAGTGGATTTGATTCACCTCAGCACAGATGTGCCTTTGGTCCCCAGTTCTATGGTGTCCAGTTCTTTTGAGGTTGTCTTTATCCAGTGTCCCATATTTTATCTTGATAGAATCAGTAAATGACATAAATTCAAGTAATGACATTATGGGAAAAATTGCTAGAACAAAGTCCTTAGTTTCCTAAAGGAGCTTTTATATAAAAGTGTGTCTGTATTGATGACTGATCTGTTTTGTTGTTATTCACTCCAGATTATTTAATTTATGAATCACAACACTATCAGCCATATCGGATACAATATAACACAATGTCTCTCACAATATGTCCCGGTCTCCTTGCCACTCAGTAATTAAAGTATCTTTCTGGTTAGTGAAGCCTTGGCTTCTTTCCTCCATAGCTATTGGGTTTTCACTAAAGGCCCGGACGTTTTATACTCCCTTGAATCTTATGCAGGGGATGAACTTGGAAGATTTTTGCCATTTAGTTCTATAGCAAAAATTAATTGACTAGAGTATGACAAGGCTGTTCAACTGTGGTTCAGGAGAGCACTTGGGTATTTAATTTTAGAGCAACCTCAAGTCTCTCTTATGCTTAACTTGATGCCTGTGAAGCTTTAATATGCAGTTAAATTCCCATGCTTTCATGAGGTGCTGAACGGGGATGAATTAAACCAGAGATTCAACTATGTGCTTTCCTGTACAGAGTATTATGTTTTTCGGCTCAGCCTATGATTAATTTGTGAACATTGTTGTCAGCTGAAGTATTTAATTGCAATCACAGAACACTCTTTAGCCTTTTGTGTAGAGCTATTGTGTACCATCGAGTCGTTAGAAAAAGTTTTAAAGCAAAGCTCAGAGAATTCAGTGGGAAAAATGCAGATTGATTTCAACAGACTCTCAAGTCAGCTCTCTGAGTTTCCTTTCTCACATATAACGGTATTGCTGTCTACCTTTATTTACCCCTACTATGCTCATTTCTGTAGCAACTTGCTGCAAAAAAAATCAAACCAACCTCTTTCCCTCACCTTTTAAGAAAAGAAAGAATAAATGAATTCTGGATGCTAAGATATGTTCTTCTCTACAGAAAAAAAAAAAAAAAAAGGTAATCAGTGGGAACAAAATTGCAGAAGTTGCAAGGTTTTTACCATATCCTAATGGTCTAACTGGACAGTTGAAATGATCAGATTTTTACCTACGTCAGTTGTATCATTGGGCCTCACTAAAATGAGGAATCTTGTTTATGACTTCGTGTCAGCTTATACAAGTAAGAGGGCAAAGGATCAAGCCAACAGCTGAAATTGTTAATTTTCAGGTTCATGTTATGGTCAAGTTAAAACAACATTTAATACTGATTTAAAATTAACTTTTTTTTCAAAGAACATAGGTCTTAATGATTTTGTGTTTAGAAGGATGCCCGGCAACTTCAGTAAAGCTCCCATTGTATCATTATTTTTTAACACAACATAAGAATTGGAAATAAGGGTAAAAATATATTTCTGCAAAACATCAATAAAACCCTCTAAATCTCTAGTTACAGACTTTAGATAAAGTAAGTAGAAAGTTGTGTTTCAGCTGGACAGAAATAAAAAAATTTCATTTGTAACCAGAAAGATCTATTTCATTTGTTTTAAGATATCCATTTGTGAGGAACAAAAAAATCATAATCAGTGAATATTATTCTTACTCATCTATGCTTTGCACTTGCATGGATCACTGAAGATGGGAATTTGTTCAATGGCTCCTAAAACTATATGATTATGTTAAATTATAACATCAGACTAAGAAAATGTGCATCTTTGCAGAACAGCATTGAATCTTCATGACCCAATAAAGTCACTATGTACAAAAAATAAAATTAAATGCATGTGAATGCGCATTTACTGATCCTCTTTTATGTATTATTTAGTGAATATCAATGGTATGTGTTTAATAGTTCAGTTTTTGCTACCTACACATTAGCCAAAAGAGATGTAAATATTTTTTGACTAGATAAGGAGGTACAGTGTAAAGTACTGTTATCTAGAGGTACTCCATTTCAGTGTGTTCAGCATAATACTAAAATGCAAGATTTTTCCACACAGGTGATAAAGTGGTTTATTTGCTACATCAGTGCCTAAGTTATGGGCTTATTCTACAAGCACATTCCTCACTGGGTGGTAAATAATGCTACTTCTGCATTTATCACTTCAATTCAGATGGGAACTAGAAAACTGGAGAGAAAAAAAATGTAATGAAACTGCTGCTGTAAATTATTTCTTTTAGCATGTATTCAGTTGTTAAATAAACATTTCTTCCAAATATTTGAAGTTCAGTGTCTTGACTGTTTACACAGAAATGTGCCCTGTAACTTCATGAGCATATGGAGTGCATTGCTGCCAATATAATGCTATCAATATATATGAATTCTGTTTAGTAGGCCAGAAGAGCTGCTGTTTTATTAATGGTGTTTATTGTTTCTCTTTGAAGAGTACAAACTCCTGAAATGCCTGAACAGGAAGCTGCAAACTTCTCTTTTCCCTATCTTTTGGCACATCTGCCTGGGCCTGTGCAGCCAAAGCCACAGGCACACGTCACTCTGCCCGTGTACCAAACCGTAAGTTGCCCTGCAAGCCAGGCAACCATCAGCAACCCATGCAGTATGATCAAATCCACCCTGTGCTACACTAATATAGCTACGCTATGGCTCTACTGCTTCCTGCTGGGAACTGGCTGGCTTAGACAGCAAGTAGAACAAATTAGGTTCTGCCCATTATCAACATACCTTCAGATCCCGAGGTTAATTTAGCAGCTGTTTGGTGGTGGCTAGGGGCCACACATAGTGGCTATCTGAAAGTGAGACTCCACTGCAGTAAGCATTGCGCAAACAAGTTATGAGACAAATAGTGCTTTGGAAAGCACACAGTTTAAGCAGAACAGACAAGAAGTAGGGGGGGGGAAATATCATTATTTTCTGTTTGGCACATAGATAATTGAAGAGATAACCACTACTACCTAGTCCTCACAAAACCATTCATCTTTGTCCATCTTTCTCTTTTCTATAAAGCAAAGACGGAGATGTCTGCTTCAAAATGATGTTCTGAGGATGTTTTCTTCTTGCTGCTGTCTTGTAAAGACAAAAACATGCATGTGTCCCAAAATAAGCCCTCATCAACAGCCAGGCAATTCAGTGGGGTACAAAAGACACCTGCAAGTACAACACGAAAGGAAAGGATGTGGAAAGCAGTGAATCCACCAACTGAAAGACTGGAATAACTTTTTTTTTCTTGTCTTTCTTGTTCAAGGAGTGATAAATGCCGCAGAAGACCCTTGTTTCAGGATGTGGCCACACTATGATCTTTGTTAATGCTCCCTGCAGAGACCAGGTAAATGAATCATCTTCTGAAGCTACTTTTCTATATTGCCAGGAGCATACAATGCCAAGGGATAGCATCCATTGGCATTAAGTAGGAAGAAAGAAGAAACATTTGGGTTTTAATGCCTGTTTATGCATAGATATGGATATACATACACACACACACACATCTATATATATGCGTGTGTGTGTGTATATATATTTTAACCACCAGTCTCACTGAGATGAAATCCCCTTTTCCCTAAAGCATTCCAAGCTCTACATGTAATTCTAGTGCGTCTCTGAAGAACACATTTGGTGACCTTAGCTATAAATTGTTATAAATGTTCCCTTTGTGAAGACTGAAACACACTCTTCTGTTTCCTTACAGGTCACAGTCACTGAGCTCCCCATCAAATACATACATTTAATGTGAGACCAATTTATGATGGCTTTTTCCAAAGTCTAAAACAAAAGGACTATTCTCCCTAAAATGCTCAGTAACAGGATTCAGGCAGATCAGAGCATTAGTGAACCAGGCAGCTACTTTGCTCACCATAAATACTCATCTGAAAAATTGAAGAAGCTTGATATCGAAACTAGAAATGGTGTAGAATGGACTTTGGGGCTTTTTTTTTTTTTGTCCTGGAACTTATCAAAGGCTGACATTTTGGAGAACTTCAGGAAGATCTGAGCTAAATCCCAAAGCTCTAGTGAAGCTGTTTTCACAATGAAAGATTTTTTTATTTAGGTTAAGAAAGCAACTTCCCTTTCTTTCACAGTATTTTTTCATCCCTTTAGGGAACAGAGCTCTTAATAACCCAGAAGGGCCATTATACAGGTTCCATATACATACATATGTACTCCTGCACTGCTAATGTCTTTTGTGGGGAAAGATCCCAGTTCCTGATGACCAGCACTGCCCCAGCTGCTCAGTATCTTGTCACTCCACTCAAACCAGGATGCAATCTGGCTCCTGCCACATCTATTAGGAGGAGACCTAAACAAGACCTGTTGTCATCAACTTTTTCCCTTAACGCAGGAGTAAAAAGAGGCCCCCATCGGCAGGAAAAGGCATGTTTTATCCCTGCAGTTGAGCTACGGTCATCAGACACCCGTTGTACTGGGGACGGGGCCTTGGGGACAGGCTGTGGTGGGGCTGGAGCTGGCACCGCTGCAGCATTGTGGGGGCCTGGGCTGGGGCTGGCATGGGGACACAATGCTGGCTAGAGTGATGAGGACCTGGTTTAGCTGGAGCTGTAAAACTGCAAACAAACCCAAAACGTACACTGAAACAAAACCTTTGTGCTCCTGAGCAAAGACCTTATGAAAAGCAAGCAAACAAAAGGGGAGCGCCTTCATTTCGTACGTGAGCCTGCCACATCTCCCAGCACACAAACGCATGCAGCCGAGCCGTGTCCAAAGCGCTTTAACCAGGTTTTGATGGGGAACCTTGCTTCAGGCACAGGCACAGTGCTTTTCAGGCTATTCCCCCATCAGACTGGTGCCGGTTACATCTTTTCCCTCTGCCCTGAGACCAAACTCCTCTCGCCATGGGGCGCTTGCCCTGCAGCTTATACTGTTATTGTGCTTCACAGGAATATATTGTACTTGCTTCTCAGGGTGTTTTATACTCATATGTCTTTCTTGTAAGTGTGTTAGCATGAATTGCAGTCACTTAGGCAGAGGTAAATGAAGATGCACGTTTCTGCATCAACACAGAATAAAGCAGCCAAGGTAATTCCTATCGATATTGCAGTTCAGCAAGTAAATACAACTAGATTTGAACTTCCTATGTCTTTCTGTAGCTGGAGGGCAGGAGAGGAAAGGAGCAGAGAAAAGAAATGCAGACATTTCAGCTATGACCGGTCCCTTAGGCCTTCTAGTCTCACATGTCACTTTTTTTCTTGGTTTGCAGAACTACACAGAAAAATGCATTCCAATAAACTCTGCTTTTACTGAACAATACCACGTTGAATAGTTCAGTAAACCAGAACAAATAGACAGACTGTGCAAGTTCCTCCGAAGCAGGCTTAACTTTCCTCTTCTGTTTGTTATTTTATTATTACAGTAGGGTCTCTGGTGCTCTTTTAGTTAGGGTTTTGTCAGCACTTCTATTGTAAAACTCTATTTTTAGGGATTTATAGTTTTGTCCAAGGTAATTCACTACAGGCTAAAGATTTAAATACAAGCTTTTAACCTAGAAATGGTTTTACAGTTTCTAAAAGAAAATGGCTAAACCTCAATGAATTCAATTTTGAAAACTACAAAACAAAAAAAAAAAAAAAAAAAAAAAAGGGGGAAAGAAAAAAGAAAAAAGAAAAAGAAATAGAAAAAATTACAACTTTATCCATGTCAGGTGGTTGTTTTGGCCACTGTACTTCAAAAAATTAGAGGCTGAGTAAAGCCCGATGAAGGTAATGAGATTCTTCCTATCTTTGAGGTATTTGAACCTTTTTTAGAGCCACCTGTATGTTGGTCAGAAGTCCTAATTCAGACACATGTTTAAGCACATTACATCTTTATATGATACTTAAATGTATACTGCTCTTCATATGGTGCTATCTGAAGTCAAATGTTTTCTTACTTTGCACCTGAGTGCCTTCATGAGAGCTGATTTTTAATTGCTATTCTACATCAGTATAGGCTCATCTCTCACCCCTGTTTAATAGCTGTCCTACTTCTAGCACAGAACAGAAAGAAAAATGTTGCTTGTGCTGTTTTCACACTAGATAGTTACAGACAGATAATATTTTTTGTTTGGAGATGGTTAAAATTTAAAGGAGGCAATTGCTAGTTCTAGATACCACTGCAGAAGTTCTTTTCAATGTGTTTTCCTTTATTAACGCTACTATGTGCAGACTCCACACTTATAAATATGTCATTGCTTCTAGATACAGAAAGGCTGTTCTTTTTTTTCCTTTTTTTTTTTTTTTTTTTTTTACTTGTATGCTAAACAACATGTTTAGCTAAGTGTTCACTCAAATAAATATAGTTGTGTGGTCCACAACTTTTTTTATTGACTGGAATCTATCAAATGGTAAGGTACTGAAGTGGGTTCCAACCCCTGTGCTTTTCACTACAGTTCGAAATGTTACTTGCAAAAGCTAAACAGTTCAACACCATTGTAAAGCAATTGAGTATAACAGGACTTCATACGATAATTAGTATTTCACATATGATACATCTCTGTGATCTTCAGTAGCTGGAGGTGGCGGGGATGGTTGGATATAGAAGAAATAAACTATTTATAGTTAAGTTCACTGTTGCATGTCAAAATAGCAGACACAACGCAGCTGAAGAAAGCTTATTTGAACACTGATTGGAACACATGCAAGATCTGCAAATAACCGTTCTTTGTCTCCTAGAAATTCTCCTATTTGGCATTCACTGTGCTTCAACAATGTATTAGCAATAGCGCACATTGTTGCCTGTTAGAAAAGCATTTCTGCAAATATTTAGAACTATTGTGAACCCTGAACTCCTTTTTTTTTTTTTTTTTTTTTTTTTTTTGTAGCAACTGCATCTGTGAGAAGCTGAAGCTGTAAATAAGACTCCAGAGACACACCCAAGTCTGGTGTAGTTTGCACATAATCTCTGTGTAAATGACAATAAACCTTCCTACTGAAATATTAAGATACAACATAGACCACTAAAAGTGTTAGGGGAAGTCTATACTAGAACATAACATCTTATTACTTTTTATTGAGAAAACAAGAAAAAATACTATTTTAAAGTTAATATGAAATAAGATCATGAAATGGTAGTCCCTGTTCAAGTATTATGGGCTTCCATGCATTTGGAGATTTTTTTGTTTGTTTGTTTTATTTTCAAACCAAGATATCTAAAGCTAAATGTTTATTTCCTATTTAGACACTAGAATGACAGTTAATTCTATCCTAGGTTTTGAACACTTTTGAGCTCCTTGCAAACCAGTTGAAATTGTACATCACTAAGAAGTGAAATGTTTATCAGGGCCATAAGATGGCCTGTGTCACTGTTAAACTTTGACTCTTATGCTAGCCGGGTCAGTTAGATTTATATTTCGGAATCAGTACATATATTACAAAAAAAGCAAACTGCTCTTTTGAAGAATACGTAATAATTCTCCCCAAAGCAGGGAAGCTTCCTTGTAACTTTTTCATTTATTTGTTTATTTACTTATTTTTCTGTTAGGCTGCCTTTCTGAAATGGGAACTTAAAATTTAGTAGTGCTGAGGAATGACATCCTTAATGCACTTGCTAGTACTCCAGCATCTCCTAATTGACAAATAATCCTGAATGAAAATTACCATGTTTTACCTTCGTCTTTCCTCTGGGTCTTGAATCTTATCCCAAAATCTGAGTTTTCCCAAAGGATTTTTGTAAATCATCACAATAATATTAGAACTACAATAGCAAAGAAATTTTAAAATATGTATTTTCATAATAAATATAAGCAATGGTTAAAATTATTGCTAACCTCTAAAGCATCAACTTTCCATTTGAAGAGTTCATGCATATATGCACATGCACTGAGCACTTCCAGTTCATTTGATTTTTACAGATCTAAAAGACTGCAAAAAATCAGAAAAAGTTCTCGGAAATGAACAAAATCTGCTTCTATTGTACCCCTTGCAAGCTCCATCATTACCTTTAATGAAACAGGCTCAAGCAAGGATTTGCATTTCCTGCCATGAGTCACTGAAAGGTGACTCTAGGTATTCAGACAAGATCAAGCCCTGTAGGACAACGTGCTTCCATAGTGACTGACTGGAATGGAGATGCAGAAAGTGTGCTACGTATCTAGTACCATGAAGATAGTACACATTTTAAATATTTTAGCCTTGATTTTACATTTGACTTTTTGGTGTAACCAGAATAAATGCTCACTATTTGAATTATATTAGAGTTTACTTTTCTTTTCCACCTTTGGAATTGTGTATCAATCTGTTGTCACTCAGAAAGGTGCAGCATTCCAGATTTCTGCAGTAGATCTTGATGCTTGACTTGCAATAGAAAACTAAATAGAATTTTCATTTTCTTTCATTTAGACACCCCTAGTATGAGTATGAGCTTCTAGTATTACCAGGAAGGATATTTTCACATCATAAAAAGAGCTCAGTCAACTCTTTTGGGTCTGGATTTTCTTTTTACTGTGTCTTTCCTGAAATGGTGCTTTATAGTAATGGACAAATATAGGAAAAGCAATATTCAAAATGATGTATGTCATTCAGGATCATGTTTCAGAAGATAGGAAGTACCAGCTGCCTCAGAGGAAGGAGTAAACAGTTCTTCAGTCAGCAGTAATGAGATGACGTGTCCATAAGGGAACTTTGTCCCTACTGTTCATCAATTAGAAGCTCCCTTATGCCTTAAGTTTTCAAAGAAATGAGGAAAATTATGGTATTTGGAAGCATTTGGGCTGCTGATTCAATTAAAGGTAGTTGTAATCCATATAGTGGTTTGGCAAACCGAGATAAGCATCTACCACGTTTATTGAAGCTCATCACCAAGGCACTGTGAACCAAAGATTCCTTGTGCTTCACTGGATATCCATGTGGATAATGTAGGGAATTTCTGTACTATTTTAAGAAATTATCTGTTTGTATTCTTGTGCTCGTAGTTTCCTAATGTAGATGAAACTGAACTTTACTGACCCAAATGCAAAAGAGAGGTCCAGTGCTTCCTGCCAAAAGAAAGGAACAAGAACAGGGAGAGGGCAGAGCTGAAATGGAGGGAGATGGAAGATGAAATAGGAGAGCATTAATCATGAGGTGCTAGAAGAGGACGTGAAGGCAGCTGGGCTACTGATTTAAGTTCTTGGAAAAGGAATCTGGAATATGGACTCCACAGCGTATCCAGAAGCCCAGACAGTCCAGGTTCCTATGCTCTGCTTTCAAGTTTATGAGCTTAAAGAACAAGGTTGGGGGTTGGGGGTGGGGATTGGAGAGAGGAAGGGAAGGGGAAAACAGTGACTGGGTCCATTATTGGCAATCTTGAGTATCTAGGAGAGGGAAGTTACATCTGTCTTGGTGTTCTAGCACACATGAAACGGCACATCTGGATCTAAATCTACTCTGAATCGAAGCATAACATAGTGGCCTTAAGGAAGACTATTTTCTTCCAATTTTGGAAGAAAGAAAGAAACAAACAAAAAAATAAAAACCATGGAGTGTTCCATGGTTCACAAACTGTAGTTAAGCCTTAGCAAAATTATTTGCTGTTAGTGTCTAAAATTTTATGATTCATTTTTGTTTAGTTTTAAGAACTATTTTGTTCTTCCAGAGTTCCTTTTTTTTTTTTTTTTTTTTTTTTCAAATTAGAAGCAGGTATTCCCCAAAATGACATGAAAGGATTCTCTTTTGCTATATGTAGCTGTGAGAGGACCAGAAAATAAGCAATATCCTTACAAGAATTCTTAGTTTTTTATGACACTAAATATCATTTTGCAGATATCAGGAGATTTACAAATTTCTGATAACACCTAAGATAGGAGTTTCTTGGATAAACTGTGCTCCAGATTCATAGGATTTTTTTGTTGACTCTTAGACCATGACCTTGAACCATGACTCCATGTTTTTTTCAAGGAGCCTATGCTCTTATATCTCTCAGTTGCTTTAGAAAATCTCTCTGAGAACATGTAATTATTTTTTTTCCTAACAAAAGGGCGCATAAGAAAAACTATTCTGGGTCAGATCAGAGGTCAGTCTTGCCCAATTACCTGTTTTCAACAGCACATAAAAGTCAATGTCTACAGGAAGCTATAACAAAATATCAAATAGTGATAATTGCCTAGCTTCCAACAGGGTGCAACTCAAGAATCTCCTGGTTCAGAGGTAGCTTTGCCTCTACTGATGCAGTCCTCAGTGAATTTCTCTTCCTTACTGACCTCCCTTGAATCCATGTAGACATTCACCATTTACAGTATCTTTTGATAAGCAATTCTATACCTTTAACTTATTGTGTAAAGGATCCTACTTTAGCCTGCATGTCCTGAACTTGGTATCTACTAGTATATAGTACCATACCCCAAATTTTTACTAGGGCACTCCCTGAGCAATCAGTCTATAGTCATCATCTGTATGTCTCTTTAAACAACTAAAATAGAAGAATCGCTTGCTCATTGTTTTCTGCCACAGACATCATAGTTCCAAAATCTAATTGTTTTCAAAGTTTGTTAGTTGTATTTTATCAGCCTGATATTTTCCGTGTAATTCCACTTAGTTTAAATGATAGTTTGGCTCTTGTCTTAGCATTAATAGTATTTGTTACTGTACAACAATTGTTCTGCTTCCAAGTGAACGATCTGATTCCTGAATATAAGACTTGAAGAAGCACTCTAGGCCTCCATAAGTAAGAAATATTTTGCAGGTATACAGCATCAGGCTACCAAATTCCTCGGGGTAGGCATAGCTCCTATTTACATGATAAGGACCATTATTTGTATAGGACGAACAGTATAAATATCAGATATTAAAAAGTCAGTGGTCTCTACAGAGGTACTAGAATGTAATCTGTAGCATTTAGTACTAGTTTTTATTAATTGGTGTATATTTTGACAGTGTCAAAAGAATTATAAATGACCATGTTAAATCATACTATACACAAGTGTAACACAAAGATAGCCTGGACCGAAGAGGTTGTTACAACCTAAGGCAAGATGTAGTAAGTTAGTACTGCAGACAGCTGGGAAGAAGCACAAGGCAACAGTGAAATAACAGTGATTGGTCTAATAAATAATTCCTTTAGCACAACAGCTACCCAACTATTGCCAACTATTGTTAAACTAAAAGAGAAAAATGACAAAGATGTTTTAACTAAAGGCTGTTTGAGAAAAATGATTGCACAGCTGAACTCAATAGAACAATGCAAAATATAAGAGTATACTTCTTCTATCATTATCCATTTAATTTTATAAGCATGATGGGAAACCAATTATGATGACAGCTGTGATAAGTCATCGTTAAAAATTGTACTGATTATCACTTATTTCAGATAACTTATATGAGGAATAACTAAAAAGAAAAATAAACCTGATTTTACATGCATGGTACAGCCTAGTGTCTTGTTAATTCACCCAAACAACTCCTTCAAAACAGTTGAATTCTGAAAATAATCAAATGAAAACTATATTGGTAAGAAACAATTTTGCTTCTAGAAATACCCTTTATATACTAAGAAGAATCAGGATCATTTTATGTTATTCTATGCATTGCATTTCCTGTGTAAGGAACTTTCAAAATACCTTCCAAATTTTATTATTTAGTGTATAAAATGTCTGCGTCTTCCATGGTGAGGATGGGGACTGGAGGGGATGTAAGTACGTACATGTGAACATTTAGCCCATTGCCCACAATCAGAATGCAGCATTGCAGTGAAATAGCAGAAGATTGAAAGAAGAAAGATATCTGTATATATCTGAAACCACAATGATTATTTATCTTGGCATTTGTTCATAACTGTTAGATTAAAAATACTTTCATAAGAAAGTGAACCAATTTTTTAGACTAAGTTGAAGGAATATTTATTAGATTTTTATCAAACATTAGTTGTCTAAATGTGTTATAGAGGTAGCCAAACTGCCTCCAATATTTAACTAAAAGGCATGTTTGTATTTCCTAATCACTTCTTTTATGAATATTCTTTCATTTAGGTGCCCCTTTGAATATTGTAAGAAATGGCACAACATTATACTTTCATAGAAAATTAGTAATCTGTCAAAAAATCACTTCTTAAACCACTTGGACTTCCCTTGTAAGTCTTCTAAGTGATAATGACTTATTTTGACAAACAGTCTGAAGTTTCAAGTCATCAAGTCTTGCAGGATAACAGCTGAAATTTATTAGCTGTAAGAATCATAGCAAATTTTTCAGGCATATATTCAGAATGTAAATTCTGGTATGGGCACTTAGATAACCCATAGGGACACTTCTTCATTGAGAGAACTCTCTGTTCCTCACAACACTTATAAAACAGTGCTCTCACTGCTCTAAAGATGGGAACTGAGGCCAGGGATAGACAAAGTGACTGGACAACGTGACCTGAGTGCCTCAATCAGAGAATGAACGCAGCTTTTCCAGGTTTGAAAGCACTAGACTCTCTGTCTTTCCTAAATAAATGGGTTTGCAATATGTATTTCCACACACTTTGCTTTTGTATTACCTCCAGAAATATTTGACAAATATATGACACCTACAAAATTACCCTTGTTTCATACCACAGATTCTGTCTGATATGAAACTAGTTGCTTTTTTTTTGTATATAATTAAAATAGCCTTTTTTTCCATATTCTTACTCCTTTTAAAACATATCTTGTTCCATAGCAGAGATTATATAGACAATCATATGTGGTATGATTTCAAGCCAGCTCTGTATAAACTACACAATATCTTTCAAACATATGAAATATATTTGATCAACTGTAGGGGAAATATGATTTTTCCATATGGGATAGTTTTCACATAAGGGAGTTTTGTGTTTCTATGGAGAACATAATATACTCAGACAATTATAATAGGTAAGGAGTTGCAAACCACAAAGTGGGAGAAGCAGGTGTCCAACTGGATTTTCACATAGGAAGGTCTAGAAGGTCACTGATGGTGATGAGGTCTCAGAGATTCCCAAATCCTCATAAAGTTATTTCTTCCCTTTCCAATACACTAATCTCCTGTGCTCTTGTATAATCCAGTGACTCAGAAAGCAAGGTCTGTTTTTTCCCTTTAGCTTGTCAGAAGCAAACTAAATGACAACAATTTTCTGAATTACCATTTATTAGGGTAGAGTAAGTGTATTCACAAAGGTCTTCACCCAGAAGGATATTCATACATTGATGTATCAATATTTGTCATCCTGCTGTCAGACCACGATCTCCAGAGAATGAGAACGTAATGGTAGTAACATTTATAGCCAGGTATGGCTTTCTCCGCTGTCCTAAAATGTGAGAGCAGACAATTTGATCTCTTTGTCCAGCAGAGAACCTAGTGATGTCAGCCTGTTATAAAGGGAATACTTGATGGTCACTTCCTTCTGCTTTCCATTTCCCATAAAGTGATGGCTTCCATCCAGAAGAATTAGCTGATCTTTGTCCGTTGTGCTTTACTCTCTCTCCTATGCTTCTTGCTGTTTATATGATTCAGTTTTAGTTATGATTCAGAAGAAAGATTTGCTTGGTGTTTTCCTCCACCTGGACTTCTCTTTGTAAATTATCCTTCAGCTCCTGATGTCCCCAGTTCCCTTTAATTAAGGACTGCTTCCACAAAAAAGAATGCAATCACTTCAGGGAATTGTCTGAGTCAGGAGAACCTGGAAATAAATAAAATAATGGTGTTTGATCATTTTACTATTGTTATTTGGTCTGTTAATGAAGCAGACTTGGAATTGTCAATGGAGATTAATGAATACTAAAGTAACTATGTTAATTTGCACATTGTAAATATTATTACTCTTTGGGTACCTACGAGTAAATATATTAAGAACATTTTCTAGAGAAGCTAAATGGCTTTCACATAGCCACCTTAGTTAGCAGAATAGCTGTATCACAGGCTTTGATGTTTTCAGTTTTGGGTCTTGGTAAATCTACATCTGTTTTTTGTTTGTTTATTTTTGGTTTTGTTTTTTTTCCCAGTAAAAACTGACTGAGAGGAACTCCGAAGGAACAATGAATACATTTTCTCATATAAAATCATATAACCCATATCCATTCAGCAGTATTGTTCTTTGAAAGTAAAATGAGCAGATTACCCACATCTCAAGTCAACAGGGCCATGATAAATTACAAGCAGGGACACTATTAGAGAAGTGGGAGCAGTTCCAGGATGTAAAAATCAGCAAGATATTGTGATAAATATCCCATGCATCAGCTGAATATGCATGTAATTCACACTATGTCTGTGGGGATTTTTTTGATTTTTTTTTTTTGTTTTTGTTTTTTACGGTTAATGTGCCACTTACATGAATGAAAGTACAGCATCAGGTTAAAAAGCACCTTCAACATCAAACCAGGATGAAGCTGAAATGGCACACATTGGCAACTAGGCTTCTGCTAGGAGCTGATAAGGGCCTTTTTTTTTATGCTGATTGTCTTGTTATGCAAAAAAGCTATTTTCTCTTTTGGAACAGCTATTCACTTCCACATTTTGTTATGGGATGAGTATAGTAATTGCCTTTCAGTTATGATAACTGTAAAATACAAATAAATCAGTTCACTTAACCAGACAGCCAAAACAATAATAAAGTCTGTCCCAAAGAGAGGTACATGCCTTTGCCCAAAGCAAAGGCACATGAATGACATCTTACCTTCCTGTCTGTGGTTTTCGCCAGTTTGTGTTTACAAGAAAGAAGTAAACTGGCTATCTCCAAATCATTCCTGTGTGTATGGAGAACACTAGCTAACATGGGCCAAAATTAAAATAGGGAATATATTAACAATTAAACAGTGTGGAGAACAGTGACCCAGTGCCTGTGCCCAGATCGTGGCTCTGTTTCACTTACTAGCATAGACATAATCCAAAACTCCACTAGCCACAGGCTTTTGAAGTAAAGAGTAATATATAACCAACCCTTAGTCTTTTTGAGCAGGATAAATGTATTTACGGTATTACCGCCTGTTTCCTTATCTTTGAGCGGATGATTCACCCCATTCAAGAGAGGTTAAGGCCTGGTGTCTCATCCTGAAATGCTGCGCTCTCCAGTAGTCCCGGTCAAGGAGACCATCAAATAAAAAATACTGACTGCATGCCAGTGCTAGTCTCTTTTAGAGGTCCTAGGCACTATAAAACTAGGTCCTAGGCACTATAAAACTAGCTCAGAAACTTTGAATAAACAGCTCTTCAAAAAATAGAAATTCTTACACTCTGTTGTAAATCATTGTAAATATATGTTATTTTGCAAGTGAGAAAAACAAGACAAAGATTACTAATAGAATAGTAATAGAATTTATATCAATATTTATTTACCCAGCTGTGTGTTTATTCACCCAGCTTGTGTTATGTGAATGCAAGAGCATTGTAACAATTTTGTAATTGTTTTGAAGAAAATGCTCTTGACCCCTATCACTACCAGAACTTCTTCTCTTCTCTTATTTAGCCCATACAGTGTTCATAGCAGTCTAGGATATTAAAGGTGGAATGATAGATTTGCTGTTATTTCCTGAAGAGTTTATCATCCATCTTATTTATAAATACTAGGTTTGCCACGGGGCACTGGCATGTAAGATTTGTTAGCCTTAGGCAAGCTGCAGGGTGGATGTTAGGTTTTCCTCTTCAAATACAGTGTTGATAACACCTATCAATAAATATACTAGAAATACGGGCATCTTTCATCAGACGTGATAGGCATGAGCCTAAAAAGAGAGACAGAGACTCAAATTTCCTTTAGCACTTCTAGTACATCTTACTTTCTGTTGTGCTGAATTCTTTGACAGAAAGTGATATGTATTTTGGCCATGGATCAGTGAATGGCTGCTGCTGTCTGGGGATATATTTCAGATGTGGTAACTGCTCTTTAAGAAGTGTATTTTGGTACTTCACTAATGTAGAGATAGGCTCCAGGGTGGATTTCATTCTGATTGCATTGATAAAGCAAAAGAAAATTGTTTGCTCTCAGTCTCAGCTGTGTAGAAGGGTTGTAGCAACTTGTTGTGGAGGATTTTATCTTCATCTGATTGTGTTTTCTATTGAGGCTCCCTCTGGAGCAACAGAGGTGATAGCTGCATATTCTACAAGCAGAGCCAAAGCTCTTGAGAGGCAGCCACCTGGTAGGACTTGAATTTTTGAGCATGCTACATCTGCAGCACAGTCTGTTACTTTACCACGTGCAAAACAAATGCACAGGAACAAGAAAATCAATAAGTATCACAGAAATATGCAGTGTGATTTGAATAGAAGCATTCAGATCTTGACTTCTTAATAAAATATGTGAAAAGGGAAATAGTCTTCACACTGCGGCTTTAGGCATCTAATTTATGTGACTAAACGATACCCGAGGCACTCTCTCCACTCAGCAGAGCTCCTGGTCACCAGTTCACCAATTCAAGCACCTCATCTATGTAGTTCAGTTTAAATGGTATGAATTCTGTACTCTGGCTCAGTGCTTCAGCCTGTCTGAGAACCGTTCAATATGAGGGAGACGCCTTTAAAATTACAATGGCTTTTTGCTGGTAATAGCCTTGGACATTCCTCAAGACAGATCTAAGCAGGGAGGACCATGCTTGTGTAGTGTACACACACCATTTTGTAGATTGTTCTCCTAAGAAATACGCTTCTGTAGCAAGGGGTTACTGTAAACTGGAGCCTGTATACACACATTCATTTCCTACCTAGAACGAACATGCCAGTTCCTCCACGGCCTACATGCCAGTTTCTAGACTAATGCAAAATCTCTTTTATCTGAAACAGTAGGTAATCATTCTTTTGGAACCAGGCTTTCTTAAGGGATCATAAACAAGCAGTGACAACTTTTACCTGGGACTCTTGATGAGGTTGCCTTCCTAAGTCGTGTGTGCTGTCCTTGTTAGATGCTTAGCAGCTCCGGATTTGCCTCAGGTATCAAAATATCTAATGAATTTCCTTAACATGCCACATACAAATAAAGGTGGGCCAAGAACTCATTCACGAGCAATGTGGTTTTTCCTTCAATGGGAGATGGATGAAGAAGGACAGCAGCTTCCTTTTTCATCCTCACCTGTTAAGCAGTGCCCTTGCTCCATTGCTAAGAAGTTCTGCTCTTAACCAGCTCTAAATGGCAATGTCAGGCCATGTAGGGACAAGCAGTAATCTTACCTGATCATAGATTTGCTCTTGTATCTCACAGAAATTAGAGTATTTAGGTTCTATATCCCCAAGGCTGAAATGCTAAGCAGCAAAAGGTCAGCAGATAGCAGTGTGGCAGATCATGAATGGTGATAATATTGCTGCTTATAGGATGACATACACAGCAGGGAAAGCTTCTGTGCCAGCTGGCAGGAGGGAAAGGATGGAAGAGGGATACTCCAGGCTTTGGGAAAGCAGCTAGGGAGTGATAACTGAACCTGCCATTTGTCCAAGACATTAGAGACTAGATTTCCTCTGTTATAATCTTACTGGCATGCTGGGAATTGAACCAAGATCACATTTGGTACCAGGACACCTGAATCCTACAAAAGATTTGTATTTGTACTATATTAGTCTGTCTACTCTGAGTGACTCTTTATCTCTGTTTATCTATTTGGAGACAGACATCTTACAGAAGCACTGGCAAATCTGTCTTAGAAGCAGAGGATTATTTTTGCTTCAAAGAGTGTTTGTCAAAATACTGTTAAGAACATGACTTTA
The DNA here is from genome assembly GCF_028389875.1 of Rhea pennata. NCBI lineage: Eukaryota > Metazoa > Chordata > Aves > Rheiformes > Rheidae > Rhea > Rhea pennata. Next base: position 9,972,658 of record NC_084663.1, read on the forward strand.
ATCCACTGAATGGATCAGGAAGAAAAGAATTGACTCCAAGCTTGGTAGGTAAAAATCCACATTGAGTTCCGTGAGTCTGGGGTTCGGTTTGCAATAGAGTACAGGGCACCCTGGTAAAACTCTCCGGTTGGTTGATGAAGAAAGTGGAATCGTGCAGGGAGTTGTGGGTCAGCTTTTTCCAAGAAGTCTGGAGGACTTATTCCCATCTGGGGAACTTGGTCCTACCAACTAATTTGGAGAACAGGAAAAAGGAAATTGCACACTGGCGGGGTTTACGCTAGACAATGGAGCAATCTCCTTATTGCTTAAACATGCAAGCTACAGACTTCTTACTCTACATCCCTTTTGTTGTGGCACCCCTCCCTCCCCAAAAAACCTGAATAAACATGAAAGATCAACGGACATATTACATTTTACACAACAGAGTGTGGTTTTACAGGGCTTTGTTGCATCTTGAAAAGATTAAGTGCACCTGCACGCGAAGAATCCCTATCCCTCTGAATACTGAGGCAAAGGCACCTCCGTTACTGGGGCCCAGCGGCGGACAGGTTTGAACCGCTGGCTTTGTAACAGGCGTGTTCAGCCAAGACTCAGGCGTACGGTTTGCGAGGAGCAAGGCTGCCATCCAGCGGACCTCTTCCAGCACAGAAATGCATGTAACTGAACAGCGGAGTGGAGAAATCTTCCCTGTCTCTCAGTTTAAATAGGGATCTGCTGGTTTGCGGGTCAGGAGGTTACCTTCCAAACCAAATAACACACAAACTGCAAACTACACTAGGAGGGAAAAAAGATTATTTGTTTTAAATCAGAACCAACTTTTGACCCTGTTGTCTCAAAGACATTTTTCGGTGACCTAGGATTTTTTGTGTATAACCTGATCATCATTTTGCCTATGTGTAACTGAGGGCAGGCATATGTTAATTTAAAATTAAATGTTTCATAACCAAAACAGAAGCGTTTTATTAAGGTACATATCTCATTTTGAAGAGGAATAGACATATATAACCTAATTCAAAGCTCATGAGAATTGCTCCGTCCTTCAACAGGCTTGGAATCAGGCCCGTATGTGTAAGAGTGAAATCTGAAGTTATGCGTTCTGGATGAAAATTATCATGCATATTACATAAATTCATCTCTCGGGACACAAAGATCAACAGGTAGCATTAGAAGGAAATTTCCTGATTTATATCCCCTTGCAGATCCCTCTCAGCCATAGATGTTTTTACCTAAAAGCAGCTCAGGCATATAAAGCAGCATAGTAATCTGCTCCTGAGGCAAATCACATAAGTTTCCTGTGCCTCCATTTCCCTCTGTCTAAAACAGGGATAAGGCTCATCTAGCTTGCAGGCAAGATGTGAGATTCAATACACTCTGAATTATAAAGGATTTTGAGCTCCTCAGAGAGAGGAGAGTATCTGGGTACTTCGTGATGCTGTTTATACAGGGCATGAATCTATCAGAGGTTTAAAGAAGGTCGTATTGCCCCACTCCCTCCACCCTCCATCTCTAGCTAATACTTCTCAGCAGCCCTCCTGGCCCTCAGGGCACCCGTGAAAGATGAGGCTCTTCCTTTCCAAGTGTTACTATGAAGTTCAAGTACTGTTGTTACAATAAACAATAAATAGCAAGGGCGAATCAATCTGTTTAGTTTGACAAAAAGAAAGCAAAGGGAAAGCTTCATCACGGTTCAGCCACCCCTTACGGAGAGAGTTAATAAAGAGCTCTAGGGTGCAGGCTGCAAAGTTTTATCAAGAATCAGTTTTCAGGACGAAGTAAGTTCAGATGCAAACTATGGCATGAACATCAACGTTAAGAATGCTTAAGGAGCAATTTAGGGGAAATTATGGTTGATTCAGAACCAATGGAGATGTTTCATATTACAAATACACTGAATTCATATTACAAATAAATGATTAAAAAAAAAAAACTAAATTTGGCTTAAACATCTCCATTGGTTCTGAATGGTTCTGAATTTAGTGGTAGAAATTAGATAGCCTGTTTTATCTCTCAGGTCAAAATGTATAATTACAAAGGTTCCTCTGGCCTTAGAATGTTTGAATATACGAAGTCCTCCTTAAAAATTGTTTCATTGTTAGAAATACTTGTTAAGAATAGCAGAAATTTTTACTATTGCTGAAAGGGAAGTAGGAAAACATTTGAATTAGTTTAAACATTGGAATCTAGAGAATAGCTGTTCATTTTTATTGAAAAATCTAGAATGATCACATTTGAAATGGCTCATATATGAAGTGTCAAAACATTTCAAGCAGACATATATCTAGTAACATTTAGGAATAATTTTTATGGAATAAAAATACCTTTAGAATAAAATAAAAAACTAAAAATAGTTTATATTTCTTCCAGATACTGTATAGCCAAAGTGTTTTGCTAGATTGTTTTCTTCTTCATATGAAATTACAATATTCCAAAAAATCAGCATTTTCCATTTATGGTGAGTATTGCCCCTTTTCCATTCCTTCTGTCCTCTGCCCCAGGCATTCGAATAAAAAAAAAAAAAAAAGATCGGAGGACTAACTACAATGAAAACAAAAATCCTTGGATCCAGGCTCTTGAGATATACTGGGTTTTGGTCATGCCAGGTGAAACAATTACTTCACTTTGAGCATCTAAAAATCAAACATTTAAATATGGTGCAGTTACCCTGAAAGGTTATTCAAATCATCTATCTTAGATACTTGTACTAAGATGAGCTGAATTGCCCTCTGAGGTGCCTATTTCTCTTCTTTGACTGAATGAGGATCCTAGCATGATTAGATCAGTTTTAGATGTCTAACTTCTGCATGCTAAGTTTGACAAATGAATCTTGCCTTCTGTTTCTAGCAATTAGGACCACCTAGGAAGAAGAAAAGACTTTTTTTTTTCTTTCTTAACTCAAGAGAGGATTCATGATTATTTTAAAAGTTTTGAATCTCTTCTGATATGAATTCATTCACAAAGTTTACTAATTTTTAAAATTATTTTTATTTATGCCATTCAAAATTTTTGAAGACAAAAGCGAACAAAGGAAGTCATTTTACTTTTTGTCAGTCACTAATATCAAAATTCAGTTCATTTTAGTGGAGATGGCAATCCTTATAAATAAATTTGTTTGAGCAAGGAGGTTATTTAAATATGAGAGCCTTTGTGAAACCCCCTATTAAAAAAAAAAAAAAAAAAAAAAAAAAAAAACCAATTCAGAAGAATGAGGCAGCTAGGTTTTCTGTATAATTGCTCACATATGAAGTTTACTACTAAAGACTTATCCAAAACAGCCACAATACAATCAGAAATTAATACCTTATTTTATAGATGAGACATTAAGTATCTATGCAAATTAAGAAGTATCAGGACTGCTCTGAAACATAATTCATAACCTTAAACAGAAATACCTGTTTAATAATATATTTTTATGCATGATTTCATTGATCATGCGCTATTTATTCTATAATACCCTAAAATTACCAAATTATGTGAAATAGGTCATCTTTAACATTATAAGGTTCATTCAGTGTGTTTCCCCAAATAACTCCACAGACACTGTCTTTATCTTTCTATACTGGCAGAAAAATAGAAAGAAAAGATGGAAGATTAAAAAAAACACACACACACACACACATACACACACACAAAAAAAAAGAACAAAGAAACTGTCCAGTTCTCTGCATGATACAGAAGACAAAATGAAAACAGTGGTCCCATTCTCCTACCAGTTTAAAGAAAATATGAAAGATCATTATACCTATCCATTCTGTTTGAGCTCTGGAGATCAGAATTTGTACCTAAATAAAGATATTTGCCGTAAACCAGACTATATATTCATGAAAACTCTTCAAATCTCTACAGTGGGTGGAAAAGCAGCCAGACACAAGCTTAAATACTTTTTTATTTTGTTATTTTTACTGATTTTTCCTTATCACCCCATGATTTCTGTGAGAGAGTCTTTTGCTGTAATTCAGTGTAGCGAGCAAGACTACCCTCTAGTGGTAAGCTGGAGCTCCAGCTTTTTTCACTATTTCTGCTAGGCTTTATTTCTCCTGCGGGCAGCAAGGAAACCTTGATCATTTACGTGCACAGAGCTATCATAACTTACCTGTTTAAACTCCCAGCAAACTCTGCCCCCGCTCTGTGATTCCCCACAGCTAGGACTGTATGTCATGAATGTTGCACAACCATAGCATCCACGATCTGTAATCTTCTAATGGGATGTCTGATAATCCGGGTCATGTAAGGGACGTGCTGTGATACATCCCTAGAGGTGGGAGGTACTCTGCCTAGTCATCCCTCAAGTTCAAATGAAGCCCTCTGAAAGGTTCCTGCCCTTTCTGTGGCCTAGAACTAGGACTTTCTACCCACTGAATGACTTAATGCTGCAGTATGACCTGCTGCATAGAAACATAGAATCAGTAAGGTTGGAAGGGACCTCTGGAGATCATCTAGTCCAACCTCCCTGCTCAGCAGGGTCACCTAGAGCATGGTAGACAGGGTTGCAGCCAGGTGGGCCTTGAAGAAGGAGACTCCACAACCTCTCGGGACAACCTGTTCCAGTGCTCCATCACTCTCCCAGGGAAGAAATTCCCCCTCACGCTCAGCCAGAACTTCCTGTGCTTCAGTTTCTGCCCATTGCCTCTTGTCCTGCCACACGGGACAACTGAAAGGAGTTTGTCCCTGTCCCCTTGACACCCTCCCTTCAGGTACTTATACACATTGATCAGATCCCCCCTCAGCCTTCTCTTCCCCAGGCTGAAGAGGCCCAGCTCTCGCAGCTGTTCCTAATAGGGCAGATGCTCCAGCCCTCTCATCATCCTCGTACCCTACGCCTGACTCTCTCCAGTAGCTCCATGTCTCTCTTGTCCTTGGGAGCCCAGAACTGGACACAGTACTCGAGATGAGGCCTCCCCAGGGCTGAATAGAGGGGCAGGATCACCTCCCTCAACCTGCTCTTCCTAATGCACCCCAGGACATCATTGGCCCTCGTGGCCACAAGGGCACATTGCTGGCTTATCGTCAACTTGTCATCCACCAGCACTCCCAGGTCCTTCTCTGCAGAGCTGCTCTCCAGCAGGTCAGCCCCCACCTTGTACTGATGCCTAGGGTTATTTCTCCCTAGGTGCAGGACTCTGCACTTGCCCTTGTTGAACCTCAGGAGGTTCCTCTCTGCCCAGCTCTCCAGCCTGTCCAGGTCTCTCTGAATGGCAGCACAGCCATCAGCTGTATCAGCCACTCCTCCCACCTTGGTATCATCATCAGACTTGCTGAGGAGGCACTCTGTCCCCTCATCCAGGTGATTGACAAAGAAGCTGAACAGGATGGGACCCAGTACTGAGCCCTGGGGGACTCCACTAGCCACAGACCTCCAACTAGACTGCATGCCACTGATAACAACCCTCTGAGCTCTGTCTTTCAGCCAGTTCTCAATCCACCTCGCTGTCCACTTGTCAAACCCACACTTGCTAAGCTTCTCTAGGAGGATGTTATTGGAGACAGTGTCAAAAGCCTTGCTGAAGTCAAGGTACACAACGTCCACTGCTCTCCCTTCACCTACCCAGCCAGTCATGCCATCAGAGAAAGCTATCAGATTGGTTAAGCAGGATTTCCCCTTGGTGAATCCATGCTCGCTACTCCTGATCACCTTCTTTTCCTCCATATGTCTGGAGATGACATCCAGAAGGAGCTGTTCCATCACCTTTCCAGGGATGGAGCTGAGGCTGACTGGCCTATAGTTGCCTGGGCCTTCTTGCCCTTTTTGAAGACTGGAGTGACACTGGCTTTCTTCCAGTCCTCAGGCACCTCTCCAGTTCTCCATGAGCTTTCAAAGATGATGGAGAGTGGCCTGGCAACAACATCCGCCAGCTCCCTCAGTACCCATGGGTGCATCCCATCTGGGTCCACGGATTTGTAGATGTCTAGTCTGCCCAGAGTCAAAGTTCACATACTGGAAAATATGAAAATTTAAGATCTCTGAGATCATTAATGGCTGCGGATTCTAAAGAACTAGTGATGAACCTAGCCAGACCTGCAGGATTATCCTGATCAAAGCATCAAATATTAAAACTATAAACCTGTTTAATTCTTCCATAATTCTCAATATATAGTTGTTGTTTCCCTCAGAGGTCTAAGACGTATGCTAGCTAAAGAGATGCTTCCTAGAAGAGATGCACGACCTCTAGGAGAAAGAGCATGGAGACTGGAAAGGATGCTCCTCTTCTATAATACTTCTAGATATTTAAGTGCTTAACAGCTTGATGATTCTCTAGTTGTCAAATGCCAGCTCTCTCCCTATATCTAGGTACTTATGTAACCTTTTTCACTGTAATAGCTGGAACCCCCAGATGAATTGGAAGGAAATTCCACACAGCAAAAAATGTTCATAGCAAAACCATGTGGGGTAGCACAAGTGAAACGATCCAAATGTGTGTTTGAAATGTAAAGCTATTCCAATACATGTAAGTGACAATAAAGGAGCTATTTATCTTTTGGTGAAAAGAGCAGCTGTAAAAACATCAGCTTTTCTCAACAGGGGCTTCTTCCAGGTGAGCTCAAATATTATCCATAAGCACACCATAACTGACCATTTATTTTTTGAGATTTACAAAGTAATTCCTGTGGTTATTATTTATTATTTTTAGACCTACTTGATCTTTTAGAATTTTTTTCAGAAAGCATAAAAATTTTAAGTTCTGTTAATTTAAATTGGAAGGCTCATGTTGAGGTGAATAGGGTTTGGCCATTTTTATAAATTTTCTGAAAAATATCTTAATAAAATGCTATTAAAATTTCACTGAACTTTTTTTTTGAGGCTTCTTGTTTTATCTAAGTGCAGTTAAGGTCCAAATTTATGAAAAATACACGCATTATAAAGATGGCATTCCATGTTGGTATTTTCCATTTAATAAAAAGCTCATTTTCATGGAAAAGGAGGTTTGAACAATTTTACCCATCTCTAATAGTTTATTTTGCAATATTATTTAGAAATCCTGTCAGCAAACTAAACTGTGCAAAGGAATATATCAATTTAGAGTACATGAACATCCATTCGTCAAAAATCTGGCAATCTAGATAGAAAATAATACAGAAGGAAATGGCATGCTCAGTTACAATTGGAGCTTCAAAAGCAGTACCATCTGATTTTTCAGAAAGTTTGAGCACACAAGAGGCTCATAGACATGAAACAGAGAACTGGATGCTTGCTGTTCACACTTTCGAAAATTAGCTCTTACGGGATTTGCCCAATGCTTCACAAAATATGTGACTGACTTGCAACCTGAAGTCAAATATTCTGGGCCCAGTCAAGTACCTTAAATTAGAAAATTATCATTACTATATAAAGATAATGGCTTATCTTACAGTTTGGCCTGATCTGCCTCATACCCTGAGTTATTACTGCTCCTTTGGCTTAAGTATTTGAGCTAATTTTTATTTTATTTCAATAGAGTGCTAAATAAGCTCATCCCCAATATTATAGGCTATTCATTCTGTTCTTTTCAAAACTATCTTGTTGATACTATATTTTTTGTCAGTGGCCAGAAGAGTTTTATTTTTCTTTCTCCCAGTTTTCTAACCATATTGTAAAGTAGAGATGGAAAGGAGCTGAATGCCACCTGTCTTTTGGATATCTCCAAAGCTTTTATCTGTTCATCCAGATGGCTCAATTTGCATTGAGAATTTTTGTGGACACTTCAATTAGCTTAAGATGCTTCATGGTGCATCTAATTATTCTACTATGCACTAAAAAAGAACCTCACATTCAACAATAGATTTTATACCAAAAGTTCGAAGAAAAAAAAAAACAAACAAAAAACTCCTAAAATGTTAAAATATGTGGAAATAAATTTCCACTTCTGAAGCTTAGATAATGTTAGAAGACTATGTCATTTATTTTTTATATTATATTGTAATAATACGAAAAGATCATTCATTTTTTATTGTTATCTTAATAGTTCTTTTTTTTCCTGTTAAACCTTAGCACATTCTGAAAATTAATATTGCTTGCAGGCCATTTTTATGTCAATAGTAATATGGACCAAATTTTACTTTTCCAAAGGTTAATGTAAATGTAGGATAATTCTAGATCAATTTGTATCAGTGCAAAGGAAACAATAGTTTTCTGCAGTTGTTAACAGATATGTGTGTGTTTCTTGATGATCAAGTTAAACAGGAATATTTTTATCATCTTTCAATGATCAGTCTCTGTCTTAAAAATTTCTGTCAAATAAATCTTCCAGAGAGGGAAACAAAACAAAGCAAACAAATAAAAAAACCTTGTTGCTTTTTCTTCCCTTGAAAAAATAATTTAAAAAGCATTTTGTTTTGGGACAGATTGTTCCAAAAGGAAGTATTTCATCTTTAACACAACCAAAAAAATTTTTTTTGTATGTCCTGTAAATCGTATTTGTTTTGCCAGACTGACTGTCTGCCCGCCTGTGCCCCCTTCCACTTGCCAACATTGGCCAACAGGGCAATTTTTAAGCTTTGTCGAACTTAAACCATGTCAAATCTACTGCACATGTGCAACTGATCTGCATCACAAGTCTGTCACAACCTAGACGCTTCAGATTTACCACACGTGTCAATTAGTTCATTTTATGAGCTATGTGGATTTTTCTTTTGGAGATCTGATCTGTCACCTGCTAGAGATTCTTGCACAGAATCGTAGCCTACCATGCAAATTGCTAGAATGGGTATGTCACCTCCCAGGCAGTGTAATTTCAGTGACACATTTCTCAATCTCTCTGAATACCTTTTTTAGACAGCAACTCTGTACATATCTGTATTAAGTATACTTTAATTGTGCAAATGCTATTTCAAAGTTTTAAGTGAGGTATAAGTCTATATTTTGTATTCACAAGTTGGAAGAGTGGGAAAAAATGTAAATGAAGAATGAAATAAGGATATAGGCAAGGAGCGAAATCTGCAATTGTTTCAACTGTATTTGCTTCAACAATATTTTGTTCAAGCTCAACAGAAGTCAAAGTAACAGTTCAAACTCAGGTTCAGTCCAAGAAAATAGTTTATTACTTGATTCAGCTGGAGTTTGATTCAGCTTTCTTGATGTAATATCCTATGTCTCCAGCTAGCATGTTTACACTTGCAGTAGTAGCAGATACACATATTTATTTTTTTATTTTTTTTATCAGCCATGATAATCCATGTTTTATATCCACGTAAAATAAAAGAAGCTATAATAATGAACAGCCACATTTCAAAAAAATTCTAGAGTAGAAAAAAAAATTATGTTCACTAGAGTAATAAGTAAATAGCACTTAAATAGTAAATAGTATCTCACCTTGTGATTCCAAAGCACTTTTACTTGGTAGGAAGACTTTCATTGGTTTTAGTGAGATTGAGTCAGGTCATGAACTAAAGTTCAGGATGGACTTGATCAAGCTCCCTGACCTATGATTTCCACTAGAAGATGTTCTCTCCTTAGTGATGTGCGTAAGCCTATTGATGTATATAGGATGTCATTAATATGCCTTATTAGGATATTTTACTGCTCTGTTTTCCAGTAGAGAAATCAGGTAAATCTATAATGAATCACCATTGTTCATGAACAGCCTAATGTGACTTTAATTAGCTAGAGTAATATGGTTATGTGATTTTACCAGAGGTCTGTTTCAGTAGTTAGTCATATCTCCTCTTTGGTCTGGGTTTTAAGAAGTCCTAACTTACTCTTCAAAGAGCTCATCATGTTTGTTTGTTTGTTTGTTTGTTTGTTTGTTTTGTTTCAATTTCTTCGCCTCTCCCCTTCCTTTTTTCTGAGACTTTCAATGTTAGATACATTCCATCTCATCAAATTAATGACATGTAACAAACCCCGCCAAAAGCATGTGACAACCTCAGAGAGAAGACCTGTCTGGATTAAACCTCAGGTTCTCAATTCATTGACCAGCCATGCATAGCCTCGCTGCATAAATATGAACAAATCATAAAATCTTGCTCAGCTTCTTACTCTTTTTGGAGCTGGGACTGGCGCTCAATGATTATAATACCGTTTTCCACAAGGATGGTATCACCAAAATGCTCGCACATAGAAACCCAAGGATTCATTGGGACAGAACAATTACCCATACCACCATTCACTGACTGGTTTTATAATGTTTTTTTTTATGCCAGTTCAGACTCACTTGTAGCCAGCAGGTGTTTCAGATAAAGCAATGAATGAGAAAGCAGTGTACTACCGTTAATAAAAACAAGTCCCTACTTAACAGCTCAGAAAACAAAATACGATTAACAGGTTATAGTCTGCCAGTTTTAATCGCCTTTTAATACACAAGCCTTTAGTCTACAGCAAAAACAAAATAACCTAATTTGATTGAACTCACAATGAAAATGAATTAAGCAAAGTTGCTTGACATTCTCCTGCCATAGGCAAAAAGTACAGAAAATTGCCCTAGTTTAACCAATGCACAGAAACTTGCTGAGCTGTGGTTATATGAATGTGTGTCTGAGCCTTGTGTATGATTGTTTTGAATCTACCATTGCTGATTGATTATGACTAGGCAGTTTTCCACTCTGCTGCCATTTCCATTCCATTTCCGTTTGCCATGTGCTGTAGTTCGCATTCATTTTTCTGCTAGTTTTCTCTCAGATTGCTTTTCTCCATTCAAGGGTTCAGTCTACACTTTCTGTAGTTTGAAACTGTGTGTTAGCTACAAAATATTTTGTAACAAATAAACTGGAAAAGTTCACAAGATAAAGAAAATATTAAATAGAGTAGGAAAAATCAATATATGGATGCTATCAATGCAGAAGGAATAGCTAATTGCAATGTAGAAATTTCCACTCAGAAGAGCTAAAAGGAAGCAGTGTTTGTTTTGCTCTTATCACTGCCGCTGTAAAGGACCACTATGACCAGTAAAGTAAAGATTGTAGGTATAAGATTGTCCAGAAAAGGAGAAAATATATATATATGCCTGCATGTGTGCATACATACATACATATATATATCTCCATTTTCATTGTGATCAAATCCTTAACCTGGAAAGAATTTCTGGAACTGGTCAGAAGGCAAGGCCAGGTTAGACTGGAAGAGGGACCGGCAACTTAAAAGCCAATTAACCTCATTAGTGATCTGTTTAGCCACCATTAATAATATTCTCTGGAAGAACTGGTGCAGTTGCAATCATCCCACTGAGATCAAACGCCTTTATGAGAGATTTCCTCCAAACAGAATATATAGACTCCACATTGAATTAACTAATGAAATATAAAGATCTCTGAAAAATCATAGTTTGAAGCTTTGAGATATAACATTAGTTCTTTAAGACCAGACTTTACTTGACCCTGGCAGACTTGCATGAAGGGATGAAACAGTGATGAGTCTGTGAAAATGGCAGCCTCTGCGCTCCAGGGAGCAAAGAGCTTGCCTGAACCTTTTATTTTATACTTGGAAAGAGAAAGTGTCCAGAGGAAAAGAGAGAAGTTGCAGCAGTCTTTAAGTTAGTTAAGTCAGATAGTCAAAGAAGGGAGAGTTAATCTTTAACTATACTTCACCTGTGTAGTTTAATTTACATTAAATGAAAAGCTTTAACTATGAGCAAAAGCATGGACTGCTGAAAATTATGCAGGAAGTAACTCATGAATAGCTTCAAAACTTGAAAATGTTTAGATATTTGTGCTGAGACACCGGATTTGTGGGTTCTTCGTTCTATTCCTTTGCTCTCTGAAATACATGCAGGCCTGAGAGTGTTTTGATAATGAAGGATCAACAGAAGAAGAAACATGGTAATCTGTGGCTAGTGAATCACAGTCCCTGCTACAAATCCTTTCCTCAGTGCTAAGTGTAAGTTACTGAGATGTTAGGAGGTTGATGGAACACAAAATTTTGGTCTTTCTTATGTGCTTCAGCACTTTTAGCCAAAATAATCTATTTAAGACTGTACTTCTGTTGCAACATTTTCATTTTACAACACATTACTTTTTGTAACTGTAATGTCTTTTCTTAAATTACAGTTTTAAAAATGTGAGACAATAAGGAATTACAAAGGTCATCAGTTACACTTTCCTGCAATAACAAACAGCCAAGGGGAGATGTTAAGCCCAAAATGATTCATAGCACATGCACGCTGTCCCATCCCACCGGTCTCCTGTTAGCCACAAATCATTCTTTTCATGATGTAAACTTGCTGAGGAAGGACGAGTCTGAAACCACTCACGTGGTCCTGAAGATCAGGCCTTAAATAAATACTAATACTTTCTGATCCACAGTTTGTGTCAATTAAAGGATAATGTACTTTAGTGCTAATGACTGTGGTGTTGAGGAATGATTTTACTAAACTCAAGCAGATGTTGCTAGATTCTTTTTGTACTCTAAACCATCATTGCCCATGAGAGCTGCAAGTAAACAAACCAGCAAACCCAAACAGCATATAGACTGCCTGAGTATTGATTTATCTGGGGTGACAGGAATAAGATATAAATGGTCTATGAAAACAATTTAAATTGTATTAATTCTGCCAAATGCAAAACAATTTTAAAGTCTACTTTATTGCTAACTGATATTTCTGCTGCTACAACACAAGTAAATGATTAAGAAGACATTTCCATACTAGGCTCTATGCCTAAGATAGAACCCTTGTAATCCAAGAGTCAAAGGTTCAGATAAATTAGGACATTTTATTAGGTTACACAAAGACATTATACATGCTTTTTTCAACTGCTGTTAATGAACTGTATGAAACTGCAATTTAATTCTCTTTCCATGAAGTTTTGTTGCTCCATTTAACTTCATGTTTGCCGAAGTTTCAAATTAATGAAATATAGAAATCTTAATATCAATAATGTAAAAATGCAGTTTCTGAGATTTTTTTCATTACCTTGAGTAGTCTTTCTAAAATTCACTGTGGCTACTTTGGCATTCTGATTTAAATAAATGCCAATCACTGTTTGAGGAAGTTTATTTCACCTACTTCCTTTCCGTCAGCTGGAAGTCAAGAAAGCCAACAGTTTTTTGAAACATGAGATTTAGAAACTGTTAAAGTTTAAATGGTTCTGAGTTCATATTCTTTTATTATTTTGGACAATAATGCCAATGATTAAAAAACTAGATTAAAACTACATTAATTTCGATATATGAAACATGTTTAAAGTTTAAATTGAAATGTTATCTATTTTATATAGTAAAATGTATTGGTATTGACAAAATATTTTCTTTTAAATTCATATATTTTTAAATACATTGATAATTAGAATAAATAGTATATTTCCCAAAGTATATTTTTATCAGACTAGTTACTAGGCTTAATTTGTTCATCAAAACAAGTTTTGACTACTGTTCCACAGACTGATGCAAATGACTTCTTTCAAAATAATTAGGGAGAAATAAAAAAAATACAAAAGTACAAAAAAAAGTCTCTTTAGAAAATCCGTCAAGATTTTGAAATTATTTTGACTTTCTGATGAGCTCTAAGCATATTCTTCTTTTTAATGACAAAATCAACTCCCTCTAGAGATTAAAAAGTACCTTTAAACATTAATATAAAATTTGATATACATAATTAAAACTTCAAATGTAAGTTGACCACTGACCAAATTATTAGAAGGCTTATTTCTCTTTGTTAATTACCTTGCTAGCAGATCATCATTCCTTTACATGTTGTATAGCTGTTGACCTCTTTATAATGTAGGGGTAAGCATTTAAAAAAAAAAAATAATTTGATAAAATTTTACATATAATTATCTGGAAATGGTAGGAAGTGTTGGGACTCTGTGTTCAAAATTCTTAAATGAAAAGTGCATTCCCAAAGATATTCATCAATGAATAGGTTTGAACTGCATTTCAGATTTCTAAGGGTGTGGTTCCAAAGGAATCATTCTGCAGTTAAATTACTGTCCTAATCCCGGTGTGGAGTCGTGGAGTTCTTTTCTTTCTTTTTTTTTTCTTTTTTTTCCTTTTTTCTTTCCTTTCTTGTAGTACTATAATAGTCTGTGGCCCAAAATATTTCCTTCCTTGTTCACTGTCAGGCATGAACCAGTGTTTTGTAGAGAGAGAACCATTTTTCTTTTTAAAAAAACAATTTTTACTATAAATAGGCACAGGGCACAAATAAGTTTAGTCCACTGAGTGTCCTTTTAGGGGGGTAGGTCTGTTGTATCTTACCAGTTAGACATCAGCAGCTTTGTTACCTTGTGGTTCATAAAGGTGAGATCAAGGAAATCTTAGTGCTATTGGAAGAAGTAGGACAAAAGACCAGAAGAAGAGGAAAGCCTGGTTCAGCTGACCATCACTAGCTCTGGCTAGAAGCTACTAACTCTATATGGGGTTCATATACGCACATACACACACCCCCACACACTCTATATAACTAGGTATAGATATAGATAGAGATAGATTAGATATAGATATAGATATAGATATATAGATATAGATATAGATAGATATAAACACACATATATGAACCCAACTGGCAAGTGAGTGTTTCAAGTTAACCATTACAATTGGTCAGACAGAAATTCCTTCCATCGCATACTATTTTTCATATAAAAAAAGTGCTTCAGAGCAATAATAAAGCCATATGCCTGACAGGTGATTTTGTTTTTGTTTTCTTGTTTTATATTTTCATTATCTTGAGTTTTTATTTGGAAAAAAACAGTTAGTAAAACAGAAATGACTGTTCATATCCCAAAGTCAGTGTTAAACATGATAGAACTGATTTGTAGATTCAGACTGAAAATCAGATCATGGCCTTTCATAGGTCCTGCCTGCAGGGCTATGCAAAAATCTACTGCTCCTGGTCAGCAGGTAGTTGGCCTCCAGAGACAGTAAGAGTTTTGGATGATCTCAGTTTTTCTGAGGAATCACTTACTGAGATATTCCCGCAGTATTCAGTAAGGAAGGGAAGAGGAGCATCCTACCTTTCCTCTTTATCAGCCAGGGAAGGGAGCCTTTTAACTGAAATCAGAATATTCAGTTTTAGGCATGTATCTGAGGAGGGTGAACATGTTCATTTAGTAAGAAAGACCAATACCCAAACCAGACAGTGACTTCCTGAGGGACAGTATTGTCTTTTCTGCTAAGGCTTCCATAATCTCTCACACAGGACATTTACTTTCTCTCATCCACCTTGTAAAAAATTTACGAGAAACATAAAATCAATGAAGAATCAAATCAGGTTGAAATTACTGTACAACTCCATCAGAAAAAGATGTTCAAGACATTTGGACATGCAGAAGTAACAGGTATTTAACTGCATATTACTTTACAGGGAAGCATCAGTCAAGAAGTCACGACTGAAGTGAAGATTCCTGAGTAGATATAGCAAAGTAATGTTTCTTTTAATATTCTTATGGCTAAAGTTCAGTGAATTGGAAATTAAATGCAATGTGCAATGTGTTGATGCTATCGCTTAGCATCATGCAAGAAAGAGTCTCATAGAGAAACAGAAAGCACTAGATGAGGAATGAGGTTCATGCTTTCGTTTTAAGGGAATTAACTATCAAGTGAGCTCATATAAACCTGGGTGTGCCCACTTGAATCCAGAGCTTTAGGAAGACACAGAAGAAAGATTTTGATTCCACAGAGAATACTGATCTAGTTGAAAGATTTTTCCAGTGATATGAAAAAATGTAAGAAAGGTGTATATAGTTTATTCATTATCAGAAGTCTTCATATTCCTTGTATTATCCAAGTGACATTTGAGAAATTATGTACAATACATTTTTCCTAAGCAATGGCCAATTTGTTTTCCTGTTTATAGTGTTTGAAATTCTGAGAATTCTACTGGAAATTTCTAGAGATACTGGAAGAGAAAAACCAGTTACCATGTGATTTCTGTGTACTATCTTACACCTTATTTCCTCTTAACACCAAAAAAATATACAGATGAAAAGGTACACCTTGAATTTTGCGAATGATAGAAAATGAACTTTGCATCTAAGCATCTGGATTATTTAGGGGTACTTAGGGGTCATATCTATGACCTCACTTCCATGACACTTAAAAGCCTTTAATCTAAAAGTTCATCCATTAATGCAATGAAAAGGCATCAGTTGCTGTATATGTGCAGCTTCAATTCCTCTTTTGTTGTTTATTAAAAGTTCTTTTTCTTCCACCAACCAATCTCTTCCCTTGATTCTGAATGACTCCTGCACTGCTGCAAAAATGCTAACACAGAAAATATGTCATTGTGCAGGTAATAATTCATAATCAATTGAAAGCTTTTTATAGGAGGCATGTCTTTTATGATTCAGTTACTGCTTCACATGAAATGAAACCTACACTGTGAAGGCATGTCTGAAGACCGAAGAATGAGGGACAATTTCCCTTCAGAAAAGCTATATTTAAAACTCTGTCTCTAAATGATTCTTCACAGGTTTAATTTATCTGTTACTGAAAAAGAAGAAACATAAGCAAATTTGAATATACCTGTTTGCCAGGGGCTCTGAGGTTTCTTTGTCCTGGACAATAGTAATCAGAAACATGTGTAGGATGAAGGTCAATCTGTGACGAAACGTAAAGACAAGAAGCTAGAAAAGATCAGTTTTCATGTTTCACCTCAGTGGATCTGCAAAAGTCTCCTAAGTGGCTATCCTTAGTGTAGTGTATCCTGAAAATACCTTTTTTATGAGCAGAGCTATAATCCCACCTGTCCTTCTGTTTGATTGGCTTTAGACAGGCTAGAAGGAATGGTTTTGTGGAGTCTGACTCAAAAGATTTCCTGTATGAATCAGATTTCTGAGATTACTTTAGGCAAATCATTTAAGAGATAAATGGTAAGCAAGGATTAACTAATCTCTTTTGGGAGTGAATGAAAGGTATATACCTGCTTTTTATATCTTTGCAAATCACTCCATGTATCTCTCTATGCCTCTCTTAGCCATCTGCAATACGGAGCACCAATATGTTGTAAATGTTTCATAAGGAGAATATAAGCACTCTATTTATACTGAACTCATTTGCATCTTACCAGGATACTCGGAACATTATAAGAATCTGCAAAAGTGATTTAGGTAGTCATAAAGTACTAATCAAGGGAATGTTGCGTGGGAACTAAAATGAGAATCATTTCCTCATTGTCACTTTGCTGTTGCTTTCTTCTCCTTGTTAACAGCAGACATAATTTTATGAGGTAGTAGAATTTTCTGGGGATCCCCAGGCAGACAGTCCACTCACCTCTGATAGTTTGCGGCAGTCAGTTCCCTCATTCCCTGCAATGTCAAGGAGCTCAGTAGTAGATGATGAGCCAATCTCCTCAATTTTTCCTTACATATAATGTTATTTTAAGAAAAATTCTGATTATTTCAGATGTTTCTCTAAACGTTTATTCACAGCTGTCTTGGGATAGTAACCAGGCAGAAGCGTGAATCCTGTCTCTCATGAAGATCCGGTCAGCAAAGGCCAAAGTCACCCTGGAGTATTGCTAACACGTATTAGCAGAAACTGGAGCTGACCACAACAGCTTTGAACACTGCAGAAATGGCTCTTTGAATCCAAAATTTTGCCACACCAAGAGTCCTCTCAAATCCTTAGGATAATACAGTTTCATCACTTGGAGCTAGTGTTCTAGGCTCAAGAATTTCCTGTTAGTGATAGGGAGAAAGTACTTAGTTTCAGTGCAGACAAGGATCTAGCGCTGGTGGAGACAGACCTGTTGTCTAACCAGTCATTCCTACTGAGTGCCCGTGTTTGGTACACAAGTAGGATGCACTGTCACATTTGCTGCGGTGATGCTGTGCTTTACTTTGTAATGGAGTTAAGTGGGAATCAGCTGGATAATACAATGTGTACGGAAGATGTTGGCTGGTTCAACCCAGTGGTCTCATTCAGGGTACTGAGCAGTTGTGTGACATTGCTCATTATTCAGTGCTGTGCACTGTGTAAGCCGAATGACTGGCCCATTGGGAAAGTGGTCTTTTTCTGATTAATGGCTGGCATCTATCTTTCGTTCAGTGAAGAAAGAAAGAAAAAAAGCTTATGAATATTCAATTTTCTAACTATCATATTTACCTGCCATTCTCTGTAAGTCATCACAGACAGAAAACACAGGATTGTCTTGTGACAAAAACAACTTTTCCAGCTATCATCATCCCTGCCCTCTTGTTCTCTCTCCAGAATCACTGAAGGACTTTTTGTTTCTCCTCTCCCCTCCTCTCCCCTCCCCTCCCCTCCGCTCCTCTTCTCTCCTCTCTCCTCTCCTCTCTCCTCTCCTCTCCTCTCCATCTGACAAATTCTTTTTTTTTTCAAAATTGTCTCTAAGCAACTGGATATTAAACCAATCAGAAGAAGAAAGTTTGCATCACTAACCCAAAGTTCATAATGAAATCCAGCTTTCTCTTGAAACCACATTGGAAGAAAAAAAAATAGCTTTGGTACACTAATATTTGTTTAGTTCAGATCCTTTGTTTAACATAGGGCTGAGGCTTTAAACTCTGTTTCTCTGTTTGGCCTGGGGACACAATCCTGATCTTACTGGCGACTAAAAATAACATAACAACAAATAAGATCGAAGAAAACAGGCAGTTATGTCCAAGTAAGGTTAGATGCAGTCTACATGAATCACATGGAAATATGTTTATAGTGTCAGGGCAGCCATCATCATTTGTTTTTTCCTGTTTTTCTCATGTACCATCTAGAAATGGAGAAATCCAAAGCACTGCAAAGATAAGGGGAATGTAGCTGGCAATAATAACTCTATAGATGTTCTTTGCAAGTGTGCCATTGCCTAACATGCAAATATAATGTGAACAGATACACCTTCCTTCATACATAATAAGCAATCTATATACATATATATATATATATAGTATTTATTATAACTCTCGAGTGTTCAACAAAATGGGCTAGCTAATTGAAATTTGAGCAAGCAGCTGTTTAGCAGCATTTTTCAGATTAGATGAAGAAACTCCACCCAGTGGAACCCTTAAGTGTGAAAAAGGGTGAAATTTTCTAAGGTAAGAAACGTTTAATAATGCTTTTGATGTGCTGAACGTTCCCTTTCAGTATCATTCTTTCCTGTTTCCTGATACTGATTTACATCTTCAGTGATTCCCTTTTGGTATAATTTAGATGGTTCTTACTGCAGTTACCGCTCTGCAGGAATTGTGTATTGCACTTCACTGATGCTGGATCACTTTTCTAAGTTATCTATTTGCTGCAACTTAATTTACTATTGGGCAGAGGAGGATACATGGGAAATAGTCTTCAGGATTCTACAAAACTGTTGGACTCCTGTCACCCCACATACCTGTCATGTTGATTTATCTGACACTTTATTTCAGAGGCAGTGTTTTATCTGCTTGCAAAATCTTTCCTCGCAAGGTAACTCAGCTTGATAGCCCAGAAAATTCTAGCTGTTTGCATTAAAATGGCATGAGACGTTCCAACAAATCTTAGCATCACAGCAGGAAATGGTGAACTTCAAAACTTTTAGCATTTGGCTTTCATTGAGGTAGGAATCAAAAAGCTTGGCTAGATATCTGAACTACCCTGACATCTTGAGTTAGAGATGTTAGGTTAGAAATCTCTATTTTCAAGCTTTCTCAAAACATTTTTATCCTTTTACTTTGTTCTTGGCAGGAAATTGTAAAAGAACTAACTCTATTCATGCAAATGACAAGACATCTGTGATTTCTTTGCTACAAAGTATTTTTGAGGCCAGAATATTATATTTTTCAAACCTAAGACTGGACATTTATATACAAAGCAAGAAAATTCAGAGTGATCTTTTTAAAAAAGTAACTCTAATGTTCTGAAACGTACCAGAACTTTGTAAGAAAGATAAATCTTCTGTATTTATGGCATAAACTATTTCTTTATAAGAAGTGATTATTAAGATTTCCCTATATAACCTCTAACTTATTTTGAAATTTCTCTGCTGCAATTCTTCTATATTTTTCTCTGAATTTATTTATGAAGGTGGCTGTTACAGACAGTTTCGTACCACCGTTAGTATGTGAGTAGTTAAGGAAGGAAGTAGTTAAGGAGAGAAGGATGCATCAACTTCCCAGCCAATGGAATATCCATCAAATATCCAAGTGGACTTCCCTCAGAAAAGTTCCCTGAAGACCCTGCCTTGAGTTTAGGAAAAGTTCAAATACAAAGTCATATGGAAAAAAAAATCAAGCTCAATGTACAGATATTTTTCAGTTAACCTCCTCCATCCAAAAGGAGTTCTGAACAACATTATTCTAGGCTATCAAGTCTAGTTGTTTACTTTGTCATGGCAATTTACAAGCATTTCCTTTTTTTTTTTTAATTGAATTGCTCCTTCCTTATAGCATTAGCACAATCTTTCGTATATTTATCTGAATAAGTATATGACAATAGATAGAAAACGTCAGAAAAGTTTATGAAATTTAAATTCTAAATTTCATTATTTACATATTTCCAGATATGTGATAGAGAAGTCAACAAGATTTGGATGAACATCTTTTAAACTTTTAAAATTCACAGGCAGTGCAAGAAAGGGGTGGGCGGTAAGCACGGGAGATCAGAATTGTTAGTTTTGTCTATCTCTAATCTGAGTCATCAGATTAGAGATGGGCAAAGCGTGCAGGATTAGAATCTCTCTATATATTTTTGGTGGCAATTAAATTCTAAATTATCATTTAGTCTCCATCTTGCATTGAGATAGAGTGGAACTACAAGACTACACCGAAGTCCACTGGAAAAGGCTATTTCTTACAACAAAGTCACTGCAGGGAGCACAGTGTTTCTAACTGGTCAGACAAATCCCAGTGAATATGACCTCTTTGGAAAGCTGCAAGCAGAAAGCTGCCCAGTGATTGATCTTTCTCCTTCTGGTGCAGTTCCTTCATCTAGAGGCATCACAGAAGTATAAGTCTCTTCCCTTATGGGCACATATGGAGACTTTACATAGTTTACCTAAAAAAAAAGCCAGTGCATATAAGAAATGCAAGCACATTCCAAACTAAATGCAAAAAAAAAAAAAAAAAAAAAAAAAGAAAAGAAAAAAAAAGAGGAAAAAAAAGAGAAAAAAGAGAGACATTTTCCTCCTAGGCACTTTCTTTCAGTTTTCTTTCTTCTCCTTTTTCGATTGTTAGCTCCATAATAAAAGTTCTGGTTGATTTAAACAAGTAATTGGATTAAATTAAGGACACAGAGATGTGGGATGAATATCCAGAAAAGCTTCTGCCAGCAAGCTGAATGATCATCAAAGTCTCCCAAGGGAAGCTGTAGGAACTCTGCTACTTGGGACTCTTAAATTAGAGGGTACTCTGGGGAACAATTTTGAGAGATAGTCGGGATAAATTATTAGGACTTTCCCATCATTACAGCCTAGAAAGTCAGTCATTATCACTGAGAGTAGGAACACGGCTCATTAAAGTTTATAAGGAAAGCTGAAATACTTACCTATGCGACATGAAAGCTGATGCAATAGAAAATAGCATAAACACTTCCAGACACTGAGGGAGTCTCAACTATCTTTTAGGGAGTGGTGAGGGAATGATGCAACATGAAATCTGGCTCTTTTCACTGACCCGTGCAGTACCTGCACACCTCATGTACAGTTTGACCTGAGAGTTTAAGTAACTACATTCCATTCACCTTAGTGAGAACAGAGGTCTGCATGTCCACAGCATTCTATATATTACTATATTTACATACTCCTTAATAAGATAAACATATTTTACATTAGGGATTTATAGCCAGTTCAGCAGGTAGTATGAAACATTTTGAATTTATGGCAAGAAAAAAAATGTTATGAAAGCAGGTCAGAAGTGGTCATTTATATCTTTAAATTTACACGAAATCGAGGAGATTAATAGCATCTGATGCCAGCTGGCACAAAAAGCAGTAGGGTGCACTTCCAAGACAGAAGTCCCTTGTTTTGCCTACTTTTAAATGCGCTACATTATTTATGAACTGAGAATGGTGATTAAGGCATCGGTCTAGCATTCAGGATCATCTACCTTGTCACAGCTTTCATAAAAGTCACAGATCCATAAAGATACCTAGGAGCATCACTTATATAATTTCAGATAGAATTAGCTGGCTGGCACTTCGAAGGATCAAATACTACTTTCTTTGTGCTCTAACTCTATATGTACAAAATATGGATAACAGTATTTCCTACCTCACAGGATATAAATACATCAAAATTAAGATGTTCCAGCACTGTGTCAATAGAGCCATAAGGCCTCTAAAATCGTTAGGTTATGTAGCATACATTGACACTAACTCACCAGAGATTCTGTCTCTATCACTTTAATTCTGCTTTTGAATTATGAACAACAAACTCATTTAACTCAAGGAGAATTTTACTTTGACCATCATGTACTTATCATACTACAGAAATATTAACCAAGACATAAAGCAGATCTAAAGGCAGAAAATATTTCATTCTGTATGAATAATTTAAAATTTAAAAAGATTAAAATATCTTACACTAATGAGTTAGTCATCTCTGAATTTAGCACTAATTTATAATTATAGCTTCCTGCCACTACAAATTCTTCAGAGCCAAGATAGTGTTTATGAATTACATAAAATCTACTTCTGATTTGATTCAGATTTCATTTTCCACCTTAATTATATCAGGCAGGGTTAACTTGACAGTTAGAAACCCCTGTGTGCAGTAATTTGATGTAGGGGATTTAACTAAAGTTAGAGATGGCGTCTTAATTATTTAAATAAGATTTTACATGAATTGGAGATTCTTAGATTGACTGCTGCCAGAAGCTATATTCCGTCTGTGTTGCAATCAACAAAAAAGGGAACGGTACGAGTTTTGGACCAAATTGTCACTGAAAACTAGAGTAACCTGAAGATCTGTCCAATGTATGTTCAATACACATGCCTAAAAAGATCCGATCACAAAACGATTTCCTACCTGGTAGGACTCACTGAGGCAAGAGCCAGGAGATCTAGTATAAGACTACTTAAACATTAGCACAAAGATTGGTACTGTCCTAATGCCCAGGCACAATTTAGGGCATAGCTTGCACTAGAGACGGTTTCCTATGAGCTGTACGGACAAAGCTACCACACTCTTTGGGGCAGAGGGGAACTCACCTAGGGCTGCAGGGATGCATGGATGCAAGCTGTGTGGCATCGCTTACTCTCGGAGCCAGTCCCTGGTCCATATTATTCACTTCCCTGGGTGTATCTAGCTCTGTTATCTGTTTATTGTCTTTTCTTCAGTTAAACTGGGGAAAGTACTGAGGACAGGAAGAGCATACTGTTGAGCAAATACCTAGCAAGGGCTGGAAGAGGAGGAGGGAAAGCTGGCGGTGCAGGCATCCCTAAATTCATTGCTGCTTTATGATCCTTCTGGTAGATGAGGACTGTGACTCAGTTCTGCCACAGAATCATAGAATCAGTAAGGAAGGGACCTCTGAGATCATCTAGTCCAACCCCCCTGCTCAAGCAGGGTCACCTGGACCTGTTGGCAGCACACTGCAAACCTGCAGAAGTTCTTCAAAATACGTGTAGATAATCTCGCTGTACCTATACTCAGTCGCTCGCCATATTCCCAAATAACTCCCTCGTTTACCGGTAGCTGTTTCCTCAGCTTCCATGAGTTTAACGCAAGCATGCTCTGGAGATTACCGACACCTACTCCATTCCACAATTCTTTAGCAAGGAACAGGGCACCTGGAAAACATAAGTAAATATATTTCTGTCCAGAGAGTTGGAAGAACTGGTAATTCAGGTTTA
This sequence comes from Rhea pennata, assembly GCF_028389875.1. Lineage (NCBI taxonomy): Eukaryota > Metazoa > Chordata > Aves > Rheiformes > Rheidae > Rhea > Rhea pennata. Next base: position 9,996,275 of record NC_084663.1, read on the forward strand.
TTCAGATACAGAAAGAGGATTCTCATACAAGTTTCCTAAGGGCATTTAAAAAACAAAACAAAAAACCCCACAATTCATTAACAATTGTGCCTCAAGCTAAAGTAAAATACTGTTAAGATACTAAACTTGTCTATATACTTATCTCCTGTTACTAGATGGTTTTTCAGAGTGAAGCTTAATGGCAATAGCATTTTGGGACTACATATTAAACTCATAGTGACCGTCTAGACACAGCCAGAAAAGTCATATTTCTGCTCTGGACTTTAAGTTTTACATCCACCAGTGAAAGAAAGGAGATATTTTTGAATTTATTATCCAATTATTCCTCTGTTCAGGAAACACTCCTCAGTGGATTGTAAAGCTCCATTTGAAAACACTTTGTGAAATTGTAAAAATGAAGTGTATTCAAAAGAATTTCAAAGTTTCTGAGGTAAAACAGAGGCACACTTTGTAGCCACATTAATTTCAGATGCCATAATCTAAGTCTGGCCAGTATTTGGAGGAGAGATTTCTAAATAAGATTCAACTATACAGAAAGAAATTTTGGAATTCAATAGGTAACATTTAGCATGTTTCTGCAGTAGATGCTAAGAAAATACTGTGTTACTGGTATGTCATCTTTTAGAAAATGTAGATCTTGACTGCAGAATATCAGAAAAGAGCTCATGGGAAATATTTTTCAGAATCTTTTCCTTGATGACCTAGCTAAAATCCCTTTGAGTGATCTCATTCTTCCTGCACAAAATTCCCCTGCAATTTCACTGGTTTACCTTATTTTAATTTCCTTTGCTAAATATGATATATAATATGGTATGATGGCAGAGAAGAGATGTCACATTCACCATCTATCTATCTATTTATGTATATGCATGGATAGATGGAGAGATACGTAAACAATTTGTGATTTGTCATTCTATAGAACATACCTTATTTTAATAAAAATAAGGTATTATGTTTGATGTGTTCTCATAAGATGTATCTTCCAGGAATGATGTCACTTTGTTAGGTGGAAGATCTTGGCTGACCTAATAATGCCATTTCTGGAAATCTGAGAGAAAGTAAAAGATGCAAGACTACACATAATGCAGCAGCATTCAATAGCTTTGTGACAAAGTAGATAGGACATGTATAATTCCAGCCTACCTCCTGCCAAAAATTAAGTCATGCTGATGTTAGGTAAGATACTTTTTTTTTTTTTTTTTTTTTTTTTTTAACTCACTCTTGTATTTGGTTATTTCTATAGTTTATCTTTGTATGTGTGTGCCTTAGTGGTAGGCTTAGTTCTTGTGAAATGTGTTGTAATGATTACACTAGACAGTATTAACAAATCTACCACATTCAAATAGTTCTGAGTTGAGTCTTCTGAGCTACAAAAAAAAAAAAAAAAAAACAAAGACTGCGGTTCATAATGTTTAGGAACAGAGTTCTTTCCTATGCTGTTGTTTTCGTACAGTATTTAGGATCTACACCCCTAAATAAGACTCTCAGGTGTACATAGAGAATAAAATGATAGATAATAGTAATAAAGTTGGAACAGCAAAGGTGTACCTGTTCCTCCTGCTGACAATGACCACCACTAGTTGCTTTTGTTGATACTATGCAAGATGTTATGCAGTGAATAATATTTAATAATTTGACTACCAAGGCTATGAAGATGATCAGAGGGCTGGAGCACCTGCCCTATTAGGAACAGCTGTGAGAGCTGGGCCTGTTCAGCATGGGGAAGAGAAGACTGAGGGGGGATCTGATCAATGTGGATAAGGACCTGAAGGGAGGGTGTCAGGGGGATGGGGCAAACTCTTTTCAGTTGTCCCTTGTGACAGGACAAGAGGCAATGGGCAGAAACTGAAGCACAGGAAGTTCTGGCTGAACACGAGGGAGAATTTCTTCACTATGAGAGTGATGGAGCCCTGGCACAGGTTGCCCAGAGAGGTTGTGGAGTCTCCTTCTTCAAGGCCCACATGGATGCAACCCTGTCTACCATGCTGTAGGTGACCCTGCTGAGTGGGGAGGTTGGACTAGATGATCTCCAGAGGTCTCTTCCAACCGTACTGATTCTGTGATTCTGTGATATCCCACGTCTTCACTTAGCTGGTTTTCATATTATCTCTGCTAAATAAATAAATATCTGTATAATATGTTTTGACTTTATGATTTGGATTTGTTCCATCATAACTTAGGAAGAATAATGCAAATGCTAAGATTTTGGATGGCTATCTAAGAGGTATTCAGCTCTAGCTTGAGGCCTTATTTTTATTAGAAAACATTTTTGTTCCTATTTGAAGAAGATTTTTTCTTCCTGTTTCCTTTGGAAGTTTCATGTTGTTCTGTTATACTGGAAGGATAATGTTTATTAGTATTATTATTATTATTAGTAGTAATAACTTTATGAGAAATTCTCAGCATGAGGACAATCTTATTTACAATGCACTGAGGTTGCTGTTGGTTTGGAATCCTTAGCTTCTGATTTTGTAAAGGCCTTGTTTTCCTTACAGGAATTTTATTATGTAGATATGGTGTGTTGCATATGAAGTAAAGGGCCCTGAAGTACTCTTTCATGTATCATTACTATCAGAGCCAGCTGTAAGAAAAAGCAAAACATTTTATTTCCTAAAAAGCCTACCTTTGGGAGCTGCAAAAAAGTCCTATGGTTTCTGCTGAACTGGAGTGACAGGTCAGGGTGGCAGAGTGCCCCTTCCCAGAAGCAGCCACAATCCCTGCATTAATTACTCCATTTCCCCATCCCCTTAGGGAAGCAGCTGCACCTACAATCCTGGGTCCAGAGAACTTTCCATAGGCTCTCTCTTCATAGTCTGAAATTTTGTCCTCCTTGCACCATACTCCAGGTGAAGTTGGAGCATTCATTTGAGCAGTTACTTATATCTCAGGTAGCTGCTATGTTTCTTGCTGATGCAAGCAGGTAAGAAGTGGGTCACTAGAGCGGATGGTAAGCCTTGCCTCCTTCTAACATACAGTAGGGAGCATAGCTAGAAGTATGGTTACACATATGGATGCAGAGGGACTCAAACTCCTTTGCTGCCAACTAAGGCAGTTTCTGTCCAGATATTACTCATTGCTGCAGTAAAACATTTGTGTTGTCAAGCCTAGCTGAAGATACCCATAGCATCATTATGATGCAGATGTTCAGCTTTTGTCTATGAGAGTGGTGTGAGACAGCAGTGGCTCTCAGTGCCGCCTGGAATGGGACAGAGCAATCCAGGTAACGTGCTGCTCCTAGCTCAGCACTGATCTCATGCTCACCAACAGGAGGTCTCAGAGGTGGCAGTAAGTGTAAAATTTTGGAGAGGAAACATGAGATGAAAGGAAAGAGATCTTTTTTTGAACTAAGGAAAACTGTGAAAACCTGTTCTGCAGAAAGGAGGACAGGGAAGGGCATAAAACTTCCTTGTCAAGATTCACAGGCCTTCCTACAGCTTTCTTGAGCTTGTGAGCTTGAGTATAGCAACTATAGTGCCCTGCAGCATCCAAATTAGACTTGTCTTTTGTCTGAGCAGCAAAAGATTTACGTCCTTATTGTTGACTGTATACACACTTCATCATGAGCCAAGCAGGAAAGGGTTACAATCTACATGCTCAGCATATGACTCATCTGAAGAGTTAAAGGAAGTGGGTGGCCTCTTTCTGCGGACTATGAGAAGCAAAGGAAACAAAAATGTCTGGCAATCAATTGCATCAATTTGATAGAGCAATAAAATGTCTTCTGAGGGTAGGGTCTGAAACAGCTAAGGTGTGGTGCTGGTCTCTTCCTGAGTGAATGTTCTTCCACCCAGCAAATGCAAGGACTGCAAGCGACCCACGGAAAGAAGCTGAAGGCAAATGCAGAGAACAAACTCAAGGCAGGTTTATACCTGATAATGACAGAAACATCGTGATCAGATCTGAATTCCAGTCATAAACAAATGGAAAATTCTGGTCACATATTTGTTCCTCTGAATATTTCTTATGCTTCAATGACCTGAATAGTTAGTATTTACACAGCAAAACACAAAGCTTAAAGTTATCATATCTATTTTCAAGAATAGGCAAAGCTTTCAAGAGTGCAAAAGCATACCTTTCAGGGAAATCAATCAGTGTTTTAATCTCAATAAATCTTGACTATTGCTTAGATTTCCTCCTCTTAGAGCAATAAGAGTCGTCCAGGAATTTATCACTGAAACCTCTTCACCTGATCAAACTGTTGGAGACCTCTCATTACTTTCTCTCCAATCTCTCGTGGGTACATGACTTGGTCTCTCATACTGTTCTCTGTTCTGTCTGTATCTCAGTCAAATAAGCAATATGGGATTTCTACTCCTTCAGAATGACTACCTAGGTGTCTGGAAGGTGTCTGTGGGGACCCATGTTGGGGATCAGACCTTGCAGGATATGGGAGCACTACCAGCCATGAGTTTTGCTCTTTTCTCTGTTCTGCCTTATCAACATTAGCATTCTAAGAAGACCAGATAGCACCCCTGTGGAAATCCTGTCTCCTGTTACTGGAACTAAGCATGACAACATAGATGACTGAAGACATCAGCATGAGTATCGTGTTTTTGGTCATATGTTTACTGTGATTTCATATGTTTACTGTGATTCACCGCCTCTGAGGTCAGTAAGCTGACAGATGCATCTCATGAGCTGAATATTGATCCTGTATCGTCAGCTTGACTACTTCAACTTATGATACTGCTTATATTATCAGTGATTTTGGTAGCCTTAATTTTATTCGTTAGGTTTTCAGGAAGTGCTGAAAATTAGACTCCACTACACAACAAAAATAGCCAAAACATGTCACTTTTGAAAATCTTTAAAATGAAAAGTAGAAAGAAAGAAACTGCCTCCAAAATACAGAGTATCACAGTGGCTCGAAATGAATCGAATCAAGTCATTGCTGCTGTGAGGCCAACAAAAAATGTAGTTTGTAGCAGACCTCTAGGGAGATTTGTCATTGTTAGTGGGGGCAATGTCTTTTTGTGGATATATTTAGCCTTTCTGCTGCCAGGAGGAGTATTTTCATTGGAATAGCTCAACACAGACAGACCTGCATTGCTTGTGTGGTAGAATAATAACTACATAGAGATTTAATCTTGCCACCAAGTTAATGTGTGTCTGTATCAGATGCTAATGTAATTTACCATATCAATTCGGAGTTCAGGGAAGCAAGTTCCCCATGAAAATTTTAATCTTCGTTTCTATTTTTTTTCTTTTTCCCCTGCCTCTTCAATGATTTTCATCTGCCTCAGATTTCAACACATCTGTCAAGTAGTCTGTAATGTTTCAGGTTTAATATCATTTTACCTTTCAAATATAACTGCAGAGGAGTGATGTGTTAGGATTAGCTCCCCAGGTTTGACTGATCTATGAGATAGTAACTTTGCAAGTATCCGCTTAGCTGACAGCTATGTTTAATAATGAGCAAGGCAGTGAATTTCTGTGCTGATCCAGGCAGCTCTGCCTTAAGAAAGAGAACAGACTCTTGCCTGAAAACATGTACTGATACAGTCTTCTTTCATCTTCTAAACTCCCAAATGGAGAATGTGCAGTAAAATCAGAAGATTAGTTTCTCTTCCTGGTCTACTACACTGTATTATAGAGAAGTCACTTTACGTCTGGGTTCTCATCTATAAATGATCTCACTCATTTGGCTATGAAGGACCATCTATATTGCTATGGTGCCCAGTGTCCTGGGGCCATGAACTTCACTAATAATTCCAGGCCTTGTGGTAGGTAACCCCCCAAAATATATTATTGATGACAATGCCACAAATGGACAGACAGTATAAAAAGATCTATTTTATTTTATTTTTATTAGTTTTGTTTTATTTTGTTTCATTTAATTTCATTTGCAAATGGATTGTCTAATTTAGTGGAAGCAAGGAACATGACTAAAAGATTTCCATTAAAAAAAAATCAAATCCAAAGCTTTTTAATAAAGAAGACTTGAAAACCTTCAGTTATTTTTTTTTATTGAAATAGTTAAATTTATCCTTTTCTATATGCAGGAACTCAGCTTTCCGACTGCCAAGAACACAGGATGGGATCATGTGGTTATTGGCTGGTCTACCCTTCAGCACAACAAAGTAGTCATTGAAGCATTTACATTTGAAATGGCTCAGTGTATCCACATTGACCAACCTTGGTTAATGTAAATGGCTCAGCCTGCCCACACATGCCACTCAGAAAAAAAGTCCAGAAATGGTTCCTCCCCTTCTATACTGTGCTTGCATTTTTCAGATGACTTTTTTTTAAAGGTTAGTCAGAAATAAAATTCAAAAGTAAAGTGTTGTTCTACTTCTCCTTAAGTGTTTTATAATTGTGAGGATTATAAGTAAAAGTCTAAATAGTTTCAAAAGGTATCCAATATGTAACAATGTATTCTTATTAATGTTTTTGTCTGGAGCTTGACAAGTGCTTAGGCATTAACTTAATATTTTGAGAGGTGGATGTTTATTTTTCTGCTTTGCTACAGAATTTTTTGTGTGACCTTGGGCAAATTGTTTGGCTGTGGCAAAAAAAGGAACTAACAATAATAGATGTAATGCAACGAAGTAAGAATAATTATATTGAAGACTGTGACATTTCTATACCACAAAAACAGTGGTAGTTTTATCAAGACATGCGATGCCATATTGAAGACTGCGTGATATGAAAAGATAAAGTAAGACTAGTGTTGGGATGGTACTTCAGAGTAATCCTAACAAAATTCCTGGTGATTAAATACGTTGAATCTTTTAAAGTTAAGTGCATGCAAAACAGCTGCATTGCACTTGATAGTTTAAATTATTGACTTTGCTACCTATTGAAAGTGATTCTGAAGAGTAGGCAGTCAGGTAATGTCCAGTGAAAACTGGCTGATTTAGCATTGCTGATATTTAATGCTGCTTTCCAAAGGACTCAATACACTGCAAAGCCTCAGTCACTGCAATAATAATGCATAGACTGCTTAGCATTGCCAGAAAGAGAGTTTAATGCTTGTGAAACATTGGCATCTCCTGTGCCTGGACTCTAAGGACAGAACTCATCTCTCCAGACGTAGAGTTTTGCTTTTGAGTTAGACCCCCCTTCTGGTTACTGAAAAGACATGGGCACTTCCATGATGCAATTGTTCTGATCATACAGTATTTTATCTGCATCTGCTAGGTGTTTTTCTCTCTACCATCTTGGAAGGAAGTTACCAGGCTCAGAGGAGTAACCTACATTTTAGATACCTAAAGTTAGATGAATTAAATCTCACTTAAAATACTCTCTTTGCTCATAGATCAGGAGAGGACAACAACTGGAGAATATCACCAATAACAGCTTACAACTGTCCTGTGCAGAGCTGACAAAACCCACAGAGTTTATATACTTGTGCGAATGGAGTCTGATTTAAAAGCCTTTCAGATGTTTTAATTGTTGCTGACGGGATGTTCTAAACTACAAGACTGTTACCAGAGCATAGCAGCAAATAAGTGGTTCTGGAAACGCTAGCTGCTGCAGCTCACGTGTATCTCTCTCCAATATTGTGTGACAAGTCAGTGTTACAACTTTGCAGCTTCTCTTTTATTGCATGTTATCATAATCCTTTGCGACAATCATTTCAGCTCACTAGGGCTGGGAATATGTCTTCCTATTTTTATCTGAAGCCTCATGTTTTTGCAATCACTGTTATATCAGAGGAAAAACTACTAAGCAGCTGGAGTGGTCTCATGGAGGGTCCCCTCTTCAACAGAACATACCTGCAGGCTCCACGTAAAAGACTGCCGAGGTGCAGGGGCAAACCAGCTCCATCTAGTCTTACAACCATCAGGATAGGTGCAAGGATTTCCTCTAACATGCAATGATCAGGCGTGATTCAGATATCCAGCCAACAGCAGGTATGGTAGCTCATGTACCAGGTGGTCTTTTCATGTCATCACTCTGTTCTTTTTCTGGTCAAGAAAGAAGTTAGACAGTTTAAATAATATATCTTCGCTAACCTAAATGATCTTATTTTGACTAAAATAATTCATCCAGCTGGCAATGCTGTGGCACTGGTAAAGTGCTAAAGATGGAGCAAATGGGAACAGGCTAAAAGGAGTAATTTTTGCAGGTAGTGTGCGAGTGAAATTTGAAGAGAAGACAGGGGCAAGCTTTTGCTAATAATTACTTTAAGAAAATATTCTGCAACTCTATCCCATTCATTTTCAGCCAGATAGGGAAATCAGTAATGGTTCTGGCAACATAAACTCCCAGAGGGATTGTTCGCCGAAAGATGTCTGGAGACTTAGTTCTGTTCTCACTGGAATCAGTATCAGACTGCTGCAAGACTGCAGGGATATGTTAGTGAGGGATCATTATGCAGATAGCAATTCCATTAACATATTCCCCCTTCAGAATCCAACCTCTGTTCAGAGGAAGACCCAGCTGAACGAAATGTGGCAGAGTCTTCTGTAAATTCCAAATAGCAAGGAAGTGATGGGACTCCTTTGATGACTCCATTCTGCTCTGCATATTTTCGTCTTTTTCTAGACTTATAGATAGACAACAATTTTGGCTTGTCCTTAATTTACCTAAGATCACCCCTATAAGCTTTGAAAGAACTTTAATGGCTTATACAAAAACAGAACAAATGAGAAGAGTTCTTTGAAACGTATACAAACAAAGAAATTTTGATTTCTAAAACCAATACAACACTCTTGGTAAGGATGCTGATTTGGGTGCTGACGTTTGAATTGAATTCCCTCTGACTACATTTGGTAGCAGTTTGTAGACTGTGTTCCTTTTTTAATAACATGTTGAGTGCCCCTTGAGCAGTTCTCTGCAGGAATACAGTGAACAATGATACAACACAATAGCAATGATATTTACCTGTCATCCCATGGGAAGTTTTATGAGGCCCATTTTATTTAAAAAGGCTATAAATAAATCTCTAAGAATATCAGCCAGCATGCAGAATATGCCAGGGGACTGTGTCATAACATTTTCCACAAATTTTTCAGTAGGTTTTAATAGCTATTTTCTGTTTAACAGAACACTGTTCCTCTATCCTCAAAGTGAAGTCTGCTTTCACTAGCCTGACATTTTGCTCTTCGCTTCTTGTCAGACTAAAACTATGCTTTATTTCTTACAGGATGAAACACTGTCATTTGCAAAGAGAACTGGATCAGCATTTTATTATCCATGTCCAACTGCAAAATAAATCCTAGTTATAAAGTTCTATGTATTCATATAGCTGTGATATTATTTCTTTAACCTAGGGGGAAAAAGCTTTCCACAGAGTTTAAATATAGCATGTGACTCAGAATCAATTTCTGAAAGGGAAAAATGTTGTCTGTTGCTGCTTATATTGTTTGATTCTGGCTAAAGCCTATCAAGCAGTCATTCACCTCTAGGCTGGCCATGCTCTCATTACCAGTCTCAATCCTGAGTCACTTCAATGTGGTTGAAAACATAGATGCTATGTTTCAATGTGGAGTATTTCTTTCCCTCATATCTGAATTGTACAAACATTTGTTCATCCACAATGTGGCCATTCGCTGGCCTGAAAGTTGATCCTGTTTTTACAGTGTCTCCTAGGCTATAGAAGGGTCTTAGGAGTTGGCAAAAAGAAAATTAGTTGACTACTCACATTTCACTTGAAAATCTAGTCTCAACAATTTTTAGAGGATGCTGCATATTTTGGGGGAAAACGCCTTGGTGTACTGGAAATTAAACTATTTTAAACTACTCCAGGCAATGCCAGTCTCTAAAAATGCTACAGTCAACATATGAAAACCAAGGTAATTTGTTCTGTACATAAATTCGTGGCAGAACTTCAGAGCAATTTGTAGGGGAAGTAAACATCTTCCTCCCTCATACGCTATCCATCAGCAGTCTTTTCCATTCACAAAGAGCTCTTTCACGTCTTCTGCCAAATATTCTTTTGCAAAATGTTTCTGAAAACATCCCTTTTCTCTTATCTCATAACTCTATGGGTAAATTTAATGCACAGAGTAGCAGTTCTACTTAATTTGTTTTTAAACACTTGTTTTGAGTCCCAACAGGTATACACTTCTTTTTGATGTGCTAACCGTTTTTCTGCGATTACTGGCATGAAATTTAATCAATTTCTCCTAAGCAATATGTTTTCTACCAGTTCCGACTGTTGCTTTGCATATGGGCTGCAGAGACGTTTCATGGGAATGTCTGCTAATCACATTCCACTAAAATCCTTGACACACTCTTGACAAAAAAAATTAGACGCAAAAGTTAGACACAATTTCTACTAAAATTTTTGGGGTACATGTTAATGGCTGAAATAATCTCTTAACTCTTACTCCTTGTTAATGCTAGCTAAGTTTCCATCACATGCTATATCCTGCACAGTAAATGATGCACGATTGATATCACTGTTACTCAGAAACATCACTGATGACTGAAACAGTGCTTCTTCCAAGCGAGTATTTCAGAACTATGACAAGACCCATCAAATTATATTGATTATTAGACAGTAGAAACACAAAGGGAAATTTTATAATCAAGTGTACATAAAATAAATAGGGAAGAAAATACGAATGTGTCATACATTGGAAATGTAACAAATAATATCAAGTTGAAAAATATGCACACAACTTCCTAAAGCCTTTCTACTGAACTTTTCATATTTTGTGCTCAACTTGGTGAAAAAGAAATGAGTTAATGGGGAAGATATATCCACATCTATAACATTTCATGCTATAGGACTATTTCCAGTGTAGAGTTATGCTCTTTTAGGAGTTGTATTTGTTTTTTTTTCTGCAATGTTACTCTGCAGCAAGATAACAACCATTAGAACAAGTGCTAGAATGACAATAGATTTTTTTTAAAGTGTACATTCTTTCTTCTTTAAGACACCATTACAAAGCAACAAAAGCAGAAAATAAGGAGAAAATACTCATATTAACACTCTTGTTTTTTTTTTAAGTAGCACATTGGCTATAGTTTGCAAAAATTATACACAATTTTGGGGGGTATAAATGATGTTATTTCAAAGGGCATGATTTTATTGGAAAAAACAGAGATCTTCAATAAGATTTGAAGTTAATATTAAAAGAAATAGGAGTATGCTAGATCACTAGCTACATAAGACGACATGCTGAAATCACCAATGCTGTCAGATACTTGATTTTCTATGACAATACACCATGCAGTATTGATTTAGCTACTCTTTATAACACTATAACAATATCATGCAAAGTTAGGGGAATGGAAGGTCTTTTTCAGAATTATTTTTTAAATAATTTTGCAGTAAACAAAATGATCATTACATCTGTTTGATATTGTCTTACCTAAATAATAGGAGACTGCTAAATAAAATCCATAAGATATGGCATAGTTCTGTATGCTGAAGGAATATTTATGTGCATTTAGGAAATAAAAGAAATATATCAATTGGGGAACAGTTCTGGCCAACTTTGATTAGGCTAAAACAGCTTACTCTTAAAATCTCAAGCTGGAAAGAAAAGAGGAGCTAAAACCCCAAATCTGCCTTGGGTGTGAAGAAGAAAGGAGAAAGCTTTAAAGGGTTGTCAGAGGATACCAGTGGAAAAATAGTGACAGTGACAGAGAATGAAGGTTGGACATTTTACTGTAGTCTCATAATCTGCTTCTCCCTTCCAGATGAAGGCAAATGTGGGTGGAACTGGAGATGTATGAAACATTTAAGGTTTGAGTAAGCAGAAACTGATCTGTAGGTGTTTATTGTTCTTACCATTACTCTGCCTGCTGCTCCTTTTGCGAATGCACTCTAATTCTGAAAAGGCTTCTTTGAGTCACTTATGTAGCTAATATGTCTAAAGGATAAAGAGACTTGTGTTAGCTCCAGCAGGTAATAAGGGTTGCTGCCCTGGGATCCACTCCAAGGGTAGATAGCAAAATTGTAAAGCTGCAATCATGCTAGGAGAGAAATGAAGGAAAGCTGTCACGCCAGGGGAGCCGTCAGGAGGATTAAATGGGATCTCCAGAAGAACTTTGTGAATGATTCACTATTTGATTCATCAGGCTCAAACCTTGAAAGGAAAATACATCAGTCTGGATTAGCCCCTGCCCAAGATATTTCCCTCCCTTTTTTTCACCAAAATGGAAAATAAGAAATATGATTTCAAGTTCAACAAAGCAAGTTAGAGAAATTCCTCAGCATATTGCAGAGCTAAGTCTCTCTATTTCTTTCTGAATATATATTTCACTAGTGAGAAGTGTGCCTGGTTATCACGGTATAGGCTGTTCTGCAGTGAACTGTTCTCTATCGCTTTCTTCTACTTTATGCAACACTTATCTATAAATTAGATAACAGGCTGAAAACTATTGGTGGGATTAAGCTCCCTAAACATCAACAACTAGTTTAGTTGCCCTCTAAGTCCAATATCCCATATAACTGTCTGAACAAATATCTTTGATATGCTGTGGTGTCTGAAGTGGCCCTAGACGGGTTAGGTATCACTCACATTAACAAGCCTACAGCCTCACTTTCCAATTCCTGCAGCTCCATTTGAATCTAAATAACTATTAAAGATAAACATGTACAGCAGGAGAGATCAAGGGCAACTTTTCCTTAATAGCTGACAGATTCATCATCTGATACATGAATTTATTACTAGTTTTTCTCTGGTCAAAACTTAGTCTTTGTATGAAGCAGTTTTTGATGAGGGAGAAGAGTGGAAGGATGGTTTAAAGCTCCACATTATCTTCCTCTCCACTGTCTGTACAGGAGAAATTGGTTTATATCTGGAACTCAACACTTACCTACAGTAATTTTCACATTCCAGCAACTCTACCTCCCATATTTCCAAAACTTATTTCAAACTGGATGCACATGATTCCAAAACTTATTTCAAACTGGATGCACATGATTGCACTGAAAAATCTTGACATTTTAATTGTACTTCTTGCTTCAAGAACTAGTTGTCTTACAGGCTACAAAAGTTTTTTTTTCTTCTTCTTCTTTTTTTCTTTTTCTCTTGCTGTTATTTTTGGGTAGTTGAGCATGCGGTACAACATATTGAAATGAATAGAAGACTCATACTGACATCAGTGAATTAACTTACATTTATATCAACTTCATTTGTGATTTTAAAGATAAAGATAACAATAGCAACCTTAGCACAAAAGAAATTACGTTGCGTAACATCTTGCAGTTCTTAAAACATTTGATAATCCTTTTCTTTACAACAAACTGAAACTGCAAACTCTGTTTTTATTTTTTTGGTATTTTTTTATTCCATAGTATGCTTTTTAAGGAGCAAATCCCACACAATTTAAACTGATCAGAATGGAGTCAGACCAGGATATCATTAAAAAATGATCACGTTGCTAAAGCAGTGTCGCATGTTGGTTTGGGGCCAAAATTCTTCTGGGGGCATTCCTCCTTTCCAACGTTCTTCCGCTTTTTAACCTGTCAGGAGCAATTTGAGACATGTATACACGCAGGATCTGAAGTGCTATTGCTATACACTGTAATGTTAGTCTTTCAATATCTGCAGTATAAAGACAGTCTGAAAAATTAATTGCATCCTGTATATTTGCTCAAATATACAAACACTTCATATTTCCACTGTTCAGATTAGTAGATCTTTACCAATTATAAACTACTTCTATAAACTAGTGTGGCTCTATTCAGTGAAGATCTGTTTTAAAAGATCTTCAAGTAGTATTTTTCTGTGCCGTATCATGCTCAGATATTAGCAAATTTATACTTTTAATATCCTCTGGTATCAGATAGGTGGCATTGGATGTTTTAGTTCAGGCTGTAATCTTATTGGCCTCTTAGAGCATAGTTACGGTATTTAGAGGGCTTTTGTTACTGCTTCCTTATATTGAAGTAAATGCTGACCAATGCAAACTTGAAGATGTATAATTGTATAGTGTAAGTTACCTGTTGGATCTCATGTGTTCTTAAATGATGAAGATAATTGTGTGTTGATGCTTAACTAATAATACGGAACATCAAATACTCTATAAATTTAGTGCAGATAAGCACTCAACCTAGCTCTTATTTAAGATAATTAGTTCTCAACTCCTAATCATAGTGCTAGGAGTCTGTAACATTTAAAAAGGAGTTGACACTGATTTTAAGTTTCAATTTCTTCATCTACTTCACTTGTCACTTAGTTTTTAGAAAACTAACTAAAAAAATCATTCTTTATTTCCTTTCCCTTCCTTTTCCTCAAAATGTTAAAAGCTATGTATAAAAGAAGTGACTTAGGCAAGTAGTCTAGGGAAAAGAAGGAAATCTTATTAGCTAATGCACTAAAAACAATCTAGACTTCTAAAAAGCTACTGCCAGAAGTGGAAGAAATTACTTTTGCCTAAGGCAGGATTTGCTGCATAAGGCTTTTCTTCCTCCATCATTTCCTCTACAAAGTGAAGATTATTTCACCATCAAAAGCAACACATAGTGCGTGATTTTCCTTTTTTGTCATCTGGAATAAAAATTTTACTACCTTAATGAAAGTGTTCATGTCTTTTAATTTACTGCTTCTTTCCTCTTAAAGTTCTGAAAAGTTTCTCTGTGACATGGAGCTTCTTTCTTGGAGTTTTTGTGCTATATATATAGCAAAGTAGTAATATAAAGATATAGGAGCTTCTATTATTTATCAAGGAGTTTTGATATGTAGCATTTTCTGGAGGTGTTTTGGAAGACAATTGCTGTAGTCAAAGTATTCAAGAGGTTTAATCTTGTTGGTCAACAAATAAAGTTTGCATAGTCTTTCCTATAACTATAGCAAACCCTTTTTGAAATAGGTTGTTTGGATTCATAACATTCCTGTGGTCTGGTACTAAGCTAAGAGGAATTGTTGGAGATTATGGCTTTAAGTTAGACCTGTGCAGAGACAAGAACTAGATCTATAAAATGGCTAGCGGTATGTGCATACTGTTCACAGTAGAATTTTATGCATAAAGCACCCCACTATTTTGGAAATGGGAATAACATACCTCACTTGTGGTGCTGCACTTATGCAGATGTAGCCATGCTGCTTTTGGGATATGACTCCTGCCTCTGCTACTTTATACTTAGAAGTCCGTAGATGATGCTTCATTGCATAGCAATTTCAGGCACTGCAGTACCCAAGTAATGAAAGTGTCTGAGTATGACCCTTATTGTTATTTGATAAGATAACATATTAGCATAAGACAATATGACATAATAATTAGCATAAAAGCAGATAAATACACTTCACAAATGAGTGCAGCTAAAATTTTAATCAGAAATACTTAGACGATATTTAATCAGAAACATTGATTAGTCTATTTCTTCTTAGTTGAAAGGAGTGAAGTCTCTAGGAAGGATTCATCTTTTTATCCTAAAATAGCTATGTAAAATTAGTCAGATGTACTGCACTCTGAGTTGCCTTTTTTTCCTCACTACAATCGTATGGTCCTGAAATAAATTCTTGTTTACACAGATTCAACTCGGAAGCATGTTCTGGCACTTCAAGGGTGCAATTCACCCGACCTGTCCTAGAAGTCGTCTTCAGAATGAGATGCACCATGCCCTGAAAGTACCTAGTTCACTCCCTTGGCTATAAACAAGATCTAAATGACTTCTTCTGTAGACAGCTACATTTGGCTAGACGGTTCCCACACACTGTGCCTAATGTGGAGCACATAGCTGGAGGCACTGTTAGATCATCTCAGAATAATGAATATTCCCAGTGCTTTATATACCCTTCTGGAGTAGTATATACACATTTGTTGAAGCGTCTAACATATTAGCAGCCAAACTGGCTCTAAGATCAAAGGGGAGCAGAGATGCTCTAAACCACACTTCATATTTCTACCCTAGACCAGTCCTGAGAACTGGTCATATACATTGAATCCATACTTCACATGATATGCATCTGAACTTGGGATAAAACTCTATCCAAACCCACATTTTGTCAAAGCATAAATTCAGTGAAGTATGCCAGACCTAAATTTGACAGCATTCCAGCTTGCAAAATGTAAAGATTATTTTATGCAAGCCTAGTGAAGTTAGATTTGAAAGCATAGACAGTAGAAATATACAGTATAACTTTGTGGTATCTTGTGAGACGAAGGGAAATTTTGGATGAGATCAGACCTTTGCCTCATAGAGCAGCTTGTGAAGACTATCAAGGAATAGTCTAGCCATTTGTTCCCTATTTTCAAAATTAGGAAAAGTGGGCTATTAGAAAAGCTCAAGACACCTGCCTAACTACTCTTACTAGTCTGTTTACTTGTTTGTTTCTGCTTCTCATCCCTCATTGATTTGACCTATAGATTTTGAAAGAGAGTAGCATCATTTCCCTACTACACAGATAGAAAACAGAAGAAATCAGAACATTTCCTATGGACAGTCAGCAGAACACTGGAAAATTCAAGATTAGAAACTGTTTTTTTTTTTTTTTTTTTTTTTTTTTTTTAAGCTCTAAGCCAGTCTACTTTACAAGAAACAGCACATCATACACTAGAACTAATATAAAGTGTGTACACAGGCATTCAAGCTTATTAAAATCATCAGTGTTCAATTTTCCAAAATAAATTAAATTCCATTTCATTGCACTAGTGCTTTCAAAACAGGTAAAGAATATGTTCTCAGACAATAAATTTGCATTCAGTGATGTAGAGACTGTATATATTCCTGAAAAGTTGTATCAGACACAGGGCAAACAATCCCTAATACAGTAAGTTGGCTTGAGTTGTTAAT
This sequence comes from Rhea pennata, assembly GCF_028389875.1. Lineage (NCBI taxonomy): Eukaryota > Metazoa > Chordata > Aves > Rheiformes > Rheidae > Rhea > Rhea pennata. The sequence goes on from NC_084663.1 coordinate 10,012,917, forward strand.
AGATTGTTTAAATCAGTACTCAATATATAACAAGTTAGAATCTGATGCTTTAGCCTACACATCCTGTTTAATTTTTCCTTTTTATTACATGTATAGACAGAGACACAAAGTAATAGTGGTATGACTTGACTCTTCATTTTAACTGGCAGTATTCAAAAGGAGACAGAGAGAGAAAGGAAATCCAACTAGTCTGAAGTTCTTAGAAACAAATAGTTAATGAAGAATTAGCTAGCCAGCTGAAAGTGAATTCTGTTACAAAAAAAGTAGAAACATGATTATTCCTCTAAGAACGAAATTATTGCAGTAAGAAATATCAAATATGAACCACGTGGTGCAGTGGTAATAAACTCAGAAGATTACCCAGTAAAGGAACAGAACTTGAATAAATGCTCTGTCTTTACCGGGCCCCAAAGGTTTGGACTTAACAGCTGAAGAGCTTTGTATTTGAGTTTAAGAGACTGCTGAAGTAGTTAAAGGAAAGTTTGAAAAACATATTTGAAGAGCATTTATAAAATGAGAACTTGCATATGCCAAGCATTACTCCATGGAGACTTGAAAAGGCCAAGAAATAAGCCCTGCAGAGAGGCCACCTCGCACTGCGGATCGTATGTGCTGCCCTCAGGCTCTGCACACAATCCAGGCACTGTCACTGACAGCCCCACCAATTCTGGTGTAAAAGTAATGGAAACTGCTTTTGGCTGGATCTGTAATACTTCATTGCTTCTATAGCTTTCAGTTGTTTGAGACACGTTAAGGTAATGCGGAGATGTGAACCACATTTCACTTGTCTGGATGAGGGTGAACACAGACTCTTCCTGCTCTCCGCATTACAAGGCTCACACTGGAAATTCATTCTGGCTGAAGTAACTTCAGATGCATCTACACTGTCCTCAGATTAGGTTTTCTTATGCTCTAGGTTGAATTTGAGATTTTAGAGCCAAATGACTTAAATATCTGTAACCATACTGCCTGTAGGGTTAAGGTCCAACAAGACACTCGTTTGTCTTGCCCTGGAATAGAGTTAATGAACGAACCAATATGGGGGCAAAGGAGTAATTTGAACTTGGGAACTTGAGATGTAAACTACTAACTTGACAATCCAGATGTGTTCTTAACACATCTTTAGCACTTTTGGATTTATATATAATTTATCATGGGATGACAATTTGAAAATTATAAACTCATTAGATAATAGCTCTCATTTTGCATAGTCCAAAACATGCCATATCCATAAAAACTTTATATTTTATGTCTTTGTATTGTAGAAATAACCATGCCTGTTTAAATCACAGAATGCTTCCATTTGTGTCAGCTTTAGACATGCCTCAAAAGGCAAATTAATGTGTAGCCTCCCTCTTCCTCCCACTGCACGATGTCATTCCCACGAGTCTGTTTATCTACTCTGACATTTCTTTAACACTGATTCCTATACGCTGCACTCTGTAAACTGATCCACAGTGGGTTACCCTTTCTTCCTTAAAGTTATTCACTGACTTCTACTGTCAAACCTAATGGCTCCAATAGCTTTCCTTAGTCATGTCACATACAGATGTCTGTGGAAAGTGTACATAAAGGTATCAGTGTTATTCCTGCCTGGTTCTCTACCCTCTCCTTACTATTTCCTGCCCTTGATGATTTACATTAGCCTTCTACATTGCTAGCTCAGGCATTCTGTCATTTACAGTATTGCTGACCTCAGACACTCAACAGGAATGTGCTAGCTGCTGAATAATAATGAGTTTGGTTTAAAAATGTATATTTGCATGATCATATTTATATATTTTATTTGACCTCTGCAATTTTATTTGAGACTTTGCAGGTTACGTTTTCCAATCTTCTTTACAGCCATGAGGACTAAGTTTTTCTTTTTTCTCTTTTTTTTCTTTTTTCTTTTTTTTTTAATATAAAAGCTGAGATGCTTATACACAAATATTACTCTAGGAGCTGAAGGGTTAGAGAAAATACTAGCCATCCCAAAAGTTGTGATTAAATTGAGATACAGTATTTATTTGAGATGAGGAAACATCTGTTTGGATATTAAAGTTATATTGAACTGTCCTTCATCAACCTGGATTCCAGAGCTCAGCGGTCTCCTTTTGGCTGAATTGTTTGTCAAGAGACAGATCCATAAAATTTGAACTTCTGAAATTCTCCACCCTTTGAGGAAAGGAAGCCAAGGCTCTCCTTTTTTCCAAGTTAATCTATCCTTTAGCAATTAGCTATCATTGCAAATGTTCACAGGAGCCTACCAGTCATCCAACCTCTTCTTCTTCTGTCTTGCAAAAGCAGAAATAAGAACTTGAAACTAGATGTATAGAGAGTGAAAAAAATCCTATGATACAGATCTATGAAGGAAAATTCGCAAGTGAACCTGAACCTTGGATGTACTATGAATATGATATATCTGCAAAGATGGAGAGTAAATGGTAGAGCAAATAATTCAATCCCTACTAATTCCCAAAGCACATACTTAACATATTTTATTTCAGTAACTAATACCTTGTGTGTTCCTTGAATATACTGTATCACAATTATATACAGAAGACTTAATATTGGAAATGGAGCTCCTGAGAGGTGAATGCACACCTTTTTCTTCACTTCATCCTACTTGTTTTCTTTGTTGCTACACTTGGAAGAGTTAAATCTGCTTTCACACCTTTCCCTTTTAATGCAGATAGTGGAGGGGAGAATCTTATTGAAGATACTAACATAGTGCATTCCTGAAGGTCCTTAACTAAAAAAGGCATTCATTTACCTGGAGTTTCCCCTTTCTCCTAGATCCTTGCAGTTTGGTGGATGGGGCTGTAGGTTGATATATATATATATATATATATATTTTTTTTTTCCCCAAAATGATGACGAAAAATGGTAACAAATGATTTTGGAATTCATTTCAAATTTGTCAAACTAATCCTGAGTCTTTCAGATATTTATACCTACAATTAATACATGTAATAACAATACTTTTGTTATTTTATTGGCCGTATGCTACACATAGCATCCCTGCATGATTAGGTTTCTAATAGGCTAGCAATTTATTAGGTATAAAAGAATAAATACAAGGCATCAAATCTAAATGGCAGACTTGAACTCTTGGTCAGAAAAAGCCACAGGAGAAGCAATGTCCTAATTTTATGTGATTTAAAATGCTCCAAATTTTATGGAATGTATTTAGCACCTTTGCTTATTTTATGCGTATTTTGGATAGCAAAGGATACTGGAGGATGTCTACCTGGTGCACAGCTATGTATTGGATATTTCCAGATAAACATCAAAAGGTACAGTTGGTAAAACTCCCTAAATTCACTCCAGCTATCAAGCTGAGCAAAGAAAACGTCTTCTGTCTAAGCACACTAGAGGCAGCTCTGGCATAAGAATGTGCCCAACTGCACTACATGATGGATAGCGAAGAGTTTTCCAGTAGTAGATGGAACAACTTTTTTAATTTTCAGAGAAGAATGGCTAGCTGATGTTTTAAATGATGATATGACAAAATGATTGGAATAAGTAGACGAAAGTTACTTCAAATTCCTGGCAGTAGAAAGCAATTTCACTTCAACAACAGCAGTGCTTTTATGAGGGTTGACCAAAAGGGAGTACACGAACAAGATAAAGATCAAAGGATGGTGAGCCACGCTGTGGGAATCACACAGATAAAATTCTAGACCTGGGTGAGCAGTACCCATTGCTCTCAGCCGCCGTGTTTCTGGCCTCCTTTCATTCCAAACGAAGTGCAGCTGCAAAGTTTATCTTTCTATCTTGCTCTTTCCTTTATTGCGTTAGATACAAGGTTCAGGTTTCTCTTCCTCACTTTCAAAACACTTCACAGGTCCACTCCTGGTTATACCGCTGCCCTCCTCACCTCTTCCCGCTCTCCGCAGCCTGCCAGCGCTCCTCTCCTGACTGTGCTCTTTGTCTCCAGAATCCACTGAACATTTCGCACTTTTTTTCTTATGCCACCCTGTAGGTCTGGAACAGCCTTCTGATTATTCCAGGTCCAGCTTAGGTCCTCTGCTGCCCTCAAATCCTTCTTTGAAAATCCCTCACGTTGCTGTTTTGGCATGTCAGTTAACAGTCTTTCTTCCCTTGATTTGATGTATAGAGGAATAACTTCCATGTGTAATTTCTGGCAGCCCACATCCACATAGGAAAGAAGAGGAGATGATGAGCCGGATTTCATGAATGAAGGTACAAGGGGTCTCAGTACTTAGTAAACCATTGCAGTTCAGAGTGGAGACAACTATATGATTTAAAATATGCTGAGTTAAAATGATCTGGAGGGGGGAGGTGTACAGACACTCTTACTCGGTTTGTTTAACTTAATTTAAATCATGGCTTGCTTTCAAGCACATAAGCTACTTAAATCAGTATGAGGGTAGTAGCAGCGCATACCAATTAAGAAGACTATTTTATAGCACTTTTCATCTGTAAATCAGAGAGCCTTTTTAGAGGAGATAACTGGACTGTTCTCAGTTTGAAGAAGAGAAGACTGAAGCACAGACAACCGAGATCCATTTCCCCTGGAATCAGAAGATCGGCAGCAGAAGTGGAAATAAATCCCCGGTCCTCCTATTTTCAGTTTTGAGGTCTATTCACCATAGCACGTGGCCAAGCGATTGTTGTATCCTACTTAATAGCAAAACCTTGTAGCAGCAGAAAGCAATGACAACCCAAAATTTGGTAGGTCACACCATGAGGTCAGTTTTCTTATCAGGTTATAAGACATTTATGAATTAGGCCATAAGATTCAGAATAGACTTCCAAAATAAAGCACATGATAGCTTTTGTTTTATTTTTATTTTCAGCTAGTTTAGTTCATCTTTCTTGTTAAATTTAAGTAGATAAATCCCTTTCATATATTTTTCCTCTACAAAGGAAGAAGAAGCAAGAAAGTATAAAACATTAAAATCCAAATCTCCTCCTCTAGGATATTACCCCCTAGCTCATGGCTCATGTCTGTTGTTTTCCAGTTCTTCTAGCTGAGTTCAGTAGGAAAAACATTTTGGTTTGGACACTTTTGGAGTAATTAGGAAAAAGTTTCTTTGGAGAATGAGAAGATCAGCTAATGCCTAACTTGTACAGTTAGTTTTACTCATTTACGAATTCCGGAAACATGGACATAAGCCTGAAATGAAAGTGTCCTTTTCAGCTAGCTACAGATAAATTGGAAATGCAGTCCTGCTGATAGAAAGAGTTCATGAGGCTCTTTATTTTCCATTTGCCACTGCAGAAAAGCTTTTGCTTTTCACACATGCCTTATCATTTTTTACAATGAAACTGTATTTAAGCTAGATAGTGCTATAAGTTCAGTACATAAATTTGGAATAGAAAGCTCTTGTGGAAGACATGCAAACAATTTCCTTTGTTTAATACTGAGGGCTGTGTGGGATCTCCTCAGAGAATGCATCAGTGGTTTGATTCAGAAAATGAATAAAAACATGACCTTTTGCGAACCAAAGGTTAATCTAAGAAAACAGAATCCAGAGGAGATGTTATAACTAGTCAGAAGTCCCACAGAATAGCCTGAGGCAATAACTTTGAAACAGTCAATAGAGTGGTCCAAGAAGGATAAAACCTTTGTATTTTTGAGATTTTTTTTTTTTCATAGTTGATATACAGACTTTAAATCAACTCTCAGCAAGTTCTGTATAGATTCTATAGTAAGGTCCCACTGGATTCTCAGGCACTTTGGGAGCGAAAGCTAGACATTCTGTGAGTTTCAGTTTTTTTATTAAATTAAAAAGCAACATGAATAATTCAGTAAATGCATTCAACTTTTTTGATGTCAAGTACAAAGTTATACCTTTTTGCTTTTGAAGATTATGGTTTGCAGCATACGTAATTCACACTGTAATTCACACAGAACAGTGTGCAATGTCCTTGTAAAAGCTGAGTAAGGCAAAGTCTAAGTGCAACAAGTAAGTTTGATGGAGAATATTTTTAGTTAATGCTAATTAATTAAATTTTAATTAAGATTTAACAATATAAAAAGTTTGTGATGACTGATCTGGTGGTATAATGATAGCAGCCAGCAATCTGGTCCTTTTAGTCGCTCAGAGAATGTAAATGAGGGTAGCGTACAGCTTTTTCAGATACTTTTTCAAACATGACAGTATTGAATTATATTATATTTTGGGTGTTCAGAAAGTTTTCTTTGTAGCCGTAGGGATTTTTTGTATGTGTTTTCCGGAAAGGTAAATTCTGTTAGTGCTGAAATGTACGGTGCTGATGATCATTGCAGGATCTCATTTATACATGTAGAATAAAAACCACAAGTTATATTGGAGTAAATAGGGTTTTTAAATGATAATAATATATTGTTGTATCTTGGAATTTTACAATAAATAAAAATTATAAAAGTAAGGAGTTCATCTATCCCTGAGATTAAAAGAAAAAAGAAAAAAGAAAAAAGAAAAAAGAAAAGAAAAGAAAAGAAAAGAAAAGAAAAAAGAGAAGAGAAGAGAAGAGAAGAGAAGAGAAGAGAAGAGAAGAGAAGAGAAGAGAAGAGAAGAGAAGAGAAACCTACATAAAATTAAATTAGTATTTTGTCTGGGTACTTCACATCTTGCCTATCAGTTTGTTCAGCTTGTGCTCCTGCTGTGTATGTGCAAACCTGCAACATATCTGGTAGCCTGATGGAAAATGTTTTGCAGATTGCTCTCATATTTGCCCTCTTGCCTCTCAAGTGATTGTCTGAGGATTTATTACTTCCATCATTAATTAAATTCCATCATTAATTAAAATGCAAACATTTATTACTCACTTTTTTTTTTTTTTTTTTTTTTTTATGATTCTTATTTCAAATGGCATTAGCAAAGGTGGTTAGTTACTCAACCAAGACTCTTCACTGAACGGATCCCATCTCTGGCCAGCAACCCTGTGCAGACCATCCCATTACCGAGCAAGCCAGTAGTTTCCCGTCAATTATTTCTTCATAGCCATGCATTCTATAGCTAGGATGCTGCTGTCTCCGCATGAGTTACTCTCAACTGGCAGACCGCCCACCACACTCCTGACTCCTTTTGCTCTTCTTCCCATTCTTGTCTGTTTTTTTCTTTTTCTTTTTTAAGTGCCACAGTAGACTGTAATGTAAAAATAGAGTGTTGGCAAAATTATTAAACATAAGCAGAGGAACAGATGTTCGCTCTCTGGAAAACCTCAATCATTAGGGACTGGGTAAACCAATTATTTTGCTGTTCAGTTTTGGCCTGACTGCAGTTCTTCATGAAACTCTGTGATTAGCGTTTCTGTGCTGTACTTTCATCAGTAATAGACTTTACTTCCTGGCAGAAGTTGACAGGAAGTATCAAAACATGGATATAGACTGCGAGTGTCTCCTTCTATTTCTAGCAAATATATTTTAGACACCAATTCCTCAATCCTTTTCCTGAAATTATCACTTAAATCAGTTTCCTTAAATCAGCTTCTTCTAAGAGCTGCTTAAGACGGTCCGGGTGAATATAAGCATAAAAAGTCTTTAAAATACCTGTAATATGTAGTTTGATTTTCAGAGTTCTTCTCAGTGAGTCCTTAATGGAACTTATTCTGAGTAGCTTTCCTATAACATCATATTGCATATCTGGGTCCATTTATGTCTAACACTGTTAATATAAAGATATACTTAATAATTCTAGGATTTTGCCATAAAACAAATTTGGCTCTTTCAAAAAGCATGGGTATATAATTTTTAAAAGCTTCCAAATGACACATGATAGATAAACTTGATTGTATGATAAAGCTGAACATTAAAAATTAATGAGAAAATAAGCATTTCAGTTTCTATTTTGACTTGCATAAAAGCATATACCAAATATTATTAAGAAATTTAACATCAGATATGGAAATATAAAAATAATAGGCTAGGAAGATTGTCCTTTTTTGTATCCCGTGTTCCTTCTTCCTTAGTTGTGTGCTCCATCAATGGCATTTGTAAATAAGGCCATCTAAGGCATATAAAGAATCCATTTACAAACACAGAAATAATCCCAGAGTCCTTGAGAAAACGGGTTGTGTTTCATGTTTGGAAGTGAAAGACAGTATTTAGTGTGCAAAGTGCATGTGTGTTTATTATTTACAAATCAAGATAGATGGAGCACAGCTTTCCTGTTCCTTTGGAAAGATCTTATTTTTTGTGCTATTGGGTTTAAAAAATGCACTTTGTTTCCCTCTTCGCTCCTTCCCTGAGAGAAACAAATCGTGCTGAAGTGCAGTTCTTATGTCTAAACAAAGTTTAGGGTCATTAGCCTCCTCGCTATATTTAACTATCTCATCAACAGGAAGGGGGAAAACACTCTTGGCTGCTCCTTTTCTTAATTAATTACCTGAGTGAATTAGGGACTGCGAAAGAAAACGAGGCAGACTGCCTGGAAAGTGAGGACCTCTGGCTGCAGGCAGAGCCGGGCTTCGCCCAGCGCCTGCACCGCCGCCCGCGGAGGAGCGGACCTGACTTTCTACAACAGCGACAGCGGCGAGGAAAAGGGCTGGTGGAAACTGCAGCAGTAGCATTTTTGTTAGCGTTACGGTTAAACTGAAGCCTTGTTCTGAATTTCACTGTAGAAGACTCTTCCACCAGACTTGTGTGTGTGTGTGTGTAGGAAACCCATAGCACATCTTTGAAATACGCAACACTGTCACGTTCTGCTGAAACTGGCCAATGCAATCCAGAGTTATTGGGAGGGCAGGTAAGCAGACAGAAGCATAGGACACACTTCCTCGGGAATCAGGCTAAAAAAATAGGAACTGAAGTTGGGTTCTTTACCTACTCTTTTGTTCTAACTTCGGTGACTTCTCTATGAAAAATGCTTGCGTGGCTGGCAGCCTTCCTTAAATCAAAAATGTGATGCTTGGGGGCAAAAGGTAAGACGTGTTTCTGAAACTATCAGAAACATTTGTGAAGAAAGAAACTGGAATGAAAATTCCTGCATACCAACTACAGTTAAAAATTAAATAAACCTATCAGTACTATCAAGTTAATCATCTGAGATTTGATATACAGTTACTGCTTTTAGTTGTATAGATAATGCTATCTGCCACATCTCTTTTGTCTCCTTCTTCTCATGGGACTCCTATTTGTTCCAGCTTTCAGTAGGCTGCGTAGCTGTGGTACAGATTATTAGTCTCCTTTTGCTTTCCCTATAGTTATATCAGTAAATTGCATACATCACCACTATACATACAAACCTCAGCAAACAGCCCTATGGTTTGATGAGTCAAAGAGCAGGGTGAGGTTCAGCAAACAATGTCAGGTTAAGAAAAAAATCACTTTCTGTGCTATCTTGGGCATATTGACTGTCATTTATTCAGCTCTGAAATAGGGATAATGATAAAGGATTTGTTTGTAAATTACACTGAGATTTACAGGTAAAATGCAATAAGAAAAAACTGCGTGATTATGAACTTATTCAAGTGCATATGGTTTCACGTTCAGAGACTTCACAGAAGATGTTATGAATGTCAGTCGTTTCTGCCAACACCATCGCTACAGTCATATCCAGACTCAACAACCTGGTTGAAAAAATAAAGTGTCTAATGCAAAAAGGTGTTGCATTGCAATTTTTTTTGTAAAAAAATAAGAAAAAAAAATGTTTTGATTCTTCAAGCAAGGAGGAGTTTAATAACCTGATATTATTACCTTTCAAACACATATTCCACTGAAAATTTGAAGACTAACACAAGTAGCCTGACAGGAATGTGCTTTGATTATTCATACTGATAAATTGGAATAGACCTGAACTCTGTCTGGGCGTAAGATAGAAAGCTAATCCTTTTATCATATGGTTTGGAAACACTATTACCCTTACAGGATCAGATGTTGGTCTCAAGTGCTCCTTACGATTGTGCAATATCAGCTGTCCCCTGTGGCCCATTAATTAGCTTGTGGAACAGTTTAGAGGTTAGAGAGATAACTGAACTGTTATTGAAACAAAAGACTTGAAAATTGCCCAAGTAACAGCAAAAAGAGGGATCTGGAAGGAATAAGGAGTGCCTTTTGAGAGAACTTGTAATGGGATCTAACAACTTGTGAACCATTAGAAGGAATCATATTCTCTGCTAGAAAAACAAGTGGGAACAATTTTCCACAATTTGGCAAACAGTCATTAATTATACTGAAGAGCCAGGAAATATAGAATAGATTCTTAGCTTTATGTGGCTTATACTGTGGTAATTTAAGGATAAGTTCTTCAAGCAGTTTTGAGACTTGGAGCCTAACGAAATAGGGGTAAAAAGATTTGTGCATAGGGTAAAATTGACAGCGCAGAGTGCTGGGGCCTCTGCTGACTTGTCAAACAGACTTACAGGAGGGAATACGGCAAGATTTCATTAACACATGTTGATTTCTAGACAGGTGATTATTTGTGGATTGTATTTAATAATACAGCTGTACTATTAAATATGCTCTACTTACTAATCTATCTGTTATATATGTATATAAAAACTATCAATTGCTGTTCCTTACAAGTTATTCCACTATTTTTAACAATGAACTATGAATATTGTTCAGTCAAGTGTCAAGTACCAGAGATATAGGCCAAATATTACAGGCCAAAATTTATTTTAGCCTGATTCTATTTTAGGAATATAACTGAACTTTCACCCCAGACTGAAACTGGCCTTGCATTTAACATCAGTGTTTTTAGCTCTCGAAAATATATCCCACTAATACTGAGTAATAATGAAATATGGGAATGGTAATCCTCACAATTGCCTTGGCAAGTACCATTTAGTTTAATGGCACTTTAATGTGTTTCCAAAGATGAAGTAGAGAATGTGTAATAAAGCTTGAGATGTTGGATAAATGAGTGCTTTTTTAGTGAGTTATTCCTGATAGGCCTTCTTGCAAACTTGCAAACTAAGGTATTCACTAAACTCCTTTCTTATCTATGAAAGTCAACATTATCATAAATACTTGTAGCATTAGGACTTTACATAATAACTGCAAAAAGCCTCCCAAACGCTCTAAACAAAACAAACCATAGGGAAGAAGACAATTCAAAGTAAGAATTCTTAAAACGCACTCACAAAACATGCCATTCATTTCAAGGATTATTTGTGTTATTTATTTAGTACATATGTAAAACACGCTACAGCTGAGGTACAAAAAATATACCTTTCCTAGTCAAAGCCACACTGGTACACTTATTAATAATGTTTGCTTTAAATCATCAATGAATAAGCATTTCTTCACATTTTTATGTTCAATTATTATAAGTTATTTTATTATTATTTCATACTAGTATCAAAAATGATGGCATCTTTATATTATTTGTATATACTGATCCAGTACACTTGCCTTCTTTCTCCCACTCACCCAAAACTCAGTCTGATTGAGTTAATCATTGCAAAGACAAACAATTTAAATGACCTTTTCTTTGGGAAAGTCTGAGCTAGATTTTTTAAATATATTTTTGCATCCATTTCCAATTTTAAGTGTTTGTGAATGCCTGAAGTATCTCACTAAGTATCAGTTTACTTTATTAGTTATGCTTATAGCTTTTTCTGGCTTATGGAGAAGCAGGATTGGAGAATAATGTGAGGAGAAACAGTCACAAAGAGATGATGCGACTCTTGGAAATGTTAGTGAATGCTTCTCTCCTGAACCAGTAGCTTTGCCATTTGTTCCACTGCGT